>NC_083277.1:49802688-50112815 GCF_963506605.1 Zootoca vivipara
ATGCAGGCTTTTGACATGCTTTACAACTCAGTCCTAAGCGTTTCTATATGGGAAGTATTGGGGGTTCATGATTAAGAAACACGCTGCTCAGTTTTACAATTGTACCTTGTCTTGCAGACCAGCTTAGATCCTGAACTAAAGATGATCTTTGCTAAGGCTGGCATAACGCA
Organism: Zootoca vivipara; assembly: GCF_963506605.1. Classification (NCBI taxonomy): domain Eukaryota; kingdom Metazoa; phylum Chordata; class Lepidosauria; order Squamata; family Lacertidae; genus Zootoca; species Zootoca vivipara. Next base: position 49,802,859 of record NC_083277.1, read on the forward strand.
GGACCACCTTAAGGACAGGAGAACATCAAAGAAGATTTTGGAAGTAATTGAGAAATGTGGGGGTATAGAAGCAGTATTGAAAGAGGCAAAGGCGAAAGGTATTGCACGTGAGCACCTGTGTAGGTAGTGAAAACATTTTTCTGTATTAATGTTATGAAAACATTTATCCAAGCTGTCAGATGTATTGGTACAGTCACTGGCTGCCTTGCCGCATACAAGCACAGTATGGAATGTGGTTGCACAAGTATGGCAGCCACCAGTTGGCTAGTGACTGTGCCGTGCTGTGCTGTGAGAAACTCAGGGCAGACAGCTTTCCCTGCTCCCTTGTACCATTAACAGTTCCTAAAGTTGTTTGTTTAAAGGCTTAATAGTCCCTGCCTTATATTCAGAAAGTGAACACCAGGGTGGGGTTGTTCTACAGAAAAGGCCCTAGCCACCACCTGTCTTGTCTTTCATCCTCTGCTTTTATTGGTGCTTGGTGGGGCTTGTTGTTTGTGCCATACCCATCCCAGGTAAGAAGACTATGCTTGCAACTGAGGGCTGGATCTGTTCATGCTTGCACTGATGATGGCACACCCTGAGTGAAGAGCACTCTACTCCAACCCTCTGTTTCTCCCTCCATCTCCAATCTGGCTAGTTCCATGGATTGGCAGGGTGGCTCCCTGGCTACTGTGGGAGCCTTGTTCCTCAGAGGCATGGTGGGGTCCGGCTTCCCCTTCCCTACTGGGATGTCCTGGGACCCCAGGATAGAACCCTCATCCATATCACTGATCAAACTGCCTCTGTCCCCCCATCTCTGGGTCCTCTTCCTCACCCTCTGACAGATCCTGCCATTCCCACCCCATCCCACCTGGGACTCAGCTACATTGGTAAAGAAAAAGCGATTTATATATGTTGTATATGCGATAGAACATTGTGCCACCAGATGGCGCTGTGGGGTCCCATTTTCCTCTACCTGTTTTCCCTGTTTAAATTTACAACACATTTAACTGAAACACTTCTTTGAGGTGTCTAGATCCAGCCCTGGTGACATGGGGTCCATGATACCACCATGCATGCTTTGGGGTGCTGAGGAATCAGATGAGAAAGCAGGTCCCAAACCATTCGGGGCTTTAGAAGAAACCAGCAACTAACGGGCAATTCCTGCAGATCGCACAGAACTGGTGCAATAGAACCAGCCTTTCAAGCTGTTCTAACTACCCTGACGAATTCATACGCAAGCACCCTTTTAGAATGCATAAAGTTGGCTTTAATTTTTGTGTGTGGATGTTTGCATTTTTACGTGCATAGCCCTGAATCCATATGTGGATTTGGAAACTGTAAAAATAAAGAAATCTGTGTTTGGGATGTACGGTAAGTAACAGTGGCTTCGTACATGCACATCAACAATCAGATACAATATTGCTCTTGTTGATTTTTATTTTTTTAAAGCTTGCTTTACTTGGGACTTTGCTTTCTTGCTTAACTTGGTGGGGCTTTGGAAGAAAACAGTTGTGTCGAAAACTTTAATTAAATGGGCTGAGGAACTGAATAGCTGCACAGTTACCTGTTTCACACCTGTCTTTCTGCAGGCTTATTGGAAAAAACCCTTGACCATCCTCTGCTTTATCCTGCAATGCCCACGGAGCTGGGTTCAACTTGCAGCCCAAACAATAAACAAGACTCCCATAGTCTAGGAGTGAAGGATGGCTTTAAGGATCTACCGGTACTAGCAGCACCTTCCTCCATATCAAAATCAGATGAATCGTCTCATAATGCTGATCTCCCTGCAGTTGTCATTTCTCCGGCACCTTGCACGTCTCCTTCCGAAAGGGCATCTCAACACAATTTGATCCAAAATTTGAAGGACGTGCAGCTGAAAAGGTCAAAGAGTGACAACCAACTAACTCCTTTCTCCCGTGACATTCTAATGAGTCGGATCAGAAAAGGGGCCCAACTGAAACCAGCAAGTATCTTTTATTTCAATACTGCACCGGTTTGGTTAGCTGATGATAGCTTAAGCGTTCCTGTTAATCTCCTCCCTGTCCCCCAAATTGGCTTTTAAAACTGCTCAAAATGCAAACTTTGTGCCTATGTCTTCAGCTAATTTTCTAGTGAACTTTTAAGTCTAAAAACCAAGCCAAAATGGTGAGCACATAATAAGCATTCGCTTAATAAACCAGTTTGCCATATCTCAGAGGTAATGCTTCTTATTTCTGTGCTCTGTTTGGAAGCTGGGGATTAGAAGATGGGAGACACTGAACTTTGGCCTGCCTAAGTGGGTGGTATCACTCTCCCCATTTTGTTTTGTTTAACTTAATGGCACCAGCAGGTGGGTAGAAAGATATTATGAGTAGTGAGATCTGATTGGGAACAAACCTTGTCTCATTTTGAGAGAAGGAGGGAAAATGCACAGCTTGTTCCACTGTACACAGGGCCTTGTTCCAAATGTACATGCGTACTGTTCAATGTAGGGGCTGCATTAGGCCAACAATACCACAGTGTTGGAGCTGTTGTTCTTAAATGTGAGATTCGGGTGCCACTGGAGAATTCAGTGTTTCCCATTGGATAAGTATAGCTGTTGCCACGATAAGTGAATACTGTATACTTATTAAGACTTTTGGACCAGGACTAGGACTGTGATACCATGAAATAGAATGGTACAAGATAAACTAGCAGTGGTACCACACCGATGTGATGTAGGCCACACTGCCATAGCTTCACCCATCTCCACAGCGGATTATGAAAGATGGCTGTGAATCAGCGTGCAGAATAATAATAATAATAATAATAATAATAATAATAATAATTTATTATTTATACCCCACTCATCTGGCTGGGTTTCCCTAGCCACTCTGGGCAGCTTCCAACAGAAGTATTAAAATACAATAATTTATTAAACATTAAAAGCTTCCCTAAACAGGGCTGCCTTCAGATGTCCTCTAAAAGTCTGGTAGTTGTTTTTCTCTTTGACATCTGGTGGGAGGGCATTCCACAGCGCGGGTGCCACTACCGAGAAGGCCCTCTGCCTGGTTCCCTGTAACTTGGCTTCTTGCAGCGAGGAAACCGCCAGAAGGCCCTTGGCACTGGACCTCAGTGTCCGGGCAGAACGATGGAGGTGGAGACGCTCCTTCAGGTATACTGGACCTGATTAGCAGAACAATGAGCATAGCTGCCAAGTTATCCTTTTTTTACAGGGATTTCCCCTTATGCTGAATAGGCTTCCTCGCGAGAAAAGGGAAAACTTGGCAGCTATGACAATGAGCTAGTTCTGTAGAAAAAGACCATAGAACAGATTCTGTAGAATAGACTTGGCTAAAGCTATAAACTTAAGAAAGAGACTAGTTAATGGCTTCAGCAAAGTCTGTGAAGCAGGAGGAGCCAGGCTCACCACATACTTCTGGAACAGGCATTCCCAAACTTTGGCCCTCCAGATGTTTTGGACTACAATTCCCATCTTCCCCGACCCCTGGTCCTGTTAGCTAGGGATCATGGGAGTTGTAGGCCAAAACATCTGGAGGGCCGCAATTTGCAGATGCCTGTTCTGGAAGCTGGCACCACTTGGGCCAAGTGACGAGGAGGTTCACAGGTGCAAGGTGAGAGCACAGGGCATTTCAGGATCCAATCAGAAGCCAAGATGGCTTCTGTAATTCCAGGATGTCCTGGTCAAATTCGGACAGTAGGGGGTATGGGTTGCCCAACTCTGCCATAGATGGCCTGAATTTCCTATGTTTGTAGCTGACATTGCTAACTAGCTCTTGTAAATGCATGCAAGCTGAAACAAGAAATCCTCAGGGTGCATATAGTAAGCTGTCTTCATTTGTCTTCAGGAAGTGAGGCAAGTGCAAGCCAGCTATATAATGTGAATTCTGCACTTGCACAAGCTCTGGTTACACAAGCAAAAGGACCTTAATAACTGGAGGCTTATTCTAATCTCTTATGTTAAAAATAAAATAAAAATCAGTCCTAAGTCCCAGTGACAGGCTAATTACCTCAGCTGCTTTCTTGAAGCCAAGAAGAAAGCAGATGGAGTTCATTCATCTTGCTGCATAAAACGCCTGGGGGGATGGCAGCTCTCATCTAAGAGACAAAGCTTTGTTTCCAATTAGCTAGTCTTCAGATGTTGGTACCTGACTAAAAATGGTTTGTTGTTTCTTAGAAGTCTTGGAACATTAGAACACTTTGCAAATTCAATAAATAAAAGCCCCTTTGGATGATTTGTCTAACAAATTATTTTTATTATGACTGAAACTTGTTTAGAGAGAGAAAATATGGCAATAACATTATGTAGCAATAAATATCCAAACCCTGCATTTCTCTAAATTTTACGATGTAACTTTTTTAAATATAAGGTGTCTAAAAGTCTCCAAACATTGACAGTCCTTGCTGTGTGGCTGGCCATCTTTTAAAAATTGGATTTAGTGGGACTGACTTAAATTGTGTGGATTTTTCCTTTTCCTTTCCTTTTGTATGATGTGATCAACTTCATCTTGTGGAAAGTAGAAAATAATTTTATGGATTGGTCCTTGCTTTCTGATTCAGAGAATGCTTTATGTGGGCCTGGTGGTTTTATATCATATGCCCTGCTAAAAATTGTTGTTTGGCAATTTAATTCATAGATAGACTACAATTTCCAGAGGGGTGTGTGTGAGGGAGAGGGAGGTCTCTTTACAATCTGCCCCAGACTATCATTCAGAATACATGCAAATTACCTGATACAATGAGTTCATGAACTGTTTGAAGGATTCCCATAGGCACCTGGATTACCAAAAAGAAGGAAATAAATCACCAGGAAAAAAAGAAAATGATTTGCATATTGATATTTCCTATGTGTTGATGCAATTTTTAGAGATAATGACTGTAATCTAAGTGGAAATGCATCTTACCACAGTGGGGAAGACTGGTCTGGGTGCCTACTTGTAGGTACTGTTGATGAGGACTTTCAATACCCCTTCTCATGCTTCTTTATCTTTAAACTGACTACTAGGGTTTGACATCCCTTGAAACAGAGAATTATCTTCTGGTGGTCCTTCTGTAAAGTAGGACACTTGGCCACCCTACTGGCCATAGAGAGAACATAATATTAGACTGCACAGGCCTTTAGTCTGATCTTCACTTATGTTACCTAATGTAGGCTAGGGTGCTAAGCTCGTCTCTTAAGAGGCTTTTCTTTTTATGTTTTGCCTGGCTGCTGATGAGGCTTTAATTCCACATTCTGGTTACATTTTAATTGTGTTTTTATGTCTATTGTTGTGTTTGTTGATGATTGCCTTGCGGGCAGAAAGATTGTTCATAACATGCTTTTAAGAATAAAAGTAAATATGTGGGCATTTACAGTCCACCTTTTTAAAGGAGGCAATGAACAATATAAATCACAGCAGCATAAAAATATAACGGCAAAGTGAAGAAGATTGAAGATTTAACTATAAAATGTAAACTGAAATAGAGCAGTCCAAATCCCCACTTGGCCAGGAAGTTTGGTGGGTGACTTTCAGCCTAACCTCCCTCACCAGGTTGTTTTGGGGATTAAATGGGGGAAAGAACCATGTCCACCACCTTAGGAGAAAATGGATGGGATAGAGATGTAATAAATAAACAAACTAGCCACTGATAGCCTTATCCATGAATTTGCCTAGATGTTTGTTTTGCTTCTTGGAGCAGACAGCATGCTACTTGATCCTGACCGAATAAAAACTCATAAAAAGAACCAGATGGCTGATTAGTTATGCTGATAGTTCTAAAGTAGATTTGACTTCTAAAATCTACATCACTGTTTCATTTTTTTAAACTTTGAAAACAGGTGGCTCAGAATCCAATGCCTCCCATTGATGACGACATAGTTGCTGCTCTTAAGGATGTTGTTCAGAAGAGACACAAGGCAATAAACCTTTCAGGTAGATCACTTGGAAACCCCCTCCCCTTCAACATGTAACTTAAAACTATATTGCTTTATTGTTCAATAATTTTCACTGGAACAAAGTACGGTAAGTCATCCCCCAAGAACTGGGTGAATATGCTTCTGAAAAGCCATTGCTTCCTTTCCCTTTTAAATGTTTAATATTCATTCATTATGTCAATTAGAAATGTGTGAAGATCATAGCTGCCAAGTTATCCCTTTTTTAAAGGGATTTTCCATTATGCTCAATAGGCTTCCTCGCGAGAAAAGGGAAAACTTGGCAGCTATGGTGAAGATAGGAAGGATCTTGAACTCGGTCTGATCCTAAAAAGCTATTGCTAGAAACAGCTGAAATATTGGGTAAAGTCTGGGATAAACATGGCACCATATTCACGTTCTATTTAATTTTCTAAGTCTAATGGTAGTGGGGGGGAAGAGTACCATGGTTATGACAGATTTAAAGCCATATGTGAGGAATCACAGACGCTGAAGCTGACATTTATGATGCAACAGCAATTAGCAAGCAGTGTCATATTTAGAAAGCTGGATCCGAACAAGAACCACAAACTCATCTCTCCCTGGTGTTTGTAAAATTTTTTAAAGGAATCATTTTACTTTTACCAGGCCTCTTCCAGATGTTTTTATGAGACCATGAGGGGCACGGGTGGCGCTGTGGTCTAAACCACTGAGCCTCTTGGGCTTGCCGATCGGAAGGTCGGTGGTTCAAATCCCTGTGACAGGGTGAGCTCCTGTTGCTTGGTCCCAGCTCCTGCCAACCTAGCAGTTCAAAAGCATGTCAAAGTGGAAGTAGATAAATTGGTACCACTCTGGCGGGAAGGTAAATAGTGTTTCCATGTGCTGCCCTGGTTTCGCCAGAAGCGGCTTAGTCATGCTGGCCACATGACCCGGAAAAACTGTCTACGGACAAACGCCGGCTCGCTATGCCAGTGAAGCGAGATGAGCACTGCAACCCCAAAGTCGTTCACGACTGGACTTAACTGTCAGGGGTCCTTTACCTTTACTTTTATGTAACTTTAGAGAACATTCATTGGGCTAGGGAAAGTTATCCATCTCTTCCTGCCTTTAACTATTGCTTCTAGATATAAAAGGTTAATATGTTTACTCAAACAAATAAGCAATATTATATTACAAAATCAGAGTCCTACACAACTACCTGACTTGTGTTTTTTTTAAATCTTGGATAATAAAAGTTAGTATCTGTACTAAAAAGAAACAAAAGAACCTTTTCTGTTTGATACTAGAAACTGTGAATGAAAGGTCACATTATACAGGGTAAGTCCTTTAAAAGAGACCCCATGGATACAGAGTACACATGTTCCATGGGGCCTCTTTTAAAAGACTCACCCTGTATAATTCTTTGCACACTCTCGGGACACTGATCTTGGTTACAGACTCATTAGGCAGGTAACTGGCATTGTATGTGGGTACATTGAACACACTTCTATCTTGTTTTTATTTATCTAAAAAATGTTATACCCTGTCCCCAACCCAAAAAAGGGAGTTTCCTAAAGATGGTTTCAAAAATATGGGTGACATCCAATGTTAGTAATACTTGTTTACTCATTTTTATGAGATGGAATGCTGACTAATGCTCCAGTTCCAATACAGTTGTACCTTGGTTCTCGAACGGAATTCGTTTGACTTCCGAAAACCAAGACGTGGCTTCCGATTGGCTGCAGGAGCGTCCTGCACTCAATCAGAAGTTGCAGAAATTGCATCGGACATTTGGATTCCAAAGAACGTTCGCACACCGGGACACTTACTTCCCGGTTTGCGGCATTCGGGAGCCAAAACGTTCGAGTCACAAGGTGTTCAAGAACCAAGGTACAACTGTATTTCACTCCCTTCTGTATGGTAAGATCACTCCCTTTAATAGGAAAGATGGTGAATGCTGTGGGAAATTGAGTCAAATCACTGAGAAACAAGAGAAATACAGTACTGGGTTCCCTGGGGGAACCTGAGGTTTGCAGAGGTACAAAACCAATACAATAATTTGTTCAGTGCTGTAATTTCTGCATTACTAATGTACAATGTCATGCTCATATTAGTCTCCTTTTAGTTGCAGCCTATCCATTCATGCAAAACTTGTTGTCTAACTTGCACCACAATCTTGGCTCAATGGGGCTTGCCTACTTTCCTGAGAGTTAGCCCCATTGAACCCCAAAGAGGGTTATGCTATTAATCACATTACAATGACTTTTAAATAACAATGCTATTAAATTGCAATGATCTCCAATATTTTTAATTAACCATAATTGTAACCAGTACATACTGGCTTCAATAGAATACACTACTATCCTCAACCTTTTCTTGCAGATACTGAAGAATCTGACTTGGAGAATTGCGATGAATGGAATGATTAAAATTACCATCCTTAAGGAGAAGAAATTAAACATGTTAACTACTACTTGACCTTTTAATATTTGATTGTTTAATAAAATATTTTCCAGGATACTTGGAGAATATGATATACTTTAGGCTATCTAAATACTGAAGATGTCTAATATGGCACTGACATGACTTGTCTTAGTATTGTTTTTTAACAATCAAGTGCAGGCTATAAGCTGTTGCTTGATTTTTCTTTCTTCCTTATTTCCTCCCAGTGCTGTGTTGTTGGTGAATATATTACAAATATAAACATTTTTTGCTTTTAACTTTTATTCCTGCTGATACTCCATTTAGTATCTGCTGCTAGAATACAGACAATACATGTCTAAAAATCAGTAATAAACTGTGTTTCCAGGCTCTAGTGAAAAATGGCTTCTCTTTTTGGTGTGGTCATAGAGAGAGTGTTCTTATCTGAAGGTTATAGAAACATGCATTCCTTTCACGCTCCTGCCTGCTCGCCTGCCCAACAAAAGGAAGTTGTGTCAGTAGCATGGAATATGCTTTGCCTCACTGTTCACCACAGGCTTAGCTGTATTTCCTCCACCCTCTGAAAGTTATAACCCTATTCTTGGGTTAAGTCCTCCTGCCACTCTCCCTGCAAGCTTTGGCTACTAATGTGCATTTGTCGCTTCACCCATCCTTCCATTTCATCATATGTATGCCCCCTTTTAAAAACCAAAGTTACCCACAAAGCTCCCTTACATTGCCACCTTGGTTTCTTTATGTGGTTCTCCTTTGTCTTGATTTCTGGAATGGTTTGGGATTGTGCCTTTAACAACTCACTTTTAAGAAACCCCTATCCATCCTTAAGTCATTTCTTCTTTATTTAAGAGCATTCATGACCTGCTTAATAATATCCAAGACAAATCTCTAAGCTACATAACACAAGTCACTATATACAAACCATATAAAACCATTAATCCCCATATGATTACAACAACAGACACAAATCCAAAGTTGTCAAACAGAGTCCAACTTCAGTAACCAAATTCAGTGGTCTGGGAAAGCTTGTGTAAATAGGTCTTGAAAAGATATCTAAAGCAGATAATAGAGGAAGCATTCCATATGGCACAAGGAAGAGCATTCCAAACACGGAGCTGATGACAGGAAATGGCCAGTTTCCGAGTTGTTGTGAAATTATAGTCAGACTATAACCAATAAGGTTTTCCCAGGGTTCATGCAGAAGATCGATATGTGGCCAGGCAGTATTTCAGGTTACTTGACCCAATGGTCTTCAGGGCTTTATAAGTCACCAGCACCTTGATGAACTAGCAGTCATTGCCATTTTGTCAGCAGTACAGGTGTACTATGTGCACATGAGACTGCACCATCCTAGATCATTGTCAAGGAAAGCTTTATACAACTGCAGAACATGTTGCAGTAATCCGCTTGTGAGGTTACCAATGCATGAGTCACTCTAGACAAGCTGTCCCTATTCAAGGGAGCATGGAGTTGGCATTGGTAGTAGGGTGCCTTGCCACAGAGATTACCTTTGTCTCCAAGGACAAAGGTAGATCTAGAAGCACCCCTAAACTATGTACCAGCTCCTTTCAGGGGGAGTACAGCACCACCCAGTGTCTCTATAGGAAACCTCTCCCAAATTTTAAATTTTTTTTATAAAATTTTATAAAAAAAATAAACTTTGGGAATTTACTTTTCAGAAGTTGCTAGCTTTCTCTTTCCTTGGTACTGGGAAGCCCAAGATGATGTGCTCACCTCTCCCTAAGGTTTCTATGACTTTCATCTCATCAAATAGCAGTGGTGCTGTTGCCACAGAACTTACCAGGCAAAGGTATGGGGGGCTGCTGCATAAATGCCACTCGACAGGCAGTGGCAGTGGGCAGATAGCAACAAGCTAGGAAAATACATGATGGCTGAGACTCCAACTGCACAGCACAGTTTTAAATAGAACATTAAAAACTCCCCCCCCCCAAGTGAATGTAATAAGAGTGGCAGTGAACTTAAGTTATTCAGGTGACACCTTTGGGGTTGTGGGGGGCAATGAGCACATTATTGCAGAGAGGGGGTGGGCTGTGGAGGGCGGCTTGGCCTGCCCCTCATTTATTGTGCCCTTCTTTTATTAACATAAGGCAGTCCAACAAGTACCCAGGCCTCAACTCAAACTGTATAATCCCAGCAAAGCAATCGAGTGGAATGCTGTGTGTTGATAAAGTGATGCACGGTTAATTATATTTTCACTACCCGAACATGTCATCACCTTTATCCCAGTTTCCACTCTTGGAACACAGCTCCCTCCTATTCTTAGATAGAAGCATGTATGGCACTGAGACAAGTTTATCAAAAGCTCCAGCAAGCCAAGAATTCTTCCAAGTGCTGTTTCTAGAAGGCTACATTAAGGTCCACTTTCAGTGGCGGCACCGTGCCCACTGCTGGAGTACTGTTTGGCACTCCAGCAGAAGCATTTGGTTCACAACCTATACTAAACAGAATAATGTAGAGAGTCTTTAAAAGTAGGGATTGATGTATCAATCAATATCATATGTACAAATAGGGATAGTGTAAGAATAAATAGACGCAAGTGGCACTGTGGGTTAAACCACAGAGCCTAGGGCTTGCCGATCCCAGCTCCTGCCAACCTAGAAGTTCGAAAGCACATCAAAGTGCAAGTAGATAAATAGGTACCACTACAGCGGGAAAGTAAACGGCTTTTCTGTGCGCTGCTCTGGTTCACCAGAAGCGGATTTGTCATGCTGGCCACATGACCCAGAAGCTGTACGCCGGCTGCCTCGGCCAGTAAAGTGAGATGAGCACCGCAACCCCAGAGTCGGTCACGACTGGACCAAATGATCAGGGGTCCCTTTACCTTTATGAATAAATAAATAGGGATTTGGTTATTTTCACATTTCCTATTTTTCAAGCCATGCATTCACTTTGTCCCATAAGGTTGCTTACAGTTGTAGACTTTGGGGTCTCAAATTTCAGGGGCGCGCTCTGCATCGCCAAAATTTGGCATCCCCTACCTTCTGTGTTCTGTTCTAAATAATAGTTGTGGTGCCACAGAGTCTCTGCTCCCAGTGTGACCAAACCGGTTGTGCTCCCCTAAATCTGCCTCTGTTGCCTAACATTGTAGTGGAGAGGAGCATGTGGGCCGGTTTTCACTCAAAATGGCTTAGCGGGCCTGAAACCTAGCCTACAGCAGCTGTCAGCAACTCTTGAGGGGTTCAGACCCCAGCAGTCTTTCGCAACTCCATTTGGAGATGTCAGGGGTTAGTTTGGGGATCTTTTGAATGCAAACCAAGTACTGTTATGTCTATGCCCCTTTCATAAGTCACAGCCTTATGAAAACAGCTTCCAAGGCAAGTCATGGTACTGTAGATTTTTTCTCCCCACCCTGCTTTGTGTAAGACACACACATGGGTGGAGAAGCTTTTTCAACCCAACGGCCTCACTACCTTCTAGGTAACCTTACAGGGTCCACATGCCGATAGTGGGCAGAGTGATTAAGGTGACTTTTCCCTTTGTACACTAGACGAGTGTCTGCACATGCTGCTCACAAGCCCATCTCTATGCTCAATCTGGGCAAGCCAGAGCCATTACCAGAGCTCAGGGTCCCACATCCCAGCTAGGCAAACACACTCAAAGCGGCACAAGCAAGGTTGGGATGGGATGTGGCAGTGCTGTAGCTATGGGGTGGGAGTAGCTGGGTTTTCTGCCCCAGGTGAAGCCTCCAGAGGGGTGTCAGTGAGGCTCTTGGCCCGTGTGCGTATGCACATGCGTGTGGGGTGTGTGTACAAAACCGGGTTTGACCTGGGTGAAATAAACCTCGTTTCGCCCCAGATGTGGCCTCGGGATGGCTGGAGCCTGCAGAAAATTCTGTGAGCCAGACATTGGACCCTTAAGAGTCCACGTTGTATTCTAAGGGTCCCCAGCCCTCTGGCGCAATTTCCAGCCTGGTGAAGGTTGCTCACATTATATGTCATTTCGGTCAGTCTTGATAACTCTGTTGTTTGACTGAACGTTTCTGAAGTGCTATTAGTGGTGTTGCTTGACTGAGCCTTATGGACCAACACCTTTGCCAACCGTTCCCCCTCCCGCTCTTCTCTTAGTGATACATGAGGCGCTTTGGGACCTTTCTGTACGGAAGGAGCCAGTTATGATGGTAGCTATCTCTCCCCGCCCCTTTCCCCTCCCTTTTCCCCCCTGCCCTCCAATCGGCTTGCTCGAGCAGCGGGAGCGGCTGGAGCCCTGGACTGCCGCCGCCGCGCACACGCCCCCTCCCTCCTTCCCTCCACGCCGAGGCGGGGGAAGCCTCTCCAGGGGCTTTGCGCCCTTAGCAAGATGCTCCTGCTCGGCGCTCAGGAGCCGCCTCAGAAGGACCCTTTCAGCTCCGGATAGCGAGTGGCGTCGGCCGTGCCCAAGCAACCGGGAGGAGGGGGGTGCTGCCGGGCTTGTTTCCCTCCCTGCCTCCTTCCACCCGGTTCCGGGCGGCGACTGACTGAGGCTGGGCTCCGCTAACCCAGCAGCCGGTGCAGCGCCGAAACCCGGCTGGGTGGCGGCTCGCCTGAGGTGCACGGATGTCGGTGCCCAGGTGCGACGGCGGAGGCGGCAGCAGTGGCGCTCGTCCCGCGCGCTCTGTGCAAGGCCGGGACTGGAGAGGTAAGAGCGCAGCGCGCGCTCGTGTGGCGCGTGTCTGCCTGCGAGTGCGGGGGGGACACAGCGCGCGTGGAAAGTACAAGCGCCCTGGGGAGCGGGGCCAGGCGGCGTTCACGTACGCGGCCGCAGGAGCTGAGGGGACAGGAGCTGCTGGAATCCCGCCTCTTCCAGCCTGCCTGGGAGCGCGTGGATTGTCCTCCTGGCCCGGGGCTATTTTTATGACTTGCTGCTGCAAGCGAGGAGAGGCTTGTTTGCAGCCTGCCTTTCTTGGCCTCGCCTAAAGGAAGCTGGAAGGACTGGGGGGGGCAACATGTCGTTCGTCTTCCCGCCGGGGCGAGCTGCGACTCTGCGAACTGGCTGCTTGAAGCTGCGAAGGACGGCTGCCTTGTGCTTGGGGGAACTTGGCCTCCCTCCCCACCCCACAAGAGCTCTCCTTTGGGGAGGTGGCGATGCGCCCCGCTTTCCAGAGCGGACTCCCTCGTCTTTCCTTCTCGCCTCAGGTCTTCCTCCCGTGGCAATGACAACCCGGAGGCTTCCTAGTGCTCCATCCCGGGGCGCCAGTCCCATGTTATGAAGCGTGTGGAGCGTGGCGTCCTCCGCCCCTCCTCCCCCTGCTGCTCTTATTTCTGTTGGCCCCTCGCCCCTCCTTGTGTTTACCATGCGCTGCCCGGGGCGGGCTGGGCTGGGCTAGGCTGCTGCTGCTGCTGTTTCTGTTGCCGACAGGAACTGCTCCTGACCTCCAAATCCACTGTCGTTTTCTCCTTCCCTGCAAATACACTACCATTCAGGAAGTGGTTAATTTATTGAAAACATTGGATGTGCAGAGAGGACTGTAAGCTAGATCTTCACAACTAGATCATGGTATCGTTATGGAGGCTTAGTGGCAAGGGAGTGGCACTCCACACGCGCTCAGAGGCACCCCTCTTTGTTGTGCTTTGAACACTTTTAAAGTCGCAAAGCAGCTAATGAGCACCATATGGGCATATTTCCTATTTTAAACCAGGTTTCAGGGCATCAGAGAGATGGCTGCAAAAATTGGAAGGATGTCAGGCCTCTGGTGCTTTAGGGATGCTGGGCTTTGCATCCTTTTGAGCTTATGGTGGCTGTCTGAAAAAGCTAACTAAGTGTCTCCCAACCATTAGTTACAGTATCTTTTTTGACTGCATTGTTTTGGGCTGTCAGTTTGGTGAGGTAGACACCTCTCTCTCTCACCTTACCATTTTCTGTTCAGCTCTCTGCTAGCAGTGCTAGTATTGGGTGTGATGGATAGTCCACTTACCATACAAATATTGTATACAACAGTGACTAGTTCCTGCAGGTGCTTCAAGGGAGTAAACAGCCCCGAGGTCTGTGAAACAATGATGTTGTGCTTCCTTAGTTTGTTGTGCAAACTAAGGAAATACAGTTATAAGCAAGATTTGTTACTAGTTGTCATGATCACTTTTGGTGGAGATGAGTTTGCATGCATTTCTGTGTCATGGGTTGAATGTGCCTCTAGTACCAAGTCTGGGCTAAATGCAGGTCCCTCAGCCTGAGTTAGTTCTCTGCCCTGTAGCAGCATGGCTCATTGATGGACCAAGAATAGAGTCAGTGCATTTCCGGTGTAGAAATAAAAGACTAAGAAAAGAAGTTGGGAGATGCTTCCATGTAAATGTTTCCTAATACGCTGAACGGTGGCACTGTGGATTAAACCACAAAGTCTAGGGCTTGCAAGGTCGGCGGTTCAATCACCATGATGGGGTGAGCTCCCGTTACTCAGTCCCAGCTCCTGCCAACCTACCAGTTTGAAAGCACATCAAAGTGCAAGTAGATAAATAGGTATTGCTACAGCAGGAAGGTAAACGGCGTTTCTGTGTGCTGCTCTGGTTTGCCAGAAGCGGCTTTGTCATGCCGGCCACATGACCTGGAAGCTGTACGCCGGCTCCCTCAGCCTATAACGCGAGATGAGTGCCGCAACCTCAGAGTCAGTCATGACTGGACCTAATGGTCAGGGGTCCCTTTACCTTTTACCTGGTCACTCCTGTGTGGAAAGGGATGTAATTACAGCACTTAAGTTGTAATGTTTGCCAATGCTATATGCATGTGAATTGCTTTGCATTGTGCTAAAAAGCAATGATTGGTTGTAGCTCAGCGTGTATGCACACAATGATTTATCCAACATGTGCACAGAATTAGTATATTATTTAAGTTATGCATGAGTTGCACACCGTTATCTGCACACGTGGCTTCCATGTATGAAATCAACAATAATGTGAAATGGTCCTTCCATGAAAATAGATTCATTCTGATCTATTCCACTGTTATATTTTTTGATACATCTGTGAATTTCAGGAGCATTCTCATTAATAATAGAGCTAGGATTTGGGACAAATGGCCTTTATAGTTGACACATCAGTGTGAAATAATTTTGTTCAATTGTATAGAGAAGAGTGATGTATGGCAATTGCCTCTTAGCTTCTGGTTCATTGTCAGTAATTTGTTTAGTATTTGCAATGGACAGCTTACACAGTGGATCCCTGCATTCCATAGGTTGGTTAATAGCACAATCCTATCCTATGCTGTGTGCTCAGAAAAAGAGATTAACAGCACAATTCAGTGAATCCCTACTCAGAAGTTTCAAAGTCTAATTTTGGTCAATGGGTCTTCCTCTCGGGTTACTATGTATAGGACTGAGGTGTATACACACTTGCTTGGGTGTAAGTCCCACTTTGAATAGAAGTGCATAGAATTGTGCTATCAATCTCCTTCCCTTCTCCTATACCTGGCAGCATACAGAGAATTCTCCCAGTGTATAATTCAGAGTTAAAACAAAGTACAGTAGACATCACATATGATGTTATTTACTAGGTTCTTTCTTGGTCAGAATATAGGGTTCTGTCCTGTAGAGTACAGAACAATATTATTATTGCTTGAAATCGCAAATCAAGATTAAGTTAGGGCCGTAGATTGCAGTGAGAGATGGTAATTAGTTTAAAACAGGGGTAGGCAACCTAAGGCCCATGGGCCGGACGCGGCCCAATTGCCCTCTCAATCCGGCCTATGGACAATTCAGGAATCAGCATCAGTAGAATGTGTCCTTTTATTTAAAATGCATCCCTGGGTTATTTGTGGGGGCTGCCTGGTGTTTCTACATGAGCAGAATGTGTGTTTTTATTTAAAATGCATCTCTGGGTTATTTGTGGGGCATAGGAATTCGTTCATTCCCCCCCCCCCCAAAAAAAAATAGTCTGGCCCACCACATGGTTTGGGGACAGTGGACCGGCCCACGGCTGAAAAAGGTTGCTGACCCCTGGTTTTAAATATGTTTTTAGGTCTTTCAGTTCCTATGTAATTATTGAGAAACAGAGTGTGGCCTTTGATTGAGTTGGAAGATAGAGTGCACCAGAAGGTCATCCTCTGTAGTTCAAGGCTTAAGCTAGAAGAAGGAGTGGGCTGTGGCTGGAGCAGTGTTAGAAACTCAGATATATAAATGGATCGCCAAGCGGCACCTTAAACCTAGGCTATGCTATGGTTGCCACAACAGAATGTCTAGGCACCATTTCCCCCCTCCCCCTGGAGATGAAGTTTGTTGTTATTATTATTCATTTCATTTCTATGCTGCTTTATATTTTAAAGAAAAACACTCAAAGCGGTTTACAACACATTAAAACATCAAATAAAACAATCCAGAATGAAACAGATTCAAGTGTCAAGGAAAATATTTCAGCTCCTTCTCTAAGTGGCAGTTTGCTTTCCCCATATTTATTTACCTGCTTTGTTTATGTAGCTGCCCCATAGTAGAAGTACTCTAGGAAGCTGGTGTGGTATAGTGGTTAGAGCAGGGGTTGGCAAGGTTTACCTTGCCTGGGCTGGTTTACTCCCATGGAGATCGCTCTGTGGGTTGGATTGCGTCTGCGAAGACACAATTTATGGTGCCACGGAAGTGAGTCCGCACTCTGGGCTGCGCTGGTTTAGCGGAGTGTGCGGGGACTTGCCAACCGATGGCTCAGTTTGGGGGTGGCTTGTGGGCCATTTAAATGACCCCCGTGGGCTGCAGGTTGCCGACCCCTGGGTTAGAGTGTTCGACTAGGACCTGGGAGATCAGGGTTCAAAGATCCCCACTCAGTCATGAAGCTCACTGGGTGAACTTGGGCCAGTCATAGCCTCTTTACCTACCTCACAGGGTCATTGTAGGGATTAACTGAGGAGGGGGTGAACCATATACACCTTGGAGAAAAAGGTGGGATATAAATGCAATAAAAAAGCTCTTCTGCTAACCTGCGTAAGGAAACTGAAGGGGCCATAGTGATAGCCACAGTTATGAGAGATTTATCGCCCCAGCCCACTGCTTCTTGCTATTTTGGAAGGCAGTCTACACCTGCCTAATGATGAGGCTTGTTTCCTGTGGACAACTCTGTTTTGGCTGTATAGTTTTTCAGTCACTTCAGAAGCAGGAATTATTTATGGATCTATTCAGTTTTGAATTATGTAGTGCCTTCAGTAATGGTGACGCTTCCCCCTGGAGGTCCCCAGAGCAATGCACATTCTTAAGGCTTATCTCCACACCTTGTTTTCTTTGCTTTTGGAATTTTTCAACAGCCAGTGCAGACACAAATAATGTATTTTATGTGTTGTTAAGATAGTGGGGCGGCTTGTACCAACACAGTATTTTCCCCTCTCAGGGAAGAATTGCCTCATCTGGTCTTTAATTGTGGTTTGGGGATATATCAGTGTTGACATTAAGCATAGTTAAGGCCTGAAGTCCCCAAGGTGGCACCCAATGCCCTTGGATGCTACCCTTGGACACCAACTTTTGATGCCTACAAAGGCCTTTCCATATGGGTTTTCTGGCTTTTGGTTGGTTGGTGGAGATGCCCGTGTGTACTTTTTAAAGGGCATTTTCTCTTTCTGTGTTTTGCTTGTTGCAGGTAAGTGTGTGTGTGTTCCTGGCAACCACTAGCTTCCCCCCCTGTGGGATGGGTATGTGGTGCTTCCCACAGAAGTTTCTTACATTTCCAGGTGTCAAAAAGCATTGGACCCCTGGTTAACGCTAACCAGAATTCCTAACCAAGGCTTGTAGCTGGATAAGAATATTTAGACTTAATCATATTTAGTCTTAAACATTGGTGCTAATGCACCCTTTAGGTTTGGTTAAATGGGGGATCCATTGCAGAGAAAGATTGGGCTCTGTGTGTGATCCCATAATTTCATGGCCTGTTCCTGATCTCATAACCACATTTAAGCCCCCCCCCCTTTTACAACTGCGCTGGCTGCTAGTGCACCTGTTAAAAATGGTCTAAGGCAGGGCGGTCCAATTTTTCATTCCAAGTGGGCTGCAATAGTACTTGTTGAGGACCACGTCAGAGCCCTCATGCCTCCTTCCCAAAGCCCAGCACCTTGCTTACTCAGCTTTGGGAAGGCAGGGTGAGGATTGGGGGATGTCAAATGTTGCTGACAGCCACAAAAACACCTTGAGGGCTGCATGTGGCCCTGGGGACTTGTGTTGGACCACCCTGGTCTAAGGTACAAACTAATTTTTAAATCATGCCTGAGGGCGGGAGAAGAGTAGGGGCAACAGAGGGGCAGCACCCTGAGTGAACACAGACTACAGCTTTACTGAATGGATGATTTCAACCAGTTTGGCACCAAGAGGACATGGACCCCCGTGTTGTAATGCCTGCCTGCTGATGAAACAATGGAAGGGTAAATAGCACGAGACAAGATCGGCAAGTCACCAACTGAGACATGTGTGTTAACCGCACTCCTAGCATCATATCCACACACCCCGACATCCCTTCTCCAGCTGAATGCACTTAGGAGCCTATCTGCAACAAGGAGGAATCCTGATTGCTAAGTGAGTAAAAGTCAGAGGTGGAGTTGGCAGAGGTGCGAATCCTGAAGCTGCTAAGCTAGTGTTATGCCTATTACCGGTACTGTATGTGTCATCTGGAAATACTGTAAACAGCATTCATGCACATGTTCTGTAAAATAATTCTCATTCCATCTAGTTAACCATCCTTTTCCCCCTTCAACTTTATAACTGCATCAGGTGCCTCCTTCTCCATTTAAAATTGCCAGAAGAATGGAGAACGAAGTACTTATTCATCATGCTACGCAGTTTCATAAACTGAGAAGAAAAGTATTTCAAAGTGAACATATGTTAACAGTGCACTAAACTTCCTTCCTTCCTTCCTTCCTTCCTTCCTTCCTTCCTTCCTTTTTTAGAATTCTAATTATCTTTTTTAGAGTCTAATCCCAGCAATTTCTCCCTCTGATTTGAACTAGCACTTTGCTGTACTCTTGTGAGAAAGTAAAGTACTGTACAAAAATTTGAGTTGGGGATACAGAGTGAGTTTATACCCTATAAACCTTGGCTTGTCTACTTCTGTTTATTGACAGCACCAATATAATGATGTTTTGTCATTAAACTTAAAGTTTTGATGCACACAATGTAACAAATGTTTATGGAGCTTGTTTAACAACCTTTGCTTTAACTACAGTTACTTTTCTGTTTCAAGTGAAATACCATCAACTGCTATAATAGTGAATTGATTGTTATCTCCCTGTGTTAAATGAGAACCGTGAGATTCATAGATTATGTGGTGTTTGCAATAATGGGACATAATTCTATTTATTTATTTAAAGGATTTATGTACTGTCATCCTTCAATGAAGCTTCCAGCATGTTTTACAAAGTCAAAGTCAAATGCACAAACTACTAGAATCTCTGTAGTTTGTCCTTCCTTTTCCCCTAGCAACCAGGATGCATCTTTCCTGTGGCGGCGGGGGGGGGGGGGTGTTCTTCTGAAATCAGGTACTCTCTAGAACAGTGTTTCTCAATTAGCTAAGTACTGCAGACCCCTTTTTTTTCAAAAGCTAAGCCATGGACCCCCTAGTTTTGAAAATGTTGATATCTCTGTAGTAGTGGGTGGATTACATAGACTCCCTCAGGTCTGTCGACCACCAATTGGGAATAACTGCTCTAGAATATATTTTCTGCAAATGCTGTTACACAAAAAGTGTGGTAGATGTTAAAGAATCCCCTTCCCAAATGGTAAATGAAAAATGTGAAAACTTTGCAAAGAGGCTTAGGTATGTCTCCTGCTGTGCAGAGGATGTAAGTGTTAAGAATTCACTGTATACCGGTAGTTAACCTACAGTACGATGGAATGCATGTCTACTCAGTAGTATCCCTCTTGGTATTAATGGCACTTACTCCCACATAAGCAGGTACAGGTTGTCAGCCTAAGCTTTGGTTTAGGGTTGGCATTGTGGAAAACAGGTTCGTTGTGCCTTTAACAGCTGTATCTCCACCATCATGCTTTTGCAGTTTTTTTGCAGATAAAGTTGCTCAGATTCGGAAGGAGGTAGACTCCACTGTGGGAGCAGGGCCGGTGCGGGAGAGTGCTAGAGCCCTGTCTAGTCATGTTACATGGGATCAATTCCAATCTGTTGCCTCCGAGGATGTGGACAGGCTGCTTGGACGAGTGAAACCGACCACCTGTCTCCTTGACCCTGGCTAATAAAAGCGAGCCAGGAAGGGCTGGGCAATGTGGGGTCGTGAATGCTTCCCTCTGCAAGAGGTGGTCATTAAACTGCTTCTTAAAAAAACATCTTTAGACCTGGCCAATATGGCCAACTATCGCCCAGTCTCAAATCTACCATTCTTGGGCAAGGTGATTGAGCAGGTGGTTGCTGAACAACTCCAAGCACACCTGGAGGATGCGGACCATTTGGATCCCTTCCAATTGGGATTCAGGCCTCATCATGGGACTGAAACTGCCTTGGTCGCACTGGTCGATGATCTCTGGCGGGCTAGAGACAAAGGTGAGAGCTGTTTCCTAGTTCTGCTGGATCTCTCAGTGGCCTTTGTGTTTGGTGCCCACAGCACTCTCTCAAATTTTGAAATGTGTCCAGTAGTCCAGAATGTTTGGCGAACCCTGCATTAGTGTATAGAACCATTAAAAAATATATATCTGTAGTTATTTTAATATGGCTAACATGACTTCAACAAGAGTGAAAAGAATTCTAAAAATCATTTTCTCTGGTATTAAGTTAAAAATACATTGGCAGTTGCTTCACTGTTAATGTGAAAACCTATGATCTAGGGGAAAAAAGTGGTCATGACCTTTTTCAGTTCCATGGCTGGAGTTCCTTGGAAAGGAATTTCACATTAGCGTGGCAATGTGTTATAACAAAAAAGTCAGTCTTGTCTTCTGAATTAAATATTTCTTTTCTCTTGAGACTGCAAGCCATAGCCTCCAGAAGATCAAAAGTGATTATGAGGCTCTGGGCAGGAAGTTGAAGCAATTAAATGCACAAATTGTCATCTCATCTGTCCTCCCAGTTGAACGACATGGGCCAGGGAGAGAGGGGAAAATAGGGGAAGTGAACAACTGGCTTCGCAAATGGTGCAAACAGGAACGGTTGGATTCTTAGATCACGGTCTGCAGTTTCTTGAAGACGGACCTCTGGCAAGTGATGGGCTGCACCTCACAAAGGTTGGGAGGAATGTTTTTGCCATGAAACTCAAAAACCTCATCAGGAGGGCTTTAAACTGACTTATGCTGGGGAGGGAGACAGTGGTCCTGAAGGTAGGAGTTTATCAAGTGCTGAAGATGATCACCCAAATGTCAAGGACCAAATGGAGCAAACAGCACACAGACCTAGTGGTGGGAGGAAAATATCCTTAAATAAGAGACATGGGGGAATGATCAATGGTTTTCAATGTCTGTATACTAATGCACAGAGCATGGGAAATAAACAAGATGAACTTGAGCTCTTGGTACAGCAAACTAAATACGACATCACTGAAACCTGGTGGGATGAGTCTCATGACTGGAATGTAGTAATAGAGGGATACAATCTATTTCAGAGAAATAGACCAAACAGGAAAGGAGGAGGATTAGCGTTATATGTCAGGGATGTGTATACCTGTGAAGAGATCCAGGATTTAAAACTTCAAAGCCAAATTGAGAGTATCTGGGTCAAAATTAAGGGAGAGAAAAATAACAGTGATCTAATTGTGGGAGTTTACTATAGATCCCCAAGCCAAACTGAGGACACAGATGATGCCTTCCTGGAACAGATGACCAAGCATTCTAAAGGAAGTGAGATAGTAGTAATGGGGGATTTCAACTATCCTGATATTTGTTGGATGTCAAACTCAGCCAAGAGCATAAGGTCGAACAGATTCCTCACTGGCCTTGCAGACAATTTCATTGTCCAAAAAGTGGGAGAAGCAACAAGAGGATCAGCCATTTTAGATCTGGTCCTAACCAATAGTGATGACCTGGTTAGTGGGGTAGAAGTGGCAGGATCATTAGGTGGGAGTGATCATGCTCTTCTGGAATTTATTATTCAGTGGAAAGGAGCAACCAAGCATACTAAGACTCAAATCCTAGACTTTAAGAAAGCCGACTTCAGAAAATTTAGGGAAATGCTGGGTGAGATCCCATGGACAGAAATACTAAAAGGGAAGGGAGTTCATGATGGTTGGGAGTTTGTTAAAAGGGAGATATTAAAAGCACAACTTCAGGCAATACCAATGAGACGGAAACATGGAAGGTGCCTAAAGAAGCCAGGGTGGCTATCTAAAGAACTTTAAACTGAGTTAAGATTTAAAAGGGGTATGTACAAAAAAAATGGAAAAAGGGGGAAATCACCAGAGAGGAATTCAAACATATAGCCAGCACGTGTAGAGACAAAGTCAGAAAAGCTAAAGCACAGAATGAACTCAGGCTTGCTAGAGAGGTTAAAAGCAACAAAAAGGGCTTTTATGGGTATGTCCGTAGCAAAAGGAAGAACAAGGAAACAGTGGGGTCACTTAGAGGAGAAGATTGTGAAATGCGAACAGGGGATAGAGAAAGGGCAGAACTCCTCAACACCTTCTTTGCCTCAGTCTTCTCCAAAAAAGAAAACAATGCCCGACCTGAAGAATATGGAGCCGATCATTCAGCAGGGGAAACACAGCCCAGAATAAGTAAGGAGGTAGTACAAGAATACTTGGCTAGTTTAGATGTATTCAAGTCTCCAGGGCCAGATGAACTACATCCAAGAGTATTAAAAGAACTGGCAGAGGTGATTTCAGAACCACTGGCAATAATCTTTGAAAATTCCTGGAGAACAGGCGAAGTTCCAGCAGGCTAGAGGAGGGCAAATGTTGTCCCTATTTTCAAAAAGGGGAAAAGAGAGGACCCAAACAATTACCGCCCAGTCAGCCTGACATCAATACCAGGAAAGATTCTAGAGTGGATCATTAAGGAAACGGTCTGTGAGCACCTAGAAAGAAACACTGTGATCACTAAAAGTCAGCATGGGTTTCTGAAAAATAAGTCATGTCAGACTAATCTGATCTCATTTTTTGATAGAATTACAAGCCTGGTAGATGAAGGGAATGCTGTGGATGTAGCCTATATTGATTTCAGCAAGGCCTTTGACAAGGTGCCCCATGATATTCTTGTAAAGAAGCTGGTAAAATGCGGGCTAGACAATGCTACCATTCAGTGGATTTGTAACTGGCTGACTGACCGAACCCAAAGGGTGCTCATCAATGGCTCCTTCTCATCCTGGAGAGTAGTGACTAGTGGGGTGCCACAGGGTTCTGTCTTGGGCCCAGTCTTATTCAACATCTTTATCAATGACTTGGATGATGGGCTTGAGGGCATCCTGAGCAAGTTTGCAGATGACACCAAATTTGGAGGGTTGGCTAATACCCCAGAGGACAGGATCACACTTCAGAATGACCATAATAGATTAAACAACTGGGCCAAAGCAAACAAGATTAATTTTAACAAGGAGAAATGTAAAGTACTACACTTGGGCAAAAAAAATATGAAAGGCACAAATACAGGATGGGTGACACCTGGCTTGAGAGCAGTACATGTGAAAAGGATCTAGGAGTCTTGGTAGACCACAAACTTGACATGAGTCAGCAGTGTGATGCAGTAGCTAAAAAAGCCAATGCAATTCTGGGCTGCATCAATAGGAGTATAGCGTCTCTAGATCAAGGGAAGTAATAGTACCACTGTATTCTGCTCTGGTCAGACCTCACCTGGAGTACTGTGTCCAGTTCTGGGCACCACAGTTCAAGAAGGATACTGACAAGCTGGAATGTCCAGAAGAGGGCAACCAAAATGGTCAAAGGCCTGAAAACAATGCCTTATGAGGAATGGCTTAGGGAGCTGGGTATGTTTAGCCTGGAGAAGAGAAGGTTAAGGGGTGATATGATAGCCATGTTCAAATATATAAAAGGATGTCATATAGAAGAGGGTGAAAGGTTGTTTTCTGCTGCTCCAGAGAAGCGGACACGGAGCAATGGATTCAAACTACAAGAAAGAAGATTCCACCTAAACATTAGGAAGAACTTCCTGACAGTAAGAGCTGTTCGTCAGTGGAATTTGCTGCCAAGGAGTGTGCTGGAGTCTCCTTCTTTGCAGGTCTTTAAGCAGAGGCTTGACAGGCATATGTCAAGAATGCTTTGATGGTGTTTCCTGCTCGGCAGGGGTTTGGACTAGATGGCCCTTGTGATCTCTTCCAACTCTATGATTCTATGATTGTTCCATGGGGTCACGAAGAGTCGGACATGAGTAAATGACTAAACAACAACAATGATTGTTCCCCCCCCAAATAATTTTATTGATTTTTTAAAGTATTATTTTTTTTTACAAAGATTCAACCATCCAGTTCAAGAATACATTTAGTAAAAAATTGCCATTGCATAATACAATCCCATATACATATTTGGGCTGAGGCTCTCATATTTTTTGGTATAGCAAAATTATGTTTGGACGTTGTCATGGATTTGGGCTCAGAGCATTATGGGAACTGCAAAGAGTCATGGGACTTTGGTTCTTGAGAAAGAGAACGGCCTGGGAAAGTAAACTTCTGAACTTTAAGAGAAAGATTTCTGGTTCTTTTGATCCCGTGTAACCCTGCAGCTGTGAAATCTCCCATTCCTGTGCGATAAGAAATTAGGGAGGAAACTCTGTCCGGTGCGTTCTGAGAACTGAAGGCGTTAATTGCCCTGTAGGTTGATTAATGGGTAAACACAAGACATCTGTGTAACCTCTATTTGATTGACAAGACTAACGGTTGTGAGTTCTTTGATTGGATTATTCAAACCTCAACTCTAACGTAGATTGGATAATGAGCCATAAGCCCACGTGGAACACCTCAAGGTTTTTGGGGATTTAAGTCTGTTAGAGATGAGGGTCGTTGTCCTCTTTTGTCTTGCAAAATGACCCAGCAAGGTACTGATGTCCTGCTCACCTTCAAAGAGCCTGAGAAAGACTGAGGTCTGCGTGGCTCTTGACTGCAATTTGCCGGATGGAGAGATGCAGTCTTGGATCAACCTATTCTAAGTTTGTACTTGTAAGTTAGCTATGCTTTATTGTTTTATCTTTGTATTCCCTTTGTTTTGAGAACTGTTGCATGTTACTTTGTTTATGCTATTTTATAATAAATAGTTAAAAGAGATTCTTTTTTTGTGTGGATTTTGGTCCTTCCTGGTCGCACTGCTAAACCCAGTCCTAGGCTGCTTTGCCCCTACCAGGCAGGACGTGTACTCTTTGTCCCGGGAGGTCTGTAAGCGGACCCTCCCCGGGTGGTGGCAGCGATACCGGTTAAGGAAGTGTTTAAAACCCCTGTTCCAGCCATAGAGGTATAGCCAGACCCTTCCCCGGGTAACGCAAGCAGCCCCAGCAGCCTCCGGAGGGAGAGCTGGCGGTGCAATACGGGAAGAGGTTGAGGGTACTGAAAGGCTGAAACATCACATGTTGGCAGCGGTGTGGGATGCGACTTTGTGGCCAGAAAGTGGACAAAATCCTTTGGTTATAATCCAGTTCTCAAAAAAGGGGTACAAGCGTTTTTATTTTGCTAGTGAGTTAGGACAATGGCAGCAGGCTTGCCTAGCGAGATTTTACAAGCTTCGGAGGAGTGGCAGCAGGAACGCAGCACCCACCCTTCGTATCGTTTTGCGGAACCAGATGATCGGTCTATGCCAAGGCAACCGGTTCCAGGAGTGTATTCTCCTTTAAGAGGGGCTGAGGAGTTAGCCAGAGAAGCCGAGAGGGAGCACGCGGAAGCGTTCAGGAGCCCTCGGTCTGCACATCAAAGGTGGACACAGCAGCTGGAGGAGGCGGGGCTGGGAAGCCAGGATAGGCTAAGTGTGCGCGCCTCACCGACAGCGGAGAGAGAAACACCTTTGCAGCGGCAGCGGGAGGTGGAACAAGTACCAGTTGCACCGTACCCAAGACCAGTTGCCGGAGAGGTTGTGGTGAGACCCCGGGAGATGACTTCCCCACCCCCACGCAGAGTAGAATGGGCCCGTGAGGACGTCCAGGGGGATCCATACGCACAACAGAGACCAGAGCAGATGGGTCAGCGCACGAGCGGGATGCCGGCGGCCAGCCCTGAGAGATGTGGATATCAGGAACTGAGGACTCAGCTCCGGGAAGACTATCCATACGCCGAAAGAGAAGATCCAGAGTTTGAGGCGCAAGGCATTTCTGAGAGCCGGAGGGCATATGTGGCGGAAAGTGAGTATCAAACTTTGCCTAAGAGATTTATGGAAGGTGTGAGACTAAGGGAAAGACACTATGCGGGTGGGGAAACTAGAGCAGCCAGTCCCCAAGGGGTTAAACCTTTGGAAGATTCTTGGGAACTGCGGAGGCGACCCCCCCCTGCATATGAAAGAGAGAGGATGCCCCGGGCTGAAGCTTTACGATTTGCCCAAGCAGAACTTCAGCGCAGACAAGCGAGAGGCCCCAGCTCTCTTCCTGCTCTAGAGTATTACAGTGATTGGCAAAGAGCTGCAGTGCCTAGACAGAGGGAACTGAGTCTCCAGGACATTAATCTCAAATATTTCCCGACTCACGACCCAAATATGGATGTTCTATCCTATTTAACCCTGTTTGAGACCACGTGTGAGGAAATGGCAGTTCCATACCGGTACTATATGCCGATCCTCAGGTCCCTTGTGAAAGGACCTCTTCAAGAGCTGATGGGGACGCTCTCACGAGAGCAGATGTTCAGTTATGAAACATATAAGCAATTGGTGGAACAAAGATTTTCGTTGGATTCTCAGCATTACCAGCAGGCATTTAGGAGGGCTGTTAAAGTGCCGCCTCATGAGAAGTTCCAGTTATTCGCTGCGAAGTTAGAACAAAACTTTGGGCTGTGGTTAGCGGCTGAGAAAGTGCAGACTTTTGAACAACTGAGACAACTGATGCTCTTGGAACAATTCCAGAGAAGTTTGCCATCTGAAATTGCAAGTTTGGTTGCGGATAGGCACCCTCAAAACCTGCAGGAATCGGCTAGATTGGCGGAGGAATTCCGTTCTCATCGGGCGCACATGGCTCAGAAGCCGCCGATGGGAGGGGGCGGGACCCGGATGGGCCCACCCGGGCCAGCTAGCTCAGGCACGGCTCTTAAAGCTACGGCGCAACTAAAGCCTGCCGATTCTAAACCTGCATTTGGAAAAAGGGCAGCATCTCCAGGCCGAGGAAAGGAAAAGGTGACCCCCTCTTCGGGTCTGTGCTTCCTCTGTCACGAAAGAGGGCACATCAAAGCCCAGTGTCCGATGCAGTCAGCTAGACGGTCCCCAATGGCTACGTCAACCCCAGCGGTGCGCCAAATCGCGCAGCCGGGAGAGGATTGGGATGAGGAGATCCGGCGTGCAGGAATCCAGGGAAGAGCGGAGGAGTGTGGCCCTGAGCTGGGAAGGGGGAGAGGGTTGGAACGGCCCCAGGGAGCAACCCCAACACCCCCGCCGGTTGCAGCGGCCCCTCAAGCAGCGAGATCCAGCGGATCCCCAGCGCCAAGTCAACCTGAGACTTCAGCTGAATGGGCTAAGATGCATTTCATGGCTCCCATTCGGATAAATAATATCAGAGTTAGTTCCTATCGGGACACAGGTGCGGATGTTACCAGCGTATCTAAAGGCTTAGTACGTCCAGGGCAGGTGCAGCCCCAACCTTTGAAAATCACTCCGTTTGGGACTGAGTCTATTTACCGCCCAACGGCTATTGTTGAAGTGGAGTACCAAGGCTACTCAGGAAACCAGCTAGTTATTCTACATGAGCCTCAGGATTGCCATGTTGCAGCCCTGGTGGGCAATGATCTTGCATTCCTGGCTCACAAGCATCGACAGTCGTCCACCCTGCAGCTGATCCGCCCATTGGAGCCACCTGGAAGGAGGAGGAGGAGACACCTTCTCCAGTGGGGATTTACGTGCCAATGGAGGGCGGGGATTGTTTTGCTATGGGAAGCTTGGAAAAACCAAGCCTTGAGGGGGAAGAAGGGGGGCGGGATATTGTGCCTCTTTCTTCTGCAACAGCCGTTTCAGCACCATCCAGCGTGGAGAGGGGGAGTTCCCCCCTCCCTTGCTCCTCGGCTGAGGAGGAACTTGAGACTGCTGAATTAGGAGACACAGCATGCCTGGCGAAGGAGCAGCAAGAAGATCCTACACTGCAGTCGTGTCGGGAAGCGGCCGGCGTTACTCCGAGGGGGGAGAGGAGGGCCCGCTTCCTCTACAAAGAAGGACTTTTGTTTAGGCAGTATTGGCCTAAAAGGGTTACAGACCGGGACTCTATTTTGCAGCTTGTGGTTCCTGAAATCAGGAGGGAAAAGGTTTTGAGTATGGCACACTCAGGAGGGCTTTCTGGGCATTTAGGGGTGCAAAAGTCTTTGGAACGCCTTACCCGATATTTTTATTGGCCCCAAGTGTACCAGAGTGTCCAACAGTATGTACGCTGTTGTGATGTATGCCAAAGGGTGGGGCACAATCGGGACAGCCCCCCTCACACCCTTCAAAGTATTCCCTTAACAGCGGGAGTCTTTGCTAAATGGGCTATAGATTTTGTAGGTCCTTTGCCTCGGACCCCCAGGGGGAAAAAATATATAGCCACGATTATTGATTATGCGACTAGATATTGTTTTGCTGCCAGTCTTACTAATACCAGAGCCCCAGGTCTAGTACAATTTCTGTTCACTGCCTTTTGTTCCATGGGGATTCCCCAGGTTTTGATGAGTGATTTGGGACCCAATCTTTTGTCTGATGTGGTTCAACAGGTTCTGAAATTAATGGAAATACATCACCACACTTCTGTGGCATATGAACATCGTATGAATGGATTAGTGGAGCGGGTGCAGTCCACCCTGACTTCTATGTTAAAGAAATGTGCATTGATCCATGCGTCTAGCTGGGATCAGGACTTGCCCCTGGTGGTAGCTACGTATAATGATTCCTACCAAGCAAGTCTGGGGTATGCTCCTAATCAATTGGTTTATGGGAGATTGTTGAACAGCCCTCTGTCCATGCTTAGAAAGCAGTGGGACCAGAGTGAGGATAGCCTCCAATTACCCTCTGTGGCTGAACATTTTCAGGCTTTGACCCAGACGTTGGCTGAGATTTGGGATCAGGCTAAAGCCAACCTGGAAGAAGCACGTAAAGAGTATACCCGCACCCATGATGTGAAAGCTGTGGAGAGATGTTTTGAGGTGGGAGACAAGGTTCTGGTACTGAGACCCACACGTCCACATAAGTTGTCGCCTAAGTGGAGTGGACCAGGTGTGGTTAAAGAGAGACTTAGCTCTGTAAGGTATGTGGTAGAATGTCCAGAGCTACACCCATCTCCTCGACAATATCATGCCAACTCCATGAAATTGTATTGTGAACCCGACCCCAAAAGGGTCTTGGCTATTGCTGGAGGGCATGGGGGGGAGTCTCATTTGCCTTTGGACCTGCTGCAGGAGTTTAAGCAGGCTGGCTCCCTTGAGGATATTTTAAGATCTCCAACACTGAACGCCCAACAGGCTAAGGAGCTATATGAGGTTTTGTTGCCCTTTGAGTCCGTTTTCAGTACAAAACCAGGTCGGACTCATTTGGCCCAGCATCATTTTGAAACTGGCACTGCTGCTCCCATTGCCTCACGACCATATCGTGTGAGTGAAGCCCATGCTCAGTGCATCGAGGCAGAGATCAAGGAAATGCTTGAATTGGGAGTTATAGTTCATAGCACTAGCGCCTGGTGTTCCCCTGTGGTGTTGGTTCCAAAAGGGGAGGGGCAGGTTAGGTTCTGCGTGGATTATAGAAAAATTAATATGGTAATGGTGCCAGACGTCTTTCCCCTGCCTAGAGTGGATACTCTAATTGAAAAACTGGGTCAGGCTAAGTTCATCTCAGTCTTTGACCTGACTAAGGGGTACTGGCAGATTCCCTTATCACCTGAGGCTTCTGAGAAATCAGCCTTTGTTACCCATATGGGTTTATATCAGTTCAAAGTCCTTCCTTTTGGACTTAAGAATGCCCCTGCCACGTTTCAGCGCTTGATTAATTCTTTAATCGCAGATATGAGCGCCTACTGTTGTGCGTACCTGGATGACGTATCAATTTTTTCAAATACCTGGAAGGAGCACTTGGAGCATGTGCAGAGTGTGTTTACTAGATTCAAAGAAGCCAATCTGACTGTAAAAATGGCAAAGTGTCAATTTGCTCAAGGTGAAGTGGTTTATTTGGGTTTTCAGGTTGGCTCAGGCTATATTAAAGCCCTAGAAGCAAAAGTTCAGGGGATCCAGGACTGGCCCCGACCCAAGACCAAGCGGGATGTGTTATCTTTTCTGGGAGTGGCCAATTATTATCGTAGATTTATTGTACATTTTGCCACCATTGCCGCTCCCCTGACTAATCTGTGTAAAAAGGCGTTGCCTACCAAAGTAACTTGGACGCCAGAGTGTCAGCGGGCTTTTGTGTTGTTGAAGCAAGCCCTGACCAGTAATAAGGTGATGCTAGCCCCGGACCAGCAGAAACCCTTTGTGGTCCAAACGGATGCTAGTCATACAGGACTGGGAGCAGTCCTGCTGCAGAAAGACCCCGAGGGGGAGTTGAGACCGGTGGTTTACCTAAGTAAGAAGTTACTACCCCGTGAACAAAATTACTCCACCATTGAGAAAGAGTGTTATGCGCTTTTATGGTCTCTCTCCCGGCTGAAGGTTTATCTTTGGGGGGCAGAGTTTCAAGTGCAGACTGATCACTCGCCTTTATGTTGGCTATCACGCATGAAAAACTCCAATCAGAAACTGTTACGGTGGAGTCTGGCTTTGCAGGACTACAATTTTACTGTGGTTCATATCCCTGGAAAGCAGAATGTTGTGGCGGATGCCCTCAGTCGCTTGTATCAGTCTGTTATGATTATTATGATTCTCACAGGCTGGGTGTCCTACCTTGCAGGGCTGTGCGGAAATGTGGGACGCCTTGACCCCAAATTTCCGTTAGGGAAGGGGGTGTCATGGATTTGGGCTCAGAGCATTATGGGAACTGCAAAGAGTCATGGGACTTTGGTTCTTGAGAAAGAGAACGGCCTGGGAAAGTAAACTTCTGAACTTTAAGAGAAAGATTTCTGGTTCTTTTGATCCCGTGTAACCCTGCAGCTGTGAAATCTCCCATTCCTGTGCGATAAGAAATTAGGGAGGAAACTCTGTCCGGTGCGTTCTGAGAACTGAAGGCGTTAATTGCCCTGTAGGTTGATTAATGGGTAAACACAAGACATCTGTGTAACCTCTATTTGATTGACAAGACTAACGGTTGTGAGTTCTTTGATTGGATTATTCAAACCTCAACTCTAACGTAGATTGGATAATGAGCCATAAGCCCACGTGGAACACCTCAAGGTTTTTGGGGATTTAAGTCTGTTAGAGATGAGGGTCGTTGTCCTCTTTTGTCTTGCAAAATGACCCAGCAAGGTACTGCTGTCCTGCTCACCTTCAAAGAGCCTGAGAAAGACTGAGGTCTGCGTGGCTCTTGACTGCAATTTGCCGGATGGAGAGATGCAGTCTTGGATCAACCTATTCTAAGTTTGTACTTGTAAGTTAGCTATGCTTTATTGTTTTATCTTTGTATTCCCTTTGTTTTGAGAACTGTTGCATGTTACTTTGTTTATGCTATTTTATAATAAATAGTTAAAAGAGATTCTTTTTTTGTGTGGATTTTGGTCCTTCCTGGTCGCACTGCTAAACCCAGTCCTAGGCTGCTTTGCCCCTACCAGGCAGGACGTGTACTCTTTGTCCCGGGAGGTCTGTAAGCGGACCCTCCCCGGGTGGTGGCAGCGATACCGGTTAAGGAAGTGTTTAAAACCCCTGTTCCAGCCATAGAGGTATAGCCAGACCCTTCCCCGGGTAACGCAAGCAGCCCCAGCAGCCTCCGGAGGGAGAGCTGGCGGTGCAATACGGGAAGAGGTTGAGGGTACTGAAAGGCTGAAACATCACAGACGTTGTTACAAGTAACAGAGTAAGTAGAAGCAAATATCACTAAAAGCTTAAAACTGTTTAGAATTTACAGCACAGTAACTAATATTTATAGGAAGTTGCCAAGGTTGAAACAGCTCAGTAATTAGGCACTCCATGTTGCCAAGTTGTAGAAAAATAGGAGATAAAAACTTAAGCAGGACAGCCTGCAGTTATCTGTATGGGTGAGTGAGCTGCAACAAATTTTATTTGTTTATGAAGGAGTGACTGAGCTATTCATTCACAAATATGGTGTGACTTTAGACTTGACAGCTCAAAGCAGACATTTCTAGAACAGTCCATAGAAACGCAAAAGATCATATGGTCAGATCCAGACGTGTAGAGAAGGTACATGTCTGCTGTGTATTTAATGGAGGTGAAATGATTTAATTAACCAATAGGATTTCTATACCACTTAATCCTCACAATCCTTAATCCTTCTATGTGGAAACATCACTAAACATCACTAAAACCTTAAAACTGTTTAGAATTTACAGCACAGTAACTAATATTTATAGGAAGTTGCCAAGGTTGAAACATTTCATGAAATATAAATCTGATTTTCCATAAATGACGGGGTTAGCACCGCAGAGAAAGCCTTCATAAACAAAACTGTATTCAGTAGAGGCACAGACAACATTGTGCTAGGTGTCTGTCTGATCTCAGCTGGTAATTGATTCCAGAGAGCTAGAGCTGCAACACTAAAAGCCTGGTTTCTAGTACAGACTAAATGCACCTCTTGTGTACCACCTGAAACGTGGTCCTGTTACATTTGCACTGAGCGTAACTTGGGGAAGGTCCAGCATTGTGGATCATCAGCAATGAGGTTCAATTGCTCATATTCTGCTTCCATTCTCTAATACCTAATTAAAAATCATCAGATTTTGCAAGATGAGTGAGAATGCTACAGGAGCTCCAATAATGCTTTGTTTCCTGAAACACATAACTGTAGAGAAATAACACTTGAAACATTCTTTCCCAAAGAAACAACATTTTTTGTTTGTGGAAAATAACAAACACTTATGTGTCTTTTTGATCTCTCAGCTACAAACCAGTTAGGTGAGGAAATTCCAGAATACAAAAGTGTCTTAACTTGGTCAAAGAACAGATGGTATACATTTGAAGAAGAATATGGCACATCTTTTCACCTACCCGGTACTTAAACTTCTCATAAGTCAGTATAACCTTTTTCTAAAATACATTACTGTACCCTTCAGCTGTGATACTAGTAATAAGAATGCAGAGTTTGCCCTTTTCTTTTGTTGTTGTTGTTTAGTCGTGTCCGACTCTTCGTGACCCCATGGACCATAGCACGCCAGGCACTCCTGTCTTGCACTGCCTCCCGCAGTTTGGTCAAACTCATGTTCGTAGCTTTTCTTTTAAGCTGTAATAAAAATGTTCTCTGGTATTACAGATAATTGAAATGGGAGAATATACTATCTCCTTCCCAAACAAACTTTTATTGGATAAAACAAAGGAAATCTGAGGAATGCTGCTGTTTTGGGTTAATGTGATTTTAAAGGTGAAAAAGAAACTGTGGCTTCAGCTGAACTCTTGACGTGCATGTTCACAAACTAGTCAAAGGTCTGCCAAAGTGTGAGAGGACATGTGGTTCCTTGTACAGAAGACTTCTTTTAAATGTTTGTCTTTTCAATCCAAATAGCTGTCCCTTGTCCCAAAGCAAGAGGAGCATCTCCACACTCTGCATTAACTTGAATATAGAAGCCCCAGGTTTTAGCATATGATTCTGGAATTGCCTTTGAAACAGATACAAGATTTGGGCTATAGTCTAATGCAGGGACCCAGGTGGCGCTGTGGTTAAATCACTGAGCCTAGGGCTTGCTGATCAGAAGGTCGGCGGTTCGAATCCATGTGATGGGGGTGAGCTTCCGTTGCTTGGTCCCAGCTCCTGCCAACCTAGCAGTTCGAAAGCACGTCAAAATGCAAGTAGATAAATAGGGACCGCTACAGCGGGAAGGTAAACGGCGTTTCCATGTGCTGCTCCAGTTTGCCAGAAGCGGCTTTGTCATGCTGGCCACATGACCTGGAAGCTATACACCGGCTCCCTCGGCCAATAATGCGAGATGAGCGCGCAACCCCAGAGTCGGTCACGACTGGACCTAATGGTCAGGGGTCCCTTTACCTTTACCTAATGCACACTTAGCTAAGTAAACATGAAAAGGATGGATTTGTGAATGTGTTATTTGTCATTTTGTTCCTATCTTATTTTACATTCCATCAGCTAATACTGCTGTAAAAAGAAGGCACAATGTAGAAGTACAGTCATACCTAGGGTTAGGGCCGCTTCAGGTTGGGCGTTTCTGGGTTGTGCACCGCGCCGAACTTGGAAGTTCTGGAACTGGTTACTTCTGGGTTTTGGTGCTCATGCATGCACAGAAGCACTAAATCGTGCTTTGTGCATGCGCAGAAGCGCTGAATTGCAACCCGCGCATGCGCAGATGCAGCGCTGAGGGTTGTGAAAGCTGTGGGTTGTGAACATGCCTCCTACACGGATCACGTTCGCAACCCAAGCATCCACTGTATAATAACAATGTAAATGGCAGGAAATGGAACATTTTTGTAGTGTACCTTAAATCAGATTTGAAATGAATATGTACTTTTAAGGAGAGGGGTGTCATGAAATTGCCTTTTGGTTATTGCTGACCAGCAGAGTGGAAAAAAAATCATTAAAAAGTAGTCATTGTTTAAAAGAACCAATTTTGATTTTAAAAAAAACACCAGTTATGTTAACTGCCACTTAAAATAGCCTGGATTGAAAGAGATATCTGAATGTAATAAACAGATGAAGGCTACCATTCTGAGCCGCTCAAAGTGCTGCATATGGTGCTCTGTCTAGGGGGGCTTTGTGTTTTTCTTTCCACCAACAGCCCCTTAAATGCATGAGATGTGAAGGAACAGCCACAAGGAAATAACTGCTGCCACCTCCTCCCTCCTTGCACAAGAGTTGGCAGGTGGGTTTGCTCCTGAATCAATGACCATTTATTGGACAATAGTGGGTTAAACCGTGCTTTTTATGTAAAATACTGTAACGGGCCCAGAGCAAAAATAGACTACTCTTATTGATAAATAATGGCACAATGAGTTAGGTATTTATTAGTAAGCAAACTAGGTAAAGGTAAAGGGACCCCTGACCATTAGGTCCAGTCGTGACCGACTCTGGGGTTGCGCGCTCATCTCGCATTATTGGCCGAGGGAGCCGGCGTATAGTAAGCAAACTATGAACATTTAAACCAAGGGTGGGCAACTTTATTCAGTCTGAAGATTGCATTCTCCCATGGCCCCTCTTCTGGGGGCCATATGCGAGTGGTGGGGGAGCTCCAGGGGCAAATGCAGGCAGAGCAATGGATGTAGCTCTTAACTTTGTCCGGTAGTCTACATTCAAGCCACACAAAAGTCACACCTCTCTCCATCCCTTCAAGCGAGAGGCATTATTGCAGGTCAAGGATGCATTCCAGTTAGACAAAAAGCCCAGAGAAAGGCGCAGAGCAAGACTGGTGTAGCCTGGTGAGGGAGCGTGGCCTAGCGGGTGTCCTGAGGGACAGTCAGAGAGGTTTAGAAGGATGCATTGCATTCCTCACCCCTATCAACCAAATGGCTCAGATATTTAGCTTCCATGTCATGAGGAAACAATGTTACGCTGAGGGCCTTCCAGCCTTTGCATCTAGCGAATATTTGGCACTTTTCCTTCTAGTAAATGATATTGCTTTATCACAAGACTCAAATACTGTAGAACTCTTTAGAACCAGTTAAGACATGATGGCTAAACTATGGTTAGGCCAATGTGAACATGCAATGTGAACATGCCGTGTGTCCTTCTCTTCAGTAGGCACTTATTCACTTCTGGCTTTATGATAACCATAGTAATCTGTGATTGATACCCAAGTTGGGCAAACTATAGTTGCTGCTAACCTTTGTTTGTTTGTTTCCAAACCAAAAGTCTCCATGTCTATTAAAGTGGGATAAGGTTACTTTAATGTATGGTGTGGATGTCACCTTAGTAGACCTGATTGAGTGGCTCTGCTTCCCATCTATCCATAGTGGAATTGGTTGCTAATTTAAGGAATACACTGGTACCTTGGTTTGCAACCGTTTTGGATTACAACCGTTTTGGATTACAACCACGTAAAACCTGGAAGTGCGTGTCCCTTTTTTGGATTACAACCAATGTTTCTCGAAGGCCTCATTGGTGAAAGCGCGCCTTGGGTTACAACCCGTTTTGGTTTACAACTGGACCTCCGGAACAGATTATGGTTGCAAACCAAGGTACCACTGTATATCTAATGCTATGAGTCCAGTCACAGAGGGTATTGTAAATTGAAGAGAGAGGTAGGTGATTTTTTTTACAAATGCAGTTTTCTTGCTACAGTCCCCTGTGTGCATGCGTATGCACACACACACACACAACATCACAGAGTTGTGGGAACATCTAGAACAGTGTGAGAGGTGGTGCAAAAACTACATCCAAGAGTCTTCCATTGATGTAAGAACAGCATCTGATACATTTTTATTGACCCTCCCCCAGGTACTACTTAGCATGCATGCTTGTTCAGGAATGGATGAATGAGAAAACTTGATACAGTGCTGATAATCAGTTCTCTTCGCATGAAAAAACCACCTCAACACTGCATGCGGTTTCCTCTTTTAAAAAGACCTCCTGTGAATCCTAGAAGTTTCCTGCAAGTGTGAACCTGAAAAAATGTGTGTAGATAGGTGTTGCATGGCTTTTGTGTATATATCATGTTGAGAATATTAACTATTGTGAAATTTTCTCCAAGGAATTAAAAAAATTAGAGATTGCAAATTGCCATTGCATAATACACTTCCATATACATATTTGGGCTGAGGCTCTCATATTTTTTGGTATAGCAAAATTATGTTTGGACGTTGTTACAAGTAACAGAGTAAGTAGAAGCAAATATCACTAAAAGCTTAAAACTGTTTAGAATTTACAGCACAGTAACTAATATTTATAGGAAGTTGCCAAGGTTGAAACAGCTCAGTAATTAGGCACTCCATGTTGCCAAGTTGTAGAAAAATAGGAGATAAAAACTTAAGCAGGACAGCCTGCAGTTATCTGTATGGGTGAGTGAGCTGCAACAAATTTATTTGTTTATGAAGGAGTGACTGAGCTATTCATTCACAAATATGGTGTGACTTTAGACTTGACAGCTCAAAGCAGACATTTCTAGAACAGGGAACAGGGAAACCGCGATTCGC
This sequence comes from Zootoca vivipara, assembly GCF_963506605.1. NCBI lineage: Eukaryota > Metazoa > Chordata > Lepidosauria > Squamata > Lacertidae > Zootoca > Zootoca vivipara. The sequence goes on from NC_083277.1 coordinate 49,840,254, forward strand.
TAGACGAATTTTTCATAAAACGAATTCGCCTAGCGAGGCAACCTCCACTCGAAAAATCCTTTCGTTAAGCGGAAATTTCATTAAGCAGGGCATTCGTTAAGTGAGGCACCACTGTACCACTTAATCCTCACAACTTCTATGTGGTTTACATTAAAATGACCAATAAAATCAGATGAGTAGTAGCCTAACTACTTAAGGGTGGCACTGTGGTCTAAACCACTGGGCCTCTTGGGCTTGCCGATCAGAAGGTCGGGGTTTGAATCCCCACGACGGGGTGAGCTCCCGTTCCCCCGTTCCAGCTCCTGCCAACCTAGCAGTTTGAAAGCACGCCAAAAAGTGAAAGTAGATAAATAGGTACTGCTCCCGTGGGAAGGTAAACAGTGTTTCCATGTGCTGCTCTGGTTTTGGTGTTTGGTTGCAAACGGTTGCAAACCAAGGTACCAGAAAAACTGTCTGCAGACGAAACGCCAGCTCCCTTGGTCTGTAAAGCAAGATGAGCGCCGCAACCCCAGAGTCGTCTGCGACTGGACTTAACTGTCAGGGGTTGTTTACCTTTACCTTTTACCTTTAGTAGCCTAACATTTTTCAAAATAAAATCAGCTATTTGTCCCACTGATGATGGGATGCTCTTTGATCAGGGGAACATTGCATCAGTGAAACAGGGATTGGGGGAAAATGTGACAATTCCTCCCTCCCCACCCCACTCGCAGCCCACCACGCTCCTCCCAAATCTGGAGTTTTGGGGTGGAACAGAATAGGAGATGATACAGGTAACTGCAAGGGGGAGGGGGAGTTGCCAAAGATTGATTCAGTCCCTGTTCTGTTGAAAGAAGGCTCTGGTGGATTTAAAAGCTTTCCATTAATGGAGGGGCACCAACTGGATACCATCCATAATATGTATTACAAAGCTGAGAAGCTTGGTGGATATATGTATTAAATCCCTCAAGCCTCTAGATACTTTTAGTATTGGTATAGATTCAGTTTAGGCTGATCCCACTGTCTGGTTTAAAAATATAAAAATCTGAATTGCAAGCCAAAAAATATGACATTGGCTAGATTTTTAGCCCACCAGTTCCTGTTGGGTGGAGGTTAAAAACCTATTTATACTAATTTAAGTTTCATGAAGAAAACCTTCCTGTTGCACAAATGGGTTCAGAACAAGAGATGAGAATCGAAACTTTTCTATTGTGTGCAATTGTGTGTGGGTTTTTTCCCCCTTTTGGGGAGGGGTCTAAGATGATGCATTCACAAAAGGGGTACCTCCAACCACCAGGACAGATGAATTAATGCTTGTAAAAATAAATAAATGCGTCATTTGTTTCAAAGGTTTCATTAGGATCACTTGAGACATGCATGCTCCTTGCACAGGACAGGAAGTATTTTGAGAAATCTGTTCTCCTTTCATGCCTTGCCCTGGGAGTAATCATTGATGTTGCTACAGAAACAGCACGTACTGCATTACGCAATTCCTTGCTTAGACTGTGGGTGTGTTGGGAAGCGTTTTAAAACATTCTATGCCCGCCTTGAAATTATGATACAGCACACTGAGTGTGTTTTCATTTGTCAGCTACTTCCCTGACTTGAGATTTATTGTTCCGTTCCAGAACATCCAATGCTTACAGAAATTCCAAGTATTTTGAAGAGGATGAAGGAAAAATGAATGTTCAGCCCAACCCCCAGTTAATTGTGGCTTGGACTCAGCAGTGTCTTGCACCAATGTAAAGGCACTTCTTGTGCAAAGCAGGTTCTCTGAATTCTGGTAGCTAAGCTTCAGCCTCTGTGCCCCTCTATCATTACTGTTCCAGAAGATTCCTTGACCCTCTCTGGTGGCGGTGGCTTTTTTTGTTGTTGTTGGAGGGGGTTTGCTGCACAGAGGGTGGGCTAAGGAAGCCTCATTGGATCCTGCCCTACATGCAGATTTGCATATTAATATTTTGTTACTTAGTCTGAGATAAGTCCATACCCAGTACATTAAGCATAGTTGTTTTGTGCCTGTGAACCTCCCTTTAGCTAGTTGTCTCATGTATGAATGCAGGACAGATTGTGAACAAAACAAAAGGAGGCTGGCTACTAGAGGGAGGGCCTTTTTGGTGTTGGCACCATCAGAGAAGCCTGCCTGGTGCCTACTTGACCATTTTCGGTGCCAGGTGAAAATACTTTCCATCTTAAATATTTTTTACTCCTTTTAATATTCAGGTCCGTCTTAAGCATACCTGACGCCCTGGTGCAACGGATCCCTCCGGTGCCCCTGCCCCGCCCCGTTTCCCAGCGCGGCGGGTACAGTGCGGCTGCTGCCTGGAGGGTCAGAGCCCTGTGCAAACCAGCCTGGCCATAGGGCCGGCCCTGGGCCAGGGGGCGCTGTCCGCCCCCTGTTGTGACGCCCCTGCGCGCAGCGGAGGCGGCCCCAGGCCCGCGCGCCTCCGGAGAGTGGCCTGAAGCCGCTGAAAAGCTGAGAGGCACGCCTGGGGTGGCCTCCGCCGTGCCTCTCAGCGGGCGCAGTGGCACCCCTGGTGCCCTGGCGCCCCGCACCACCAGACCCGGGCCTAGAGACGGCCCTGTTTATATTCTCTTTTTCTGGTTCTATTCCATGTTAGATTTTATTTTCATATTGTATTTCATGTTTTCAAATTTTATTTGTAAACCGCCCAGAGGACTTTTGTCATTAGGTGGTATATAAATATTGGAAATAAATAAATATATGTTGTGACCAATTATTTATTTAGCACAGTTAGGAATAGGAATAGTTTTATTGGCCAAGTACCAAACATACTTGGAATTTTGCTTCGACTACATTGCAATGTAAACGTACCTTATACAAACACTGTTCCGCTCACAGTTGGTGTGTATTGTGCTTCACGCAAATCAAAATGACAGATCCCTGTCCCAAATAGCTTGAAGTTTAAAAGTTCACACAGGGGAAGTGGAGGAAGGGAGAAGTAAAGGCAGGGATAAACAGAGTAGAGTATGAGATTGCTTCAGTTTCCTGTGCATAGCCTTGGTTTCAAAGTTGCGGCAGGGAGTGAGTTTTCTCATAAACACACAGCAGAGCAAACAACCACTCTTGGCCTTCCTGGCTTTGTGACCATCAGCCATTACAGTGGTGCCTCGCTTAATGAATGCCCTGCTTAACGAAATTTCTGCTTAACGAAAGGGTTTTTCGAGCGGAGGTTGCCTCGCTAGACGAATTCGTTTTATGAAAAATTTGTCTAGCGAATTGCGGTTTCCCATAGGAATGCATTGAAATTCAATTAATGTGTTCCTATGGGCAAAAAAAAAAAAGAAATCAAAAAAATTTCAATGTATTCCTATGGGATTCGCTAGACAAATTTTTCGTTATAAGAAAAGACCCGTGGAACGAATTAAGTTCGTCTAGCGAGGCACCACTGTATCTGGAAGAGTGTGTAACCTATACAATGAATGTAGGTTCATTGGGCTTAGGTCAGGACACAGATGGAGCTAGTCTCATTTCAGCCAAACTGTGTCATGATTTGTGAGGGGCTGACACCGTGGCACCTTGTAATTGAAATATTAAAACACAACAAAACCTCTTTTTTATATACAGTATCGACCATCTAAGGTAGGAGTAGCCAACAAGGTGCCCTAACAGATGTTTTGGATCACAACTCTGAACAGCCCTAGCAGCATGGCCAATGGGATAGGACACTGGGAATTGCAGTCCAAGATATCTAGAGGACACCACATTGGTTACCCTGATCAAATGTCATACCTGAGACAAGAAGGGGCACTTTACTCATGTGTATTGCCCAATGAATCTTCATATTGTCTTCATTAGAGCAAACTCAGATGTTGTAAAAGGGACGCGGGTGGCGCTGTGGGTTAAACCACAGAGCCTAGGGCTTGCTGATCAGAAGGTCGGCGGTTCGAATCCCTGTGACGGGGTGAGCTCCCATTGCTCGGTCCCAGCTCCTGCCAACCTAGCAGTTCGAAAGCATGTCAAAGTGCAAGTAGATAAATAGGTACCGCTACAGCGGGAAGGTAAACGGTGTTTCCGTGTGCTGCTCTGGTTCGCCAGAAGCGGCTTTGTCATGCTGGCCACATGACCTGGAAGCTGTACGCCGGCTCCCTCGGCCAATAATGCAAGATGAGTGCGCAACCCCAGAGTCGGTCACGACTGGACCTAATGGTCAGGGGTCCATTTACCTTTACCTTTTGTAAACCTGTCCTCTTAGGGGAATTGCCTTGCAATGTAGAAGTACGAGTTACCTCTGATTTACTCTCTGTATTTTATTCACCTAGAAGATTTTTGCTTTTCTTGAAAAACCAAACATTTCAAATTATAAAGGGTTAATTAAAAAATGGACATTGTGCCTCACTATTCTTAACACTGTCAAATAACAAATTATTTTGTTCCTAAGAGAAGTTATAAAGTGGAGAAATCTGTCCTTACATCATTAATATGTGAAATGGTTCCTGATTTTCTGCATAATATGATTCATGGCTATAAAACAAGATATGTGACCTTTTGAGTCACTAGAACATCTTCATTCTTTTGCAGATCTGGGATTTACCTTTGGTCTCTCAACTAGTGGTTTTTTTTGGGGGGGGAAGCGGTTAACACCCTTATTTTTCAAACATCATTATAATATAATTCATTGCAAAATACTTTTTGAAATGGACTTGTTAATTACCAATTGTCATCATGACATTAAGGTAGTTAGTATTTTAAAAAAAGGGGGGGAGAGCAGCAGCACTTTCAGCATCCTAGAAGTAGGATTTTAAGGAAGATATAAGTGTTGGGAGGATATGAATGAGATTACACAAATTTGGTTAAATGTAGCCATTTAAGCTATGCACATCTTTCTTGACAAGCTTTTAATCTGGACAGATTATTTTGTGCTCATTGTCTTCAGTGTCATCTGCTTTCCCTTTCGTTGCATTCCCACGCCGATAGGCAATCTTGTTGAAAACTGTGCACACACTTACATATACACTTAAGCTTTATCACTGACTCTCTTTACAATAGAAACATGTATTTTATTAACTTGTGGTTCTAACAAGTGTGGGGGGAGTCTTTTATCTGGGGAGGCATGCCTATGTTAAAATGATTAAATAACTTTGTGGTGATTTGGATTTAAAGAGAGTAACTTGCTTACCAGTTGTTTGGGAAATGAGACGGAAGTGTTTTAGTTTCTAGTCTCATTACTCTGCACCATCATGTAAACAAGGATTGAGGATTGAAGACAGAAGGCATCCTGACCTCATTCTAAGCTTGGGCAGAGTCTAGTTGACACTGCAGGGATTTACCCCTTGACTGACCTTCAAACAAAGCTTGCAGTGAACAGGACAGAGCAACATAATGGCTTAGCATGGTGACTAGACATCACAATATTAGTTTTTAATTGCTGGAGATAAGGTACTGTTCATTCTGTGTTGTGATCCATAGTTAAAAGATCACTTTGAGTAAACATATGCAGTATGTGGCAAACCTCCTACATTGACTGGGATTTGGGCAGCGTTAAGGGAATCTAATGGGATTAGGAGATAGGTAAAATTCAGAAATGGTTTTGTCCTGCGCTCCTGTCTGCTCAACTTCAAAACATTACTTGCATAGTCTTGGCAATTAGGCTGAGTTCATGCCCTAGAGAGAGCGAGACAGAGCATTTATATACTTGGGACTCATTTGATTTTAGCCTGGCAAGAGTACTATTAGTTATGTAAGTCTGAATATAGTAGTGACTTCTCCAAGATCACTAAGCAAACTTTAAGGGTTCAGGAAGTTGAACCTGGGTTTCCTGCACTGATCCCAAACTCCCTGGCTTTTTGAACAGTACAACAGCAAAGCACTCTAGGCCACGGTTCCGATTATATCACCGTAGTTATGGTCCCTTAAAGTTTTCATTCCCGTTCTCTGTAGTTGCTTCTCCTTTCCTTCTTGCAAAATTTACTGGCACCACCTTTTTTTTCCTTTTCTTTTTGTAATAGTGTTGTAACTTCTAGTGGTTAGATCAAGGGTGCCTAACATTTTTTGGCCTGACAGCTGCCTTGATTATTAGCCATGCTTCTGAGGGTTGCATGCCAGTGGTGGATGTAGCCATCATATGTACATATGTGCACGTACGCATGCCACACACAGAGACAGTGCACACTCACTAGGCAAATAGGTACACAATGTTCACCCAACACAAACACAATCAGCATTTCCAGCCCTCCCCACTGGGGTGCAGTTGATTGGAAATACCGTCTTTAACATTACACAGAAAGGCAGTTTTCCTGCCCACCCCCATTCCAGCACTGGGGTGGATGGAAATTCTGCCTTTTCTTTTTTACTCTTTAAGAGCAGTCAAGGTTTGACCCCTGTCTCAGCACTGTGGTTCTTGGGACAAAGAATATAGAGAAAATCCTTTGGTTCTTTTGGGGTTATCTCTTAAATAGGAGGCATATAACTTTTAGCAGATCTTGGTGGGCTGTGGTCCATGAGTTAAATCCACCCATGGGCATAGCCAGGATTTTTGTTGGTGGGGGCAGGCTTTTGTTAGGGGGGAGAACATCAGATTTGTATTGATTATAGGGGGCAGCTGCCTCCCTGCCCCCCCTGCCTCACCCCTGTATCCACCCGTTTTAGACAGTGGACAGTCCAGGGTCACTGATTTTGAAGAGTTTGCAAGAGGGAGGAGAGGCTGAAGAATGAGCACATATGGGGTCATAGTTCAGCTACCCTTAAAGCAATGCACTGGCTGTGTGTGAGCTACAATTGTGCCCTCAATTGGCCTTGAAGGCAGCTGTTAAAAGACTTTATTTACTTCTGGGAATTAAGGGGCCCAACAGTTGTAAGTATGATACTGTAATTTTGAGCCTGTTGGTGTTTTTATTTACTATTTATTGCTTTTGCGGAATATTTGTAATGATGTTTAAATTAAATGTTTAAATTATATTACCATCCTGGATTGTTGCTTGGTAGAACAGGCAATAAAGAAATAAAAAGAAGTTTAAAGCCCTGCTGAATCTGTTTTTCACATAGCCTATGTATGACAAACTCTGGAGAACTCAAAACCTTGCACGCTGTTTTGTGAAATCTTGGTTGGTGTAGCAATATAAAACAAAATCTTTATTTGGATAGCCAGCTGAGGTTTTGTTACAGAATCATGTGTATTAGAAGAGGCATGTTGCGCACAGATGTGGAAACAGTTGCATCGCTTATCAACATGTGGAAATTATATTTCTGATTAAGGACTATTAAGCCTATCTAATTAAATGACACTAGCTATTATCTTGCTCTGGTGGAGCCAAATTGAAACAAAGGATTGTACCAGTGCAGTGGTGTTTAGGATAGAGAAACTTACCCATTTTCTCCAGCATTTTCTGATTGAAAGCTATTGAGATTGTCTTTCTCAATATTGAACTTCAGTATTGAAATTTTCATTGCATGAGCCAGATTGTTTGAGAGAGAATCTACAAGCGTAGTTTACTTGGTTGGTCATATTTTAAGTGTCTGATACTGGGAGTATGAAGGATATTAATTTTAAGGCTTTGAAGGGAGCTACAATTGCGTGAATGGGAGGTCATTTATACTATGGGACTTCCCTGCTCTGTCTGCCCCCCCCCCCATATAGCTGCTAGTGTACCCGAAAAGCATTTCCGGATAGTTGGGATTTGTTATTCCATGGTTTGATAGCTTAATTTCTTCCTCATTTACAGTGTGCAAAGTACCATCAGACGAAAATTTTTATATGGCAGAATAATAGAATTGCAGAGTTGGAAGGGACCCTGAGGGTCATCTAGTCCAACTTCCACAATGCAGAAATCCTATCCACAGCTGCCTCTGGGTGGGCTCGAACCATCCACCTTCTAGTTAACAGCCAGATGCACTGACCCATTACACCACCTGAAATATTTAACCCAGGATTATAATATGAGAGTTATGGGTTCTAACATCGCTCCCTCTTCCACATATTAGCTCACCTTTGTCCATTTTCTATTCTTATTGCTTTGGATAAATGAATGAGAGCCAGAGCACAAAATCTTCTAGAAAATGTAATAGATCTCTAAATCTTTGTTTCCTGCTTGGTGATCTGGAAATGAGCTCCAGTTCTGTTCTAGAGCAATAAAGTTGTTTCCCCAAAACTTTCTGCATAGAGTTTCATAACAGGTGAAGGTAAAAAGGTAAAGGACCCCTGGATGGTTAAGTCCAGTCAAAGGTGACTATGGGGACTATTGGTATGCTTTCAAACTGCTAGGCTGGTTACCTTTTTGGTTTGATTACAACTGGCCTGTTGTTCCTTAAATCTTCATATACATAGTGCTTGGGTATGTGACTATGAAGTGCCATCTACTGGTGATATTTGCCTTTAAAAAAATGTGTGAGATTTCATGTCTTTAATTTTTAATTACCGTATATTAAATCAAGTAATGCACACATACTCCTGCCAACCTAGCAGTTCGAAAGCACATCAAAGTGCAAGTAGATAAATAGGTACCGCTACAGCGGGAAGGTTAACGGCGTTTCCGTGTGCTGCTCTGGTTTGCCAGAAGTGGCTTTGTCATACTGGCCACATGACCTGGAAGCTGTACGCCGGCTCCCTCGGCCAATAACGTGAGATGAGTGCCGCAACCCCAGTCGGTCACAACTGGACCTAATGGTCAGGGGTCCCTTTACCTTTAATGCACACATACACATACATATTTGCTTTACAGGATCAATTTAATTAATTAGCTGGTTCGACTGTGATGGGTAAATTTTAGAAGTAAATTACCCCTGTTGACTGAATATAAACAGATATAATGCAGATGATGATTATAATTGCTATCCGAACAGTTAATTACTGATTAACTGACCATTATTAACTGATTATTAAGTAATTAACTGATTATTATTATTATTTAAAATATCTCTCTCCACTGCCAGAGGCAGTAAGTCTCTGTATATCATTTTGGGAACCACAGATGGGAAGAGTGTTGTTGTGCGCAGTTCTTGCTAATGGGCTCCCCATGGTCATCTGGCTGTGAAAACAGAATGCTGGACTTGATGGGCTTTTGGCCTGATCCAGCAGGCCACATCTTAAGTTCATATAAACACACACATAAAGAGAGCAAGGGAGTGATATTTAATACTAAGATTGATTGGTTGATTTTTTTAAATAAAAAGTTTGAATAGTGTAATAATGTAGATACAGTGGAACCTCGGTTTATGAACACCTCTGTTTATGAATTTTCGGTTTATGAACACTGCGGACCCATCTGGAACGGGTTAATTCACTTTCCATTACTTTTAATGGGAAAGTTCGCTTCAGTTTATGAACGCTTCAGTTTATGAACAGACCTCCGGAACCAATTACACCCATGTTTCAGTTTATGAACGCTTCAGTTTAAGTACTCCGCGGACCCGTCTGGAACGGATTAATCCACTTTCCATTACTTTCAATGGGAAAGTTCGCTTCAGTTTATGAACGGTTACTCCGCAGACCGTCTGGAACGGATTAATCCACTTTCCATTACTTTCAATGGGGAAGTTCGCTTCAGTTTATGAACGCTTCAGTTTATGAACAGACTTCCGGAACCAATTGTGTTCATAAACCGAGGTACCACTGTAATATTTTTGTTGATTTTTTAAAAATATATAAAAAGAATGTTTGTTAGCTTTGTGGATAGATATATGGTTGTGGTTCCTCATCCTCACCATGTGTTACCCTTTTTTTTGTCTTATTCACAATTTGCCCTTGCACTGCATTGTGCAAACATACATTACTGGGCGCAAGTAGTATTGAAATGCAGTTTTACCTACCTGATTCTCCTGATCTAATACAGATGCTGTATTCAGGCACAGTAATGACTATTTCCTTTGTGCCAGGACTTTGACAGACATCCTGACCAATAATTTTAATAAACCACGATACTATACAGTAAAGTGATTTGCAAGATCCATCACTCTGGCCACTACAGAAACTGTCCCAGCAAGCAAATCACTTTCTCATCTCAAGTAACTGAATGTAAATCTTGTATTTGCCACACACCATGTTGCACTACCGGAGAATTCTGAGAATGAAAAGCAGGTCAAGCAACATGCCAGCATTGCAAATGAATAAAGATCTCACGTGAGAGCTCCCAAACATCAGGAAGTGCATGTAATGTTTAGACCTGGCCTTGCAGTATGGTATGTGAGAGGTAGGGGGAGCACAAGATCACAATGCTTAGAGTCGACCAATATCATCATTACATCTGAGTCAAGCCTTAGAATCTCATAATATCACCAGGATCATAAACCCTTTTAATAGCCCTGAATGTTAAAAAAAAACAAAGAGCAAAATAATCCTTAAAGAATGCCATTACAACCTCACATTATATCACAGGCATATTACTTGGGAGAAGAATATGTTTTGTGTAGATTGGCTATTTTCAGTAGACAGGATTTTAACCTAATTTTACATAAAAATATTTAAAGCATCTTATTTATTTGCACAAGTGTTGTCTTGCACCTATAATCTTAAAACACAGTAGTACAGCACCTTTGAAGCTAAGCAGTTTAGCTAGACAGCAGTAGAACAATTAGTAAATCCTTACTACAGTAATTATAGACAGATTCCTGACCCTCTTACTGTTAGGTTATGGTCAAGGCCATCTTCCAGATGATAGAAATGAAATGGCATTACACCAAAAGCTGTCTACCCAATCAGCTTTCATATTTGGTCACAAAGACTGCAGGAAGATGCACTTGTTTTAAAGTTAAAAACAGCGGTTCTCGAACGACATAGTTGTTGGAACAAATCGACTCCTGAACGCCGCAAACTGGGAACATTTTTCGGAAGCCGAATGCCTGACGCGGCTTCCACTCCTGCAGCCAATCGGAAGCCACGCCTTGGTTTTCAAATGGTTTTGGGAGTTGAATGGACTCCCGGAACGGATTAATTTCGAGAACCAAGGTACCACTGAATCTTTTACCACCTGGGAAATACCGTATTTTTCCATCTATAAAACGCTCCCATGTATAAGACGCCCCCTTTTGGGGGGACTCAGTTTTAAGAAAATCCACCCTCGGCACTATACGTGCATAAGACACCCCCTAATTTTTGACATTATTTTTTAGGGGAAAAAAAACCTAGTCTTTTACGCGGAAAAATACTTTAATCAGAAAACAAGAAGTTCCCATTGCTTTATGAGAGGCTTCCAAGGCACAGTGTGATATCAAGGAGAGCCCTTAACTCCCAGTCTCCCCCAACTGGGCGCCTTCCACATTTGGAGAGTGTCTCCTATCCGTCCAAGCTAACCTGGCTATGCTGGGTGAAGGTTGATGGGAGTTGTAGTTCCAAACACCTTCAGGGCACCAGGTTCAGGAAGGCTGCTTTAAAGTGTCATGGGACACTTAGTTGTTTTTATTCTTCTATACCACAATTTTCAACACGTGTGAAAATACGCTGGGCTAAGTGGAAATTCCCCACCTGCACTCCAAGAAAACAGGTGCTTAATCCCTGATTTGCATCAGAGGAACAGAATGAGCAGAGAACACACCGTAGTAACTACTGTCTTGCCCCATGATTCAGGACCAGAACAGAACATTTAGTTTAAATTTTCTGTTTTCCTTCTTAAAACTATGTAAGGTAATTGTGTGGGAAAGACTAATATAAAGCTTAGCTCTCAGCTGTTTATTTTATGAACATTCTGCAAATGGATCTTCAGTGAAACTATGAACAGGTTTCTCATGCCTTTTCAAGTACCACATCTAGCTTTTAAGAAGCTGGATAAAAGGAAACACAAAAGTTTTCTAGTGGGAAAGTATAACTCCTACTTGATAATTGCACAATTATGTTAAATACTTTCCCCCCTTCCGCTTGTTTCCAGGAACTCATAAGCCTTGCGTAGATGGGAATCAAGAGCTACCAACTGATCTTCTGGCTGGTTTCCAGTAAATGGGCATGGGATTCTTCAGCCAATACTGCAGATCTGATTGGCTGTCCAAATACTGCAGGATCTGCAGTATTGTTCAGAGATTAAAACCTTAGAGCATGTTTTTACTGCATGTCCTTGTTTATTGAGGTGAAGTTGTTGCGGTTTGGTATCTTTGTTTCAGATTTTGTTGTGATTTATGTGGAAATTGTTTAGTTTGCTTTTGTATTTTTAAATGTTAAACTTACTGTTTATGACTACTTTCATTATATTGTAGTTATTTTTTTTTTAATGTTGTAAGCTGCCTTGAGCATGGCTTGCACTGTGGAAAGGCAACATACAAATAAAGTTAGGGGTGGTTGGATGCCATGTTAGTACAGGTGCACTTGAATGATAATTCACCAAAGAGGCAGAATAAGCCATGAGACAGAATAATCAAATATACTTTATTATTACAGAAACAGAAAGGTCAGTTAATTGCAGGGTTGCTAACCTTTTTGGGCTTGTGTGCACATCTAGAATTTTGAGAGTGCCTCTGACACTACCCCTCTGGTGGTTCCCCTCTTCCCCCCCCCAACACTGTGCGTTTCCATGGCATCTGGGAAAGAGTTGGATCCAGTAGAATTAAATGTTCATTATTTTAGACAGTATCCCCCCTCCCCCACACCATCAAAATTAAAGCTTAACAGTAAGTAGACTGCCGAGTAAAAGATTTGGTACTTGCCAGCACCACAGAAACTTTGACCCAAGCCAAAGCATGGATCCTCATGGATTTTACACAACAAAGCCAACAACAAACACTGACAATTCTGTGGACACAGAGGTGACCTATGATTTGATAGTGGCTTTGAAGGAGTCCCTTTTAAAAATGACACAAGCCCTTGAATTCGTGTTTTGGAAAAGAAGCTGACCTGTGGTGTCTATGACTCAAGTCAATGGAGACATCTGTGATCTATGAATTGGTAGTGTTCAGTAGGAGCAAGAATGATATGCCATTCCAAGAGGAGCTGTCTACCGTGTTTGAGCTCATGCACATTTGGCACTCTGTATTTCTCCTGATTCCTGCCCGGGCTACTCCATTTCCCTCCCTCCCTCCCTCCCTCATACAGTCATACCTCGGTTTAAGTACGCCTCGGTTTGAGTATTTTCAGTTTAAGTACTCCGCGGACCTGTCTGGAACAGATTAATCCACTTTCCATTACTTTCAATGGGAAAGTTCGCTTCAGGTTAAGTACGGACTTCCAGAACCAATTACACACCTCTAGGGGTAGGCTGGGTGGCGTGGGGCGCTGGGCTGGCAGGGAGGCGCTGCGTGGCAAAGCCGCGCAGAAGCTATGCTGCATGTTGCACCTGCCCACCTGGGCGGGGGCGCTGGAGCGATCGCCACACCACGGCACCAGGGCCCTGCAATTACACTCATACCTCGGGTTAAGTACGCTTCAGGTTGAGTACTCCACAGACCCTTCTGGAACAGATTAATCCACTTTCCATTACTTTCAATGGGAAAGTTCGCTTCAGGTTAAGTACGCTTCAGGTTGAGTACTCCACAGACCCTTCTGGAACAGATTAATCCACTTTCCATTACTTTCAATGGGAAAGTTCAATGGGAAAGTTACTTCAATGGGAAAGTTCGCTTCAGGTTAAGTACGCTTCAGGTTGAGTACTCCACAGACCCTTCTGGAACGGATTAATCCACTTTCCATTACTTTCAATGGGAAAGTTCGCTTCAGGTTAAGTACGCTTCAGGTTAAGTACAGACTTCCGGAACCAATTGTGTTTGTAAACTGAGGTACCACTGAGGTATTGCAGTTCACTCCCTTTTATCCTGTCTTCCCCCCTTTCCCTCCTACCCTCTCAGTTGCTCCACTTTCTGTTCAGCTATTGATCTGAGCCTTGAAAAATATGTAGAGGAGATGGGAAAGAGGGTCACTCTTCCAGCTTAACTCCTTAAGCTCCATATACTTGTCAGTGCGGAAAATAGGTAACCCTCCTCAGTATTTCAAGGAAGGTGGGCTTTGAGGCTTCATGGGCACCTCAAAAGTGTCATTGTACCCACAAGGACCATGTTGGCAACCCCAGATATTCAGATTGGTCTAGCACCAACTATGTGAGTAAGTGGTACGAAGGACAGAGGGGACCAGGACATTATTAATATTATTTATTCAATTTATCTACAGCCCTTTACAAAATATCTTAGGGCAGCGTTCAACACTAGAAACATATTACAAAACATCAATGGAAAAAATACAGTAGTAAAAAGTATACTGACAGATAGCCTAATAGCAAAATAATTACAATAATAACAGACGTACAGAGTGAGAAGGAGTAATGTGCTTTGAGAAGACTGGAGAAAGATGGGCACCAAATAATGAGATTGGAGGGCCAATAGGCACCAGCTGTATGTGCAGAATCAAACTGGGATTAGAGATTAAGTTCAGGTGCCTAAAGTAATATAGGTTACTGGTTTGCTTGGAGAGCAGAAAGGATGAAAAAACTAGAAAATTAAAGAGGGGAAAAGAACCCAGAACATGGTTGTTATCAATTCCCAGGGTAGTCAATATGTTGTCATCCTGATATAGTTTGACTCCATCTCCCATCAGCCCTGACCATTGGTCATGCAGACTGGAGCTGATGGGAGATGGAGTGCAGTAACATTTGGAGAGCACCATATTGCTGACTTATCAGCACTTGAGGGAGGATGCTGTAGATCCTTGACCAGTCTGCAATAGGGTAACTGGTGGGCAAGCCTTTTTGGGTGAAGGTATAGAAGAGGAACTCAAGGCTGCTGTTTCCCTTGGAACCCTGATGAAGAGTACAAAATAATAAAGAGAGTTGGGGAAGAACCAGTGAAGAAGGTAGGAAGGGTGAGCAGAGCTAGCTAACTTGACTGAGCATGGCCTGAGCACTGCTTTTAGTTTTTAATCCTTTTAGATTTTGGTTATTTTGGTTATGAGAGGGAGCAATTTTCCTAGATATTTATTTTAAAGCACCTGTAATTTGCTTAATATTTAAAAATCTCTAAGCAGTGTGCAATATTAAAAACATCCAATATCATTAAAACAAAAAAATCAGCCTAAAGCTAATAAAACTACAGTATAAAAGCATTCTAAAACAAAACCAATAATGCAGGAGATAAACGAGGAGAGCATCTAAAACAGTAGAGGCCTACCATGGATGACAAGTGCAGAACTGTGTAAGGTGCATTAAGGGGTTCTGTGTGCATCATTTGAAGGGAGAACATTAACCAAGATGGGTGATAATGGGTATTACCTGTTTACTAGTACTTGCAGTGCCTTAGGCATGGAGCTTCCTCTAGGCCAGGGCTCAGAAACCAATTAAAAGGTGCCTAGGCAAGAAATGAAGATGTTTTCCTATTCTGGAGTTCTCAGTCACTTCTGCTGTAGATGTTAATGACTGATTTCGTTCTGGCTCCCTAAGCATAAGCTTAGTTCGCCTTCCCAGACAGTGCTGAATTTTTTTGAGTCAAAAGTGCTGAGATATAATGAAAAGAGTGGTGAGGTTGAATTTAGGGGACTGTTCTGTGTGAGAGAGTGGCTGGCAGCAATGCAGTTCATTGTTAATACTGCCGGTCATAGGTGAGGATGAAGCTTGTTTGGATTCCTAGTTGTTTTTTTTTTAAAAACTCTTCTAATTATCAGATTGCAACAGTCACCTTAGACCTCATGCCAGAACAAATCCATGGCTCTGTTGCATGTATTAATGTTCTTAATGTTCTCTTGAGTTGCAGGCAAACTGGTTGCACTTTGAAATGTTCATTACCTACTTAAATAAAATGCTTGCACATACAGTATGATTCATACTGTGTATCTGAAGAAGTGTGCATGCACACGAAAGCTCATACCTATGACAAACTTAGTTGGTCTCTAAGGTGCTACTGGAAGGTTTTTTTTAGTTTTTATTTAGTATGATTCATGTTAGAGCAGGGGCTTTTGTCTTCAGTTTTAACTCCCACTCACCCAAAGCACACTGAGCACAGCTAATGGCAATACGTTATTTCCCCTCAATTTTTAAATCAGGTGGTTGGAAGTTTCTGCTGGCAATCCCAGAAATTGGACATTTGCAGGGCCTGGCTGATAGAATCTGCTGCCATCCCATGACCACCTCAGCAAAGGGACATTTTTTCCTGCCCCACCCCCTTACAACCTGAGCGGTGGAGTTGTATAAACCCCAGCGCTGCCAGTGATTAGGGTTGCAGTCCAATTTGACTACCCCTCTGGAGATTTAAAGTGGTTTAGGCTGCAATCCGATATACACTTACCGTCCAATTTTAACTCAACGGGGATCACTTCTGAGTTGACATGCACAGGATTGCACGGTTAGCAATGTTGGATTTTTTTTAAAAAAAGTCATTAAGGACTCTTACCGATCTTCCACACTGAGCTCTCGGCCCTCTCCTAAAACTACAGCTCCCAAAATAAGGCGTAACAAACCAGTGAATGGCTGTATTCCGCCCCCGCCCCCCCGGATAGTTGCGGATTAGCTTGAACACATTACTGGAGACGTTAATTGGCATTTAAAAAGCGGGTTGGTGCTTGCCTTTACCCATATGCGCCTACCTGCGAGTAAACACAATGGGCCCCAATGCGGCTTTTAGTCCTGCGGAGCGCGCTGCGCCTCGCCTTGTGTTACCCCAGCCCGTTTCTAAAGCCTGCGCGGCCAAGGCAGCCCTTTGTCTCCGCGAAGCGCGTAGGGGGCGGAGCCCAGCCTCGGCCCTCGCGCGCATTGCTTCGTTCCCGAGTTGAGGGCGAGTCTTCCTGCTCCGCAACTTGTTCCCCGCGCTGGCCTGAGGGGGCGGAGCGTCCTGCAGGCCCCGCCCTCCGGTGGCCTTGCCAGCACCACCACCCCCCTGTCGCCGAGGATCCAGGACACGCGTCGGCTGGCTGGCTGTCGGCGCCGCCGCACCTTCCCGGATCTTCCTTGGAGCTTGTCGCAGCAGGCGGAACCGCAGGAGAGAGAGCCCCCAATGCGAGAATGGCGTCTCCGCCGACTCGAGAACTCACGCAGAACCCCCTGCAGAAGATCTGGGTGCCTTACAATAACGGGCTGCCTGCAAAGCACAGTGCGCAGCGAGGCGGTGAGTGAGCGAGCGAGCAAGCAAGTAGTGGCGGGCAGATCTCGGGGCGCCTTGGATTGCGGGGACACCGGAGTTGCATCAGCTCGGAGCCTGCGGGGGTGGTTGCCGAGGATTGAGGAAGCAGGACGTGGTAGCGGAGGCCTCTTGAGGGAAGAGGGGAACGAGAGGCAATGCAAAAATCTTAACACCTCAGCAGAAAGAATAGGAAAGCCGGCGTCTTCCGAAGAGAGGCGGGGTAGCTGGTTGACCCTCCCTCCGCTGGTGCCGGGAGTTGCTGTGCTCCTCGCTGCCGGAGCGCCGTGCCCAACGCATGTCCATTAGGGTCCTGGAGAGGCACAGCTCAGAGGGATCGAAGCGATGCCCTCTGAGTGCCCGTTATTCTTGGCGCAAGGGCGTCGCGACTCATACAGGCTCTCGAAATATTTGCTAGCTGCGACCCACCTTCATAGCTGCCAAGTTATCCCTTTTTTAAAGGGATTTTCCCTTATGCTGAATAGGCTTCCTCACGAGAAAAGGGAAAACTTGGCAGCTATGTCCACCTTCTGGTGGGCTGCAGTAAAAAGTAGTACATAGAATGTGTTTCGCCTTAAAGATCCTGCCAATAAATACGATAACTTCCACCTTTTGGGAGGAAATCAGGTGGTTTCTCCCTACTCTTGACATCGACCCCCCTTGCCAAGTGTACTGCCCCCCTGTCCCTCAGCCTCCGTGTACCTCAGCTCTCTTGCACACTCTTTGCTTTCTAGTACAGTAAAAGAAAGAAAAGAAAAGCTATAGCAGGAGCAACATGAACAACAACAAAAAAGGCAAGGGGGAGATAATACGCAGAGGTGCCTTGCCTTTCAGCACCAGTGTTATTAGGCGGAATTCAGCTTTTGACAAAATACCTCACCAAAGACCACCTCACCTCAGACCAAAGCTTGTTAAGTAAGCTTAGCAGTCAGTGAATAGGAGGAAAAGGACCTCTCAAGGATCATAAATGGGTTACTGCTGCTGGAAGCAAAGAGTAGAAATAAATGAACAGTTCTCTGAATGCAGTGAAGTAGAAAGCGGAGTCCCCCAAGGATCGATATTGGGACCTGTGATTTTTAACTTACTCATAAAAGATCTAGAGTTAGGACTGAACAGGTGTTAGGGGTCCAGAACCTCAGTTAGCTATGTATTTTTATGTATTTTTATTGATTATTGGGGGCAACTGTTCCTCCCTGCCCCCCTGTGGCTACGCTCATGGTGAGCAGTGAGGTGGCTAAGTTTGTTGATGATACTAATTTTTTCAGAGTCCTTAAAACAAATAGAGACTGCAAAGAGTGCCAAAGGTAAAATGGCAAATGCAATTGAATGTAAACAAGTGTAAATTTACACATGGTGGGGCTGAAGATCTTAGTTTTACATCAGGCATCCCCAAACTGTGGCCCTCCAGATGTTTTGGCCTACAACTCCCATGATCCCTAGCTAACAGGACCAGTGGTCAGGGATGATGGGGATTGTAGTCCAAAACATCTGGAGGGCCGAAGTTTGGGGATGCCTGTTTTAAATACATGCTCTTGGGGTCTGAACTGGAGTTGATGGACTAAGAACAAGACCTTGGGGTCTTAGTAGGTGGTTCAATGAATATGTTGACCCAGTATGCTGCAGTGGTGATGAAAAAGGAAAATTCCTTGCTAGGGATCATTAGGGAAGGAAAACAAAACTGCCAGTATCAAAAATCCGTCAAAAATCTCTGGTATAACCGTATTTGGAATACTGTATAGTTCTGGTTGCCTCACCTCAAAAATGATATTGTAGATTGGGAAAAGGTTCAAAAAGAGGCAACTAAAATGATTAAGGGGATGGAGGGAAGGTTGCAGCATCTGTGACTGTTTAGAGAAAAGGTAAGATTTGATATGATAGAAATGTACAGTACATGGACAGGCATGGCATGTAGAGAGAAAACTTTTTCTCCCTCTCTCATAACACTAAAACGTATGGCCATCCAGTGAAACTGAATGATGGAAGAATCAGGACAGATAAAAGAAAGTATTTCTTCATGCAGGGAGTGCATAATTAAACTATGGTATCCGCTCCCATAGGAGGCCGTGATGGCTACCAACCTAGATGACTTTAAAAGAGGATTTAGATACATTAATGGAGATGGCTATCGAAAGCTACTAGACATGATGGCTATGCCCTGCCTCCACAATTGTAAGCAGTAATGATTCTAAACACCAGTTGCTGGAAACCACAGGATGGGAAAGTGCTCAGATCCTTGCTATGTGTTTCCCACAGGCATCTGGTTGGCCACTGTGAGAACAGGATGCTAGACTAGATGGGCCATTGGCCTAATCTAACAGGCTGTTATTCAGTGATCCTACGTGTGGCCTTCTGGGACTCTGGGTTTCTCAGGCCTGTGGATTTCTTGCTTCTGCACCAAGGAACATGTGCAGGCAATGGGTGTCAATATTCTTGGTTTGGTTACGTTCCAGTAATAAATACCAAACAACTGGAAAATGAGGCAAATCCTGGGGAGAAAAGGGCTCCCTGTAAGCTGGATATCTGTTCACCTATAGCAGAATGCCTACTTTGTCCCATAGTCACCCACCCAAAAAATCAGATGTATTGGCAGGTGCGAGCTGTGACGAAACTCCCTTCTCTATTACTAACAGTGTGCTGAAGGAATTTAGTTATTGTTCAAACAACCCACTATTCCTTCTTTCTCCCAAATAAACTCCCTGTTTTTATATGGGTTTGCTAGTACATAGAGTACAGTTCCAGCTTTCCAAATAACGTGGCTCTATATCCTTAAAAAACTCCAGGCAAATATTACAGGAACAATCTTGTGCCCTCAGTAAGGTTTCCCTCTCAACTCAGGTTCACCTCAGCACTTTAGCCACTGCAAGGCACTCTTTCCCTCCACTTGCCTCCTCTGTGCGTGACTTTGAGATGCAAACTATCCACCTGCTCCTCAGGCTTAGTTTTATCTCCCCTCTTCAGTCACCACCCTTTTGAGTTTAGGTACGTTGCTGGAATAAGGAGGAACATCCAATTTGACACAACATAGGTGAAAGCTTTATTTAACTGGAGAACATGTATATTTCTTTATGGTTTCATTTGTTTAAACTCTTAGTTCATCATCTTCTTTTCATATAACACAGAGGCTTGTTAACACAGCTCCTGCATCCCTCTCTGACACTACTCCCCACCTGCCAACTGCCAACCGCCAACTGCCAACTCCCAACTGCCATTTAGAATGCCATCTAGCTCCGCCTCCCAAGGAACACCTGCCTATAATGGGAGTGATAGATTAACCCATGATGAACCGGAATCATCATCAGGCACCATTCCGCCACTCGAGCCATCATAGATTGAAAGAATGAGTGTGCCTGCCTGCCTGTCTATTGGAGTCATATATAATCAAATTGGCTTTCACTTAAGAGGATACTCTTGTCTCAAGATTACATAGATTCCTATCCCCTTTGGCAATTTCTTTTCTCCAAAAATCTATTTCTGGAAGCTTACAGATGCCTTCTGCTCCTTTGTTGTACTACCTTTGACCTTATCAGGTATATAAGCCCCCATGTTGGCTGCAGCCATTGAAAAAAATAACAACAGCATATGCCCAGCATGACACTTGGCAGGTTGCAGTGTTAAGCCATGAGCAGTGCAAGTCACTTCTGTGCCCATGTCTAAAATGGTGGTGTGGATTGCTACTTGTCCTACCGTAGCTAAGTGATCAAATGGTTATTTGCATCTCTGATACACATGGCATGTTGTTATGATCTGAATGGCAGTGGTCCCCAAACAGTTTACAAAGGAATATACAATTTTTTAAATCTAATTCCTGATATGAAAGTAAAAAGCACCACTCTTGGGTCTTTTTTTTTTCCCCTCAACGCTTATCTTTGGCTTGCATGCTCCTCCATAAGTTTGGGAGTTACTCTTCCATACGTTTGGGAGTTACTTATGTTATTTATTACATTTATATATATATATGTTTTGAACAGAGTGATTTATTACCACAGAGGCTGAAGGCTAGGAAAATAAAGATAAAAATTGAACGAGCTTTTAAAGAGTGTCATTGAACTGACTAACAGGGGGTGGGGTGGGGAGAGAAACTACTCTGAGCTTAAGTTGAAGCATTAATGATGAAAGAGTGTGATATCCATCTGCTATCGTTTTCGGTAATCTAATCCTGAAGATGTTTTGTACTAAGCCAAAACTGAGTGCAACCTGGCCTTTCTATAATTGGCATGAACCAAAGTTATTTTTGAGTTAATCTTTCAGGTTGTTTTAAGATCTGCACAGCCCTGGAACCTGTGCATGAATGTGGAGTTGAATAAATTTATACAGCAGTTTGGCCCCATTTTGGCAGTATTCCAGAAGGATTTGGCTGGTTAATGGTTTCAAATAGCTTCTTGTTGGAATTATTTGAATTAGTGCTTCTTGGCACAGTTTAACACTTTAACCCCGGTAGTGCTTTAAGTGTGCATTTGAAATAAGATATGGTCAAAATAATGGAATATTTCTGTTAAGACTACGGGAGGGGGGGGGTTAGGCCTGTTCTGAACCAGCAGACATACGTGTAAGATCTTAAAGGTAGTACCAAGTATAAAATAAATGCCCAGATGGTGCAGTTTCTAAGGCTGGGATGGGGAGCCTGTGACTCTCCAGCTGTTGGACTGCAACTCCCACCAGCTCCAGTCACCACGGTGTGTCATCAAGGATGATGTAGGCCTACAACATCTGAGAAGAGCACAGGTTCTTCCTTCCTATCCTAAGGAGACTGGCACATGAACAAATAGCAGACATGCCACTTCAGACCTTTGGTCCATCTAGCCCTTTTATGGTCTATTCTGATGAGTAATGGTTCTCAAGCAGGGACATCAATTGCTTCCTGATACTTTCAGCTGGAGGTGTTGGGTATAGAAACTGGACCCTTCTGCAGGCATGTGCTCTGCCACCAAACTTTGGCCCCTCTCTATAGCAGTAGTGCAGGGCTGTCAAACATTTATCATAGTGGATGTCTCTAAACTTCAGGAAAACAATTGTCCAGGCCTTCCCCTCATGTGAAAATGGACGTGGGGAGAGAGAGAGAGAGAGTTTGGGTTGTGATGGTTATCTTTGTCCTTGTCTTGGAGCATGCTGGTGAAAGTAAAGAGGAATGAATGGGGTTACTATGTCTACAGTAGCTGAGTAAAAGAGTTCAATTAAAAATAGATGACTGACCCATAAATGTTTTTCCACCGTTTGACACTCAGTGCAAAGGTAGGGACTTTTGAAGCCTGGCCAAAAAAAGAGAGGAGGACTGAAGGGAAGTATGGGCTCAATGGCAACTGTTTACAGAGGCTGGCTTTACTACTGAGATGAGGAACCTATTGCCTTCCAGGTAATATACTGTACATTAAGTGTTTCCAACACATAGAGAAACACTTTGTGTAGTAGAAAAAGACAAAGTATTATTTAGCATTCTGTCCTTGAGGTTGTTGTCTGAACGCAACACTGCCCCAAGCTGACCACCAAGTAACCAAGAGTAAAACTGCTAAAGGGAAAGTTTTGTGGCTGTTGTGCTGGATTTCAGTAATTGCTGGCTGACACGGAAACACTCGGGGGGGGGGTGTTGTTGTGTGCACTGGGATAACAGGTTTATTTGTCTAGCTCTTTGGCAAGTTGTTTAATCTGATGTGAAAAAGGACCTTGTCATTTAGTGACTGGCTAATTGAACAGGATGGGTTCAAAGGCAGATAAATGCAAGCTTACAGTGGCAGTTAATAAGAAGCTGATTAAGCGCTTTACCTTTTGAAAGTATGAAAGTGTTTGTTGTTGTCATTGATAAAGTCCGTGGACTATTAAACTTTGGAATGTTTTTCTAGAACACAGGTTCTCATTACTTTTACAACAACATATTAAAATTCAGTTTATTACTCCACTCAAGTAATGGTCATTGTATCATAGTTCTAATGCAGGCTGTAGAAATACAGGGAGACACATAAGGTTAAACCAAACTATGGCTTAGTGCCAACAAGCAAAGGTGCAGGTTTCTGGACTGAATATTGCAGCTGCTTCACTCCTGTCCTGGTACTGCTGCTGCACTTAGTATTACATCATAGCTGGCCTGGGAGTGACAAACTAAGAGTTTGGGTACATACACAACACCTAAGACAAGCCATGGCTTAGATGCTGGCTTCAGTGTTTACTCTCGGAGGCCTATCTGTTCATTTGTGCTAAGCCGTGGTTTGATTTAGTGCTGCATGCAAACTGGGGACAGCCATTCTGACAAGGAAATCTAACACATCCTTATCTGTTATAGGAGCAATGGCAATTTAGTTTTATGATGAAATACAGGGCAGTCTTAAGCATATCCGCTGCTATGGTGCGAAGATCCCTCCAGCTCCCCCCCCCTTTCCCAGAGTTGCCGACCTTTTTTAGGGAGACTTCGCTGCCGGCGACATGCCCAGCTTAGTGGGGCCGGAGGAGCTGGGCAGCGGCTGGAGGGCAGTCCCTCCAGCGGGGAAGAGGCGGAGGCTGGATGCGGCAGCTCCCGGTTCAGCTGGACGCTTCGTGCCATGGTGGCCACGGCGGGCGGAGGATCCGGGTGCGGAACTGCTTCGGCATGGCATGGCAGAGGCAGGCGAAGGTGGTGAGCTGATGCCGGGAGGCGCTGCATCCAGCCTCCGCCTTTTCCCTGGCACCCTCCAGAACTTTGTGCCCTGTGCCACCAGCCTCTATGGGTAAGACGCCCCTGATGAAATAGTGCAAGAATTTTGTTTTGTGAAGAAATAGTGCAAGAAATGACAAGCATCATTGGGAAAACAACTCCTATGAAAGGAATAGCAGTGTCAATGCAGCAGTTAAATATTGCTTTGCCTGACTTTGCTTTATTTACTGCGGGTGTTGGAGCAGGGGAGTGAGAGATAGCTGGTGCAGATGTAATCTAATACCAGCCCTTTACTAGAGTCATTGACACTGTGCTGAATGTTGAAGGAAGCACACTGAAGCTATTACTTAGTTGAATAGGGGCAACACCTAGCTGATTATCCCGGTTCGTTAAATGTTACTTTTTTTCAGAAGATCTGTTGAATAAAACCATGAAATGTGCAACGGAGCTGTTTAACCTTGCAATGTAACGATTAGAATTATTACCTGACATCTAGAACCACTATCAGCTTAACATTCACCACTGGGTTAATAGATACATATTTCAGAAGTGACTGTTTGCCTAGGATTAAGTAGAAAAACAGGAAGACGAGATAGGATAGCAGGCAGGAAACAGAAGTAGCTACATCAGCTACATCACCAACCTTGTGCTTTGCAGCACAGCTGGAGCTGATGGAAATTGTAATCCAAATCATTTGGAGCCCCCCCCCCGGTTGGTTTTTGCCCTCTACTGGGCAAAAATACCCACAAAGTATGGGCCTGAGGATCAGATATCACTTCCATCCCCCAACATCCTGCATGCTGACTTACCATTTCCATTACAAAAGTCACTTACCAGAAATATTCAGTATTTGGTTTATTGATGATACCTTTGAAGACTAAAAACCTTCATAATTGTGCCTTGCGTTTCTCAGTCACCTGTTATGGCTTATAGTTACTCTTTGTGGTTTCTCTACCGTTCTGCATGTGGTTCCATGTTTAAAAATGTCCAGACCTAAGCCAATGGACTTCTTAGAGTGCAGGCTATAAGATTTGTCTTATGAAAAATATTCTTTTGGGCCTTAGAATCATAGTATTGTAGAGTTGGAAGGGACTGCCGGGATCATCTTCTAGCCCAAACCCCTGCAATGCATGGAGAATAAAAACAAGAAGTCTCATGACACCTTAAACCACCCTTCCCCAACCGGGGCCCTGAAGGTGTTTTGAACTACAACTCCCATCAACCCCCAGCCCCATAGCCATGATAGCTTGGACTGACAGGAGATGTACTCAAAACACGAGAAGGGCACCCAGTTGGGGAAAGCTGCTTTAAAGACCAGTAAAGATGCCTGCCTTACAGGGGGTTATGGAATCATAGAATTGTGGAGTTGGAAGGGACCCCAAGGGCCATCTAGTCCAATGGAGGAATCTCAACATGACAGATGACCATTCAACCACTGTTTAAAAGCCTCCAAGGAAGAAGAGCCGGCCACCTCCCAAGGGAGACCGTTCCACGGTTGAACAGCTCTTACTGTCAGAACCTTCTTCCTGATGTTTAGTCAGAATCTCATTTATTGTAACTTGAATCCATTGTATTGGGTCCTACATTCTGGAGCAGGAGAAAACAAACTTGTTCCATCCTCCATGTGATAACTCTTTAGCTATTTGAAGGTGGCTATCATATCTCCTCTCAGTCTCCGTCAACCGTTCCTCATAAGGGTTGGTTTCCCAATCCTTGATCATCTCGGTTGCTCTCCTTTTCACACATTCTAGCTTGTCAACATCCTTCTTAAATTGTGATGACCAGAACTGGACACAGTACTCAGCTGTGGTCTGACCAAGGCAGAATAGAGTGGTAATATTACTTCCTTTGATCTGGACACTATACTTCCATTGATGCAGCTTAGATTAGCGTTAGCTGGTTTTTGCTGCTACATCACACTTTTGACTTTTGTTAAGCTTGTGGTCTACTAAGACCCCTAGTTCCCTACAATTAAGTTTACAAAAAAGCACTAGTCCATAAGTACTATAGAGTTCCTATGCGCAAATAATATCTGTGCTAGTCGTGGTGGCCTTCCTTACCTGGAAGCAATTTTTACTTACTACATATTATTAGATGAGTAATTATTTAAAAGCTTGAAATAAAATACCGGGTATGTGTGCATATTTGACAGGTTTCATACTTTAGTTTAAGATCAGTTTCTCTGTTTTGGTCTCTTAAGCAGTGTTAGAAACTGGGATAGAAAAGCTAGGAGCCAAATGGCTTCTGGGACCTGGGTTGTGAGCGCCAAAACAGAATTTCTAGTTGTCATGTTCCGGGGGGGGGGGGGGGGGGAGTCGGCAACACTTTTTTATTTATTATTTTGATAAGCATGGATTAATATGCAATTTACATAAGTGACACATTGTTAATATCACATTTTTAGCAGAACTTTTTAATACATGTTTGATTTGCTGTTTACAATAAAAATATTGGTACCATACTTAATTTTCAAAGCACCCTACTCTTTATTGTTAAATTCCTTAACATATTGTGTCTACTAGCTCACCTTTGTGGAGCCCGAGGGAGGCTGCCCAGCTATTTCTGACTACAGTTGAACAGCTCCTTCCAGGACCTCTTAGCAGGGGTCAGCAAACTTTTTCAGCAGGGGGCCGGTCCACTGTCCCTCAGACCTTGTGGGGGGCCGGACTATATTTTGAAGAAAAAAATAGAACGAATTCCTATGCCCCACAAATAACCCAGAGATGCATATTAAATAAAAGCACACATTCTACTCATGTAAAAACACCAGGCAGGCCCCCAAAAATAACCCAGAGATGCATTTTAAATAAAAGGACACATTCTACTCATGTAAAAACATGCTTGATTCCCGGACCATCTGCGGGCTGGATTTAAAAGGCGATTGGGCCGGATCCGGCCCCCGGGCCTTAGTTTGGGGACAGACCCCTGTCTTGCAGTATAAAGTAGTGTGCTTTTTCTGCACTCAGTCAACAAAAGTACTGTACTTAGTGAGGGAGACTAAAATGGGACTGATAATCCAGTGCTTCTTAACCTGTTTATGGACATGATGTGCCTTTCACAGGTTTGCACTTTGTTCCTTCTTGTTTTTGTTTTTCGACACATGCTTCTGTTGTCACATACCAAAATTATTTGAAAAGACTGTTGCACAACATTTCAGGCGCTTTCCTAAGTGAGTGGTTGACACATGGATATAGCATTGCACATTGTTTGTTTTGTAGTTTTGAATTCTGTTAAGTTCTAAAGTTAGATTGCTTGTACTGAATTTGCCCTTAGCAAAGGTGTTAATGTAATCAGAGATGCTGAAGTTTGCTTTAGAATTTCAGCTGATGGTTGTTTCTCAGTAACCCTCTTTTCAAGTTAGCCATAACAGTATGCTTGACCTTTTTGCTGAATTTGGGACACTGTGTGATTATATTGAATACTGAAAAATACTGTTTATGTCAGGAAGAGAGAGATATGTTCACTTAGGCAGTTAGCACAGGCTAGGGACTCCTGAAAGAATAATAACTGTATTGATTGCAAACAAAAGTTTTTAAGTGGATTAAATCCATTTATCAGTTTTCTACCTGTTTTCTACCCTGCCTTTATAGGATTGAGAAAAACTGAAAAGATGTCTCAAGGGGGGAAACCTTTGCCTTTACAGAAATTTAAGAATAAACATGTAGAACTGATAGCAAGGATTAGGAATGTGTTAGATTTCTAAGCATCTCTTCTCTTCTGATAAAAGTAAAATGTATCTTTGTACAGTTCATCCAGTTAGGCAGGCTTCTTTTTGCCGGGAAAACATCAAGAGTTGTGTCAACAACAAGAAAAAAAACCCCACAGTGGGAACAACAGTATGTTCATGTCCTGTCCAAAACAAACAAACAGCTGTTTCCTAAATGAACTTAATTGTAACCTGAAGGTCTACTTCGCATGATTCCCAAGTATATATTTATATATTTTTTATTTTCAGTATGTATGACCAACTGCCCTACGCTGATTGTTATGGTTGGCCTCCCAGCAAGAGGGAAGACCTACATTTCAAAGAAATTGACACGCTACTTAAACTGGATTGGAGTGCCCACAAAAGGTGATTGCTTTTTTCTTAGTATGGTACAGATTTTGTTGGGAGTAGGTTGCTTAAAATTATTTTGTTAGCTTTAATATTATGATTATTTTTTATAGTGCTATCTGGGTGCCTGGCACTTTGGGACACACCTGGGCAAACCATGTTCATCTCTTGACTAATTCCCCTGTGGCCCCCAGCAGACCCCCCCCCCCAATTGAGCTGGTTGACATTGGGAGCAGCTGAGGAGTGCAGCAATCGGTGTGGTCTTCAGAAGTTTCCAGCACTAAAAAGCTGGGCAGTGGGAGGGATGTGATGAATCCCTGAAATACCACCAAGTGCTTTCTTCCCCCATCCCAATTGTCCAGTTGATTGGTGATGGGAAGATCTGAGGAGTCTCCTGATTGGACCACTGGCAGAGGGCACAGCGTGATAATCAACATGTTAGTTTGAGAAGGGAAGGGAATGTGTTATTTTCATATAACTCAAGGGCACCCATGCAAAAGCATAAAACCCAAATAAGCTTAATCAACAAACAGTTTCATCTGTTCTGTTTTTATTTTCCTTAAATTTTGAACTTGTCATGCAGCCTGGTCTTATGACCATTGAGGGAAGGAGGAACTTCCCTCTCATTAGTACAGCTTGTCATATGGCTGTGTTTCTTAAAATGGCGTTTAATGTATTACCGTCTAAAGTTGAGCTGTTGCTGATTTGCTCTTAGATGAACATTATATTGACAAGAATCTAGAATGTGTTATGTATTTTATTACTTTGTGGATCCAAAGGTTGCCTTACCTGAAGGCTGATTCATACACTCCCAAGTCACAATATTTATCCAAACCAGGATACAACTTCGTTTAGAAAAACAGAACGTTATTTACTGTTTTCTTCTGCAAACTCATTCTGAGTAAAGGCAGCCACTAGTCTACATGCGAAGCCTTTCATAGTTGGAATCCTGAAGGTTGTGAATCAGGCAGCCTATGGGTGTTAGCCTATGAGACTCGAAACATGAGGGTGTTCTCACAGGGCTTGCTTCTAGGTGTGCACACAGGGCTGCAATCTAATACAATGGGAAGCAAGAACCAACATGCATTATCTAGTTGGTTGCACTCCTTACACAACCCTGTAAGGTCAATCAATATTATTGCCTTCCTATATTGCACATGAATTGAAGCAGAGAGTTTGTAGCCACGTGTTGAGTACATGGCACGTGTTGAGTACATGGGGGTAGGGTTCCTGATTCGAAGGATCAGGATTGATGCTATGCTATGCTGGCTCATCTATACATCATACGAGAAAGCAGATGTTGTTAAAGCCATGTTTCTTGATTTTTTTCCATGCAGAATTTAATGTTGGTCAGTATCGGCGAGACTTGGTAAAAACATACACGTCTTTTGAGTTCTTCCTGCCAGACAATGAAGAAGGCCTGAAAATCCGAAAGTAAGTTTGTAATGTGTCTTTTTCCTTTTGCTTCACAGTGTTGCTTTGATCTGCAGGAATGTTTCGTGTTTTCAGCATTTGAGGCAGCTGCTACCAGCTCTTATCAATTGAAGGAAAAGGACCCTGCAATGGCTCAAATTATTGACCAGCCCTAAGGGTTGCATTCCTTATACAGATTATAATCTTAGTACTGCTATACTAGCTATATGGTATGAAAGAAAATGTTTAACTTGTTTCTACATTTTTTAAGTGTGTGTCTTGGATGCCTGTGTAAAATAGGTTAATTGATTCCGAATTTTTTTATTTCACTTTTAAGCATGCTATAGACAAAGCAAGTACTATGTATATTTAATGATTCAATGTTTTTCGGGAATATAATTGTTATATTATCTCTTCTTTTTAAGACAGTGTGCCTTAGCAGCACTGAACGATGTTCGGCGATACCTTTGTGAAGAAAATGGGCATGTGGCAGTAAGTGTTTCTCTCACCCCTTTGCAAAAAACAACACCACCCCAAACCATTAAGTAGCTGCATTTTCTGACATTACCGTGTTTCTCATATTATAAGACATGTCTTATATTTATTTTTTCCTCAAAAAAACACACTATGGCTTATTTTCAAGGGATGTCTTATTTTTTTCCTCCTCCTCCTGCCGCGGCTGGCATTGCTGCTGCGCCTATCACTATGTCTTATTTTCGGGGTATGGCCTATATTCCTTGAATGCTTAAAAATCCTGCTATGGCTTATTTTATGGGTATGTCTTAAAATATGAGAAACAGGTTAGTTACTGACATCACTGTCCTGAATGCAGAATTAATATTGCAGTATTGTTCAGACCAGTGGGGGTTTAATTATTGATGCCATACTAGATGGAGATTAGGATGACATGTTTTTGAATTATAATGGAAAAGTGGGGGGGGGAGACCAAGTTAGGACCATAAACCTCTTCTCATAAATTCTGCTTTTGGAAGTATCTCTCCTGTTTGAAATGTGATGTTAAGTTTCTGGTGCAGTAAATGTTCAACAGAATTTGCAATGTTTCCATTTTTTCCCTCTTCTTGCTTTTTGAATTCCAGTAAGACGTGTAGTTTACAGTTTGTGCTGTGTAGAGTTTGTGATGATGACAACATAGACCTTGTCTGATTTATCTAAGAACAGAAAGAAACGATAACCCAGTAGCCATCCTTGACCCTCATTCATGCAGCTGATTCCCCCCCTCCTGTTGATGAACTTGTGCCTTTTGCTACTTACTGGTTTCCATATTTTAATCTTTAATATTGCCCCTCAGTTTTCTAGTGTGTAATGTTTATTTGCATGGTTTTGTCGAAAAAGCTTCTAGAAAGCATGTTATGGTGTTACAAAAGGACAACGATGAAATGTGTGGGAAGGCATAGCATAGCATACCAGGAAAGAAGAATTCCCCACATATTTCATACTTACCATTGTTCATTGTTCAGAAATGATCAGTTCCAGTCCACTTACATAATAGCAGTTTTCAAAAGCTTTAAATCCAGATCTCAAATGCTATGAATCAAACCTTAGTCAAACCTTCTGGAAGTTCTTAATTGTCTAGTCCAACATTTGTGATATCCTGGCAAATGACCTGAACTGTGGGGATTAAATAATAAACCTGATTTGATGTCTTAGTATATATTTGTGGATAGTGGTACAAAACTGTTGAGTTTATTGCACAAAACAACAAAAAGCGAGCATGAATTTTTTTGGGGAAGGGATACCCAATTTTGGGGTTTGCATTGGGCTGTTTGGACTGCCTCCTATCCTTGTTCCATGAAGTGAACCAAGAATAAACTTTGTACCTCTGTGTTTAAACATGTATGCTTCACAGAGCTAGTAACATGAATTTGCTAAGTGCCTGTATTTCATTTTTACAGGTACCGTACACGTAAAAAGTTTGTAAAAAAGAAAAAAGTCGTTTGTGACAAATCTGTTCTCTTTGGTTGCTGTTACATGAGATCTACTCCTTCAGGGTTGTAGCTATCTATTTTTTAATACAACATTTCCCCCCCTTTAGGTTTTTGATGCCACAAACACAACAAGGGAACGCAGAGAAACCATCTATAAGTTTGGGGAGGAAAATGGGTATAAGGTGAGTTAAGAGCCAAGATGTTTGAAATGGCTCATATTGGGGAGTGCAGACTGATGCTTTGTTCTCAATACACGATAGTTAAGAGATGGCATTGACTGGAACTCCATGTGATATTTGCCCAGTAGCAGTCCTGTGGAATAAGTATTGCCTCCATTAAACCATACTAATTGCAGCTTCTAATGTGTAGCTAATCAGTAGCCCTGTTTGCTGATAATGGGTCCTAGCAACTACTGTGCTAATGGTTACTGCCACTGATTGGGAGACAAGATTCTGAGATCCTGTTCTAGGATTTCAGACAGTGGGCTGGAATAAACTGCCTTTTTCCTTAGCATATAATAGATGTCTTGTTAGCATTTTATAATAATAATAATAATAATAATAATAATAATAATAATAATAATTAATAATAATAATAATTTATTTATATCCCGCCCATCTGGCTGGGTTTCCCCAGCCACTCTGGGCGGCTTCCAACAGAAAAATAAAACACAGTACAGTAATCTATTGAACATTAAAAGCCTCCCTAAACAGAGCGGCCTTCAGATGTCTTCTAAAAGTCTGGTAGTTGTTGTTCTCTTTGACATCAGATGGGAGGGCGTTCCACAGGGTGGGCGCCACTACCGAGAAGGCCCTCTGCCTAGTTCCCTGCAACTTGGCTTCTCGCAATGAGGGAACCGCCAGAAGGCCCTCGGTGCTGGACCTCAGTGTCCGGGCAGAGCGATGGGGGTGGAGACGCTCCTTCAGGTATACTGGACCGAGGTCATTTAGGGCTTTAAAGGTCAGCACCAACACTTTGAATTGTCCTCGGAAACTAACTGGGAGCCAATGGAGATCTTTCAAGACCGGTGTTATGTGGTCTCGGTGCTCGCTCCCAGTCACCAGTCTAGCTGCCGCATTCTGGATTAGTTGTAGTTTCCGGGTCACCTTCAAAGGTAGCCCCACGTAGAGCGCATTGCAGTAGTCTAAGCGAGAGATAACTAGAGCATGCACCACTCTGGCGAGACAGTCTGCAGGCAGGTAGGGTCTCAGCCTGCGTACCAGATGGAGCTGGTAGACAGCTGCCCTGGACACAGAATTGACCTGCGCCTCCATGGACAGCTGTGAGTCCAAAATGACTCCCAGGCTGCGCATCTGGTCCTTCAGGGGCACAGTTACCCCATTCAGGACCAGGGAGTCCTCCACACCTGCCTGCCGCCTGTCCCCCACAAACAGTACTTCTGTCTTGTCAGGATTCAACCTCAATCTGTTAGCCGCCATCCATCCTCCAACCACCTCCAGGACCTTCACCGCCTTCACTGGTTCTGATTTGAAAGAGAGGTAGAGCTGGGTATCATCCGCATACTGATGAACACCCAGCCCTTTAACTCCCTTGTCAATGCAGCTTCTCTGTGGGTGAATTGCTTTATGGGGGAGCACGCGGTTGCAGTGCAGGTGGCAGGATGAAACTGCAGGGCTGCCTTCCCAACACAGCTGCCTCTTCTCCTTACCTTGACAGAGCTGGGTAGGGGTAGTAATGGGGTTGGGGCTGTGCAACACCCCACCCATAGTGCTTCCACTGGTGCTTCTGCTTTGTCCAGTGAAGCAACAATGATGCCAGTATTCCAAAGGGCATCTCTGTGACTCTGCCTCACCCCACACACCACTACTGGGGTGTGTATTCTTCGTTCATCCTCCCAAAGACACCTTGCATAGAGTTCAACTCAAAAGCATCTATGTTTGTTAACAGTTTGTAATACTGCAGATAAGTATTCTGCATTAATACTTGTATTTGCTGGTAGGAACGGCCTGTTTATACACCTCTTATTCTACCTTCTGTGTCTGTTTTGTCTTTGCCGCTGGCAAATCAACAGTGCTGCTGCTTCACCGCAACAGACTTCACTGACAGAGAAGTAGTATGGTGTGTCAACACCCTAGGCTTCTACTTTGTGCTGCAGTCTTGGAAAGAAGCTGTACTTTTTGATCATAGGTTATGTCAGGCTACAGTAAGGCTGTAGGCGCCAAGCCAGTGTGCCATCTGACTCCCTTTCAAAGACTTGCCCTCTTAATTTGCAACTGCTTCATTAACACTATGCTGTTTGGAGGTGCCGAAAAGTAGCAGGGGAAATGCATAAAGTTTGATCTCTGGTGGGATGTTCAGCAGCTTGCAGAAGGCGTATTTAAAGGCAAAACATAGTTTGTAAGACTAAATATACTGCTGACTACACAAGCCTGCATTTGCAGTATTAGCCACTGGATCTGTTCTAATCCCTTTCCTTTTTTGTGGCTTCCATAATTGTTTGTTCCTGTTTGGCTTGAAGACTTTCTTCGTGGAGTCAGTATGTGTTGATCCAGAAGTCATTGCTGCAAATATTGTGGTGAGTATCAACTTCTGCTTTTAAAAGAAGGAAAAGGTTTTGTGTCTCAATATAATTTCCAAAACCAGTCACATGGTACAGCTGCTTCCTTTTACCCTTCTCCATTTTACCTACTTTTATACAGTCCTTTGGATTTATGGATTGCACACAATCTGTTTCTGCAATTTTCTGCTGAAGATTGCAGATGAAGGCATTTGGCCCACAATGCATCCTTCATTCCGCTTCCTGGCAAATCTTGCACATTGTTAGATGTAAGGCATTGTCAGAATTGCTTTGAACAGAAGCTCTTGCAATGTCCACTCCAGTTGCTTCACAATCATTATTATTTTTTAAAGGAAGTTTCAAGCTATTTTTTGTTGTTGAAAAAAACCTAACTTACAAGCAGGCAACCATTTCCCCCATGCAATACAGGTTACACGTGATGTTTGCTGTTGTGCAAATTTGTTATCTTAGCTGCTTTTAGACCGTATCAGAGCACCAGTCCATCTACCTAAGTATTATCCACACTGAACAGCAGCTTGTCTCCCAGGTTTCCAACAAAAGTCTTTCCCTGTCCTACCTGGTGATGCCAAGGATTGAACTCTGCATAAGAGCAGCCTGCTTGATCAGGCCAGTGGGCTATCTAGTCTAGCATTCAGTTATCACTGTGGTTAAGCAAATGCCTGCAGGAAGCCTGCAAGCAGGACCTAAGCTCATTAGCACTCTCCATGCCTGCAGTGTCCAGAAACTGGTATTCAGAAGCATACTGCCTCTGACAGTGGAAATCAAACATGACGGTCAGTGTTTGTAGCCATGATCGCCTCTATGAATTTGTCTAATCCTCTCTTAAGTATGATGGCCAGCACTGCCTCTTGTAGAAACAAATTCCATAGTTTAACTATCTTCTGTGTGAAGAAATACTTCCTTTTGTCTCTCCTAGGTCTTCTGACATTCAGTATCATTGGCTGTTGCAGCCTGCTAGTGTTATGAGAGAGGGAGACGAACTTTGGTTCATTCACTTCCTCCACACTATATGCATACACTTCGTACCCTTCTCTCATGTCGCTCCTGATTTCCCTTTTTCTAAACTAAAAAGCCTTAAATGTTGCAAACTTTTCCTCATAGGGGACTTGCTCCAGCCCCTTGATCATTTTGGTTGCCAAAGCATGTGCTTTTCCCCAAGAAAAGGAGACCATAAACTGACCCTATAGCTTCAAGATAAATGTAAGGGAGATGTGTAAATATTACTTTGGGGTTCAGAAGGGGAACAGAAGTAAAAGTAAGTGACGTGACAAGAATTTTGCCATCAAGAGGCAAGCACATCCTGCCAAGCTTGAACAAAAAAAAGCAAGCAGTGTTATCTCAGGATAACAAGCAACACCATTTCCCCTAGTGATACTTAAACACTAAACCTATATTCAGATTTTTTTAAAAAAAAATCTGAATATAGGTTTAGTGTTTTTTCTTTGTTAAAATCCGTAAATAGGGAACATTTTCAGCATTTGTTCCTTTGAAAGTGTCAGTGTGATACATTTTTCCATTCAAGAGTATCTTAAAATTCTCATACTGGGTTGTATCCTATATAGTGGTACCTTGGTTCTTGAACGTAATCAATTCTGGAAGACCATTTGACTTCCGAAACATTCAAAAACCAATGCACAAAGGGCGGCCTGCAAGTTCAATTGGAAAAATGGAAAAACGCAGCGGAAGCTGTTCAACTTCTCAGGCACGTTCGAAAATGGAAGCAATTGCTTCTGTGTTTTCGGCATTCGAAAACTGAAACGTTCAGCTTCTGAGATGCTCGAAAACCGAGGTACCACTGTATTAGCCATACTCAGAGTAGAGTCTTTGAAATTATTGGTCATGACTGACATCTGAATAAAAGTTAGTGGGATACAGCCCTATACTTAACTGACTTATGTCATAGCTTACAGTGGAAGATTTTTGGTTTACACATCTGCATAGGTATGTTTAAAGTTGACAGGTATCTTACCATGTAATTTCATTTCATAATTTATTGTATATTGTTAACTGTTGATTTTATTTATGTTTTATAAAAAGAATTGGTTAACTTAACACTAACTTTTATTGATACTTTAATTTTATGTAAACTGCTTAGAGCAATTTTTTTTAAAAAAATAGATAAGCGGTATACAAGATACATTAAATAAGGAAGAGTAATTTTTTTTTAATCAGCAAGTGAAGCTGGGCAGTCCTGATTATGTTGACTGTGGTAGCGATGAAGCTGCGGAAGACTTCATGAAAAGAATTGAGTGTTACAAGAATTCATACGAGACACTAGATGAAAATCTAGATAAGTAAGTCGCCACAAGTCTCTGTGTTGCTTTGTTTACCTTCAGAATCTTAATTCTGCCTATGTGTGGCTTAATTTTCGCTGGTGTGATTAAATCTATGCCTGTTTGAGGTTTTCAACTTCAGATTGCAGGTGCAGCTCACTCGATTTGAATTCTTATCCATGCATGAAAAAATCTTTAGTTATATATGGAAAACTAGGAGGGGAAAAAATCTAGTCCAGCTTTCTTCTTGACATTTTAGTTTTCTACATATAGGGATATATTTTTCCATGGGGAGGCACTCAGTTATAGGAGCCCGCTTCTGCAGCCTTAAAGTGCTACCAAGACACAGGTTTATCCCCTCACTGGAACACAAAATTAGAGAGACAGCCACCCCCCCCCCAACAACCTTATGCTTACCGTGGAAAGTCAGCTATGTCCTGTTGGTCCAGATTGTGGTGATCACACAATAATGATCACACACTCTGTTATTGCTGTCTAGCGGCAGCAGGGAGCATCCCTTAGTACCAGGAAAAATATACAAAGTGTCCATTCCACACTCTCTATCATTTCACCGAAATTGTTTAGAAGTTGTTTGCACATTTGCCCAATAACCTTTCTAGGAGGGCTAGAAACTTATTTTTTTTAAAAAGAAAACTCAAGAGTTTTGGGTACCAGTGAATGCCTTCTCATTTGCCATGGTGCCTGTGGCTGCTTGGTGGGCAACCTATGCCCTAATAGAAGTAAAATTTATACACACACACACAGCACAAACTTCCAGTGAGGACTGGGGATGCTAAATGGGCACAGAATGCTGACTGACTGTTGGAGGGTGGGGAATTATTATTTATTATTATTAAATTTATATACCGCCCTATACCCGCAGGTATCTCCTGCAAAAGGGCATGGCTGCCTGACTACCTCCACCACTATCACCAGGAACACCACATGTTGTTGCTGGTCCTGCTTGCCTTAACTAATGCGAGTTATTGGGGCTGGATAGTTCTTCCCATGTGTAAAAGCCAGTCTACTTGGGCTTAGTCCCAAGAGAAATTATGTTAGGGTATACTGTACAGTAATTGCATACTACCCAACTTCCCCTTGCTACTTGTTCTGGGGAAGTTGTTTCCATCATATTCTAGCACATGGTAAAAACAACCCCTTATTTCTGGTGCCTTTAGAGGAGATAAATGAAGCACTGGTCTGAATATTGTAGTTTAGAGTTTTGTCTCTTACCTTGAATAGGGATCTTTCTTATATTAAAATAATGGATGTTGGACGGAGTTACCTCGTGAACCGAGTAATGGACCACATTCAGAGTCGGATTGTTTACTACCTCATGAATATCCACGTAACTCCTCGCTCCATCTACCTCTGTCGGCATGGTGAAAGTGAACTCAATCTAAAGGGAAGAATAGGAGGAGACACTGGGCTGTCTCATAGAGGGAAAAAGGTAGGGATTCAAATGTCTAGTTTATATTTAGACCAGCTTTTCCCCACAGGTGCCTCTTCTGGACTATTATTTCCATCAGCTCCAGCCAGGACAACCATGATGGCTGCGGCTGATGGGAATTGTAACCCAAAGCTCCTGGAGGAAGACACCAGGTTTAGGAGGGCTGACCCCAGACTGTATTTTAAAATTTAATTTTAACTGGTTAAACTTGTTTTGTGAGCTGGATTGTGGCTGCCTCCTTCCTTCTGTAGCCCCCTGTATCCTGTGGAAAAACCACTACTCAAAGTCAGAAGATCCTCAATAATAATGTGACATAGAATTGCAGGGGAGGGGGGTGCAGTGAGAAGGGAAGACTATAGATTAGGGAATGTCCCACCCCCTTTGCACAACTGGGAAATGTATTGTAGTTGAAGAAGTACTCAATTGGATCCAGGCTAAAGAATAGTTGAATATCTGCTGTGGCCCTCATTTCACAGGCCAACAGACTTTGTTTTGTTGAAGGCTTGCACGGAGCGTTTTTGAAACATCATTACCTCACGGTTAGAGAATTAGGTCCTAATGGCATCTAACTCGACTGGAGTGCTTCAGCTGCAATTTCCTCATGACATTATTATTTGACGTGCTTTTACAGTTTGCCAAGAGTTTGGCACAGTTCATTAACGAGCAAAACAGCAAAGATCTGAAAGTATGGACGAGCCAGATGAAAAGGACCATTCAGACTGCAGAGGCCTTGGGAGTGCCTTACGAACAGTGGAAAGTTCTGAATGAAATAGATGCGGTAAGATCGTCTCGTGGTCACATCTGAAACAGTTTTGAATTTGTATGATGGAAGAAGACTTACTTTATGATGCATCAGTAGGAGTTCTCCAGTGTGTGTTCTGGTTAGATTGCAAGTCTGCAGGGACTTGTTTTCATAATTTATAGGTTGTGTGGCACCTAGCTATACATATACATTATAAAAACAGTATTGTATTTGTCATCATTATTAGGATTAGGAGGTAATAATGATTAGATTCATGTTAGTCCACCATCCTTGAGAAGTCCTTCAAGCCTTTACAGTGGTACCTCTGGTTGCGGACGCTTCTGGTTGCGCACGCTCCAGGTTACGAGCTCTGCTAACCCGGAAGTAGCTGCTCTGGTTGCAACCTTTGCCCCAGGATGCAAGCGGAAATCGCATGCAGGAGGTGCGTGCGCAGTTGGAGGCGCCATTGCCGAAAGCGCACCTCAGGATAAGAACCGTTTCCGGTGATGAACGGACCTCCGGAACGGATTCAGTTTGTAACCAGAGGTACCACTGTATCTTACTTTGGCACAGTACTGAGCTTTATTCGTTCAATTAGATCTGCATTGTATTTCTCATTTAAGCATCACTCTCAACTTACTTCAGGGTATTTTTAAGTGAAATCATTGATCAGCTCACATCCTCAAAGTTCTAAAAGAAGAACACCATGCTCCCCATCCTGGGAGTGTGCGGTGAGGAAAGTGTGCAGAGTGTGTGATTATCTGTATTATCTCCAGCAAAAAAAGAAGGAAAGGGAGATGAAAATAGTGTCTCTTCTCTTCTCGCAGCTTTTGCCACGAGGATAGCTGGCAGGACTGTATAGATTGTACAAGTAACCCAAGCACTTGCTTCAGGTAGCAATACTCTTAAGACGGCATGGCAGTGAAGTCACAGTAAAACCCAGGATTTTTGCAACACCACAAAAGTGTGTCATACAATGTGCATCTTCAGGATTTTTTTGGGGGGAGAGGAATGTCACAAGCACTGTTGAAATGCATATTACATTGTAAACTCCAGTGCCCTTATGGAATTGGTAGTAGTTGTAATAGTAATAAAAATACTTGCGTAGTTCTTTTTGAAAATCCAGACCACTTACATACAGTGTTTTTGTAGCACTTTCTACAACCTTTGTAACATAAGTCAATACTGTTATTCCCTACACTAATTCTCACGTTTTCGTTGTTTCCCTAGGGAGTCTGTGAAGAAATGACATATGAAGAAATTCAGGAACATTATCCATTAGAATTTGCTTTGAGAGACCAGGACAAATACAGATATCGATATCCTAAGGGGGAGGTATGCTATTTTGTTATATTTTCTCTTCTTGGATGCGAAGGGTGTAAGAATACCTAGCAGCCAATGGGATGCTGAGCGCAATGTTTAAGGTGTGTGTGTGGGAGGGAGAGCTTTTGAGGTAAAGGGTGAAAACGATTTTTCCATACTAGCTCAACAAAAGTATTTTGGCAGATTTCCCCCCACAATAATATTACTGATATATCTATCTATATCTCAAATTCTCACTTGTATACATGTGTGTTAAGTCATAGCAGTTCGTTTTATGTTCATTGCGCGGTATATCTTTTTGTTTCAAAGGTGTTTTAGGTAAAACTGAAATACCTTTTAACCATTCAAAGTTGTAGGCAGTGGGGATGAAAATATTGAGCAGGGCCCACCACTTTTCATGTATTCCTTGAATGTAGGGAGAAATAATTTCTGAGGGGGGCTAAAATAAACTCATATGGTTGAAGCAGAGTTAATTCTGCATCAGGTGGTCCAGTCTTCTACATACTTGCATTAGAGGTCAAGCGTTAAGCTGTGCTTGGAACAGGTGTTCTAATATTTGTAATACGTGCAACATGCCTTATTGTTAGCTGAGTGTTCCACCTCCCATGAGTTGGCTGTGTGATCACCAGAACAGTGTTGTATCCCAGGTGGCCATTATTTGTAGCACATTAAACAGCCATGTCATAATAGAGAAAGCTTTCTACAGTTGTTTGCTAACCTTTCAGAAAAAAGAAATGGTTTTTTTGTTTGCGTTAGTGGCTGTGCATCCATGCTTAATGGCTAATCTTTGGTGTTCTTAGCTGTAATTTGTTCACGCATTCATAGAAGTAGCAAAGATGTATTACTGACTAAGAGTTTTAGGGTGGTTGGTCCCCAAGAAGTGGTAGTTTTCATTAATATTTGCAAAGTAAACCTATCATTGCGAAATGAATTGTTAGATCAAATCTTGATATCTAACAACTTAACTAAACATGTTCCGAGTCCAATTTACAAACTGGCAGCAAATTTAGATTTCTTGGGTAATTAGTATAAATCAGGTTATTTGTATTAATCAAAATGGAAAAAAGGTTTAATAAATATAATCCTTTCAGCATGGGGTAGCTGTTTGCCTTGTACACAACAATAAAAGAGAATTTCTATAGACTGATGTTCAGGTACTATTTGATACTACAAATATATGTGCAAACAGAGATAAATATTGAAGGTTTTACTCTAATGCGGTGAATATGTATCATATTTTTGGTCATACCCCCAGATCAAGTGATAATTGGGTTTTCATCATAAGGGAAATAACAAAATTACAGTTTTTGATTTGCAATGGACCTACTGGTTATCTTATTAGGTTTATAAAAGGCAAACAATTATGGAGATCTTTAACAGCAGCAGGACTCCGTAGGTCACAAAATGGATAAAGATAAACCTTCCCTTATATAGAAGACTCTGGTGCTTGAGAGCATTCAATAATCAATATGGCTTACTCAATTAAGCTTACAAACATGATGAAAATCAGAGAAGGGAGAGAGCAAAGCTACACATTTATTTTAAAGTGGAGCTTTTTAAATGAAATGAAATAAAATTGGAATGATTACAACCTCTGACAGATTAAGTATATCATACAGCTTAGCCATACTCCATTTTGGTACTAATTTCAGTGATGGTTCATTCTTTCAAGATAAATTGCTTTAAATTTAGTGTTTTGTCTTGTATGTGTGTGTGCACACTTACCTGCACAACGTTATTCAGATTTCTTATTATGTTTTGTCTGTAATGGCCAGCTCTTTGTTTGCTCTGTGTATACAGTCAAGAGGTTGATTATATTGTTGACTTCTCCCCCAGTCATACGAAGATCTTGTTCAAAGGTTGGAGCCAGTGATTATGGAGTTGGAAAGGCAGGAAAATGTGCTTGTAATCTGTCACCAAGCTGTTATGCGCTGTCTGCTTGCTTACTTTCTGGACAAGCCTGCAGGTAATTATATTTGCCTTAACACGGAGAATTTTCACCTTAGTCAATCAGGAACAATTTCATCCAACAATTATTTCATGTGCATCCTAAATGAGCAGGAAAAGTGCTGCTCTTCATAACTCATGCCAGACTTACATTTTCGCCTGTGCATGGGTCAAATGCTTCTTTAATCAACACTTGCTTTTCTTGGTGTATCAGGGTTGCTTTTGTGAACCTCCTATGCTCTAAGATCATCTAGAGAAGGCACTCTCTGGGTTTTTCAGCCTTCTGTAGTCAGGGCAGGGGAGAACTGTTCCATCCCATCCCTGTCCCATAATGGTGCGGCACCTGTGGAATGCCCTCTTTAAATCTGTGCTCCTGAAGCCTGTAGTTAGGAGCTTTTATTCAGGAGTTTAAATTCTGGGTACTTTTTAATATTGCAACTTCTAGAATTTTGGATATCTGAGTTATCCAAGGGTTTGTTGCAAAGAGACGGCATGGCTGTATCATGCCTGTTTGTTTTTTATGATGGAAGGCTCTGCAGTTTTCTTTGAGATAGGATAAAACTATATTGAATAAATATAGGGGCTCAGGGGCACATATGGAAATCTAAGAAGCTATCACAGGCACCACAAAATATGTTTCACAGAAGAAGAAAATACTGATGATCAAAAGGGCAAATAACACAAATGCACACATCCCCATGGGCAAAACAAGCAGGAAATATATTTTGAAAAACAAGCAACGCCCCCCCCCAAAAAAGCAACAAGCAAGCAGAGGCAGGAGCCCTTTATTTCTTTTCTGTTGTGTTTTGGGGACAGGGCACTGGAAGGTCAGGCGCCATCCTCTTGAGAGCCCCCCCACTCTTTTCTTTCTCTTCCCATGAAGAATGCATATGTGGGACCTACATATGCTGGAGACCTACATATCTCTTCCTTTGCAGCACAACCACTGCTAAATGTGTTTGTGTTTGTTTTGGAGAGAGAGGGGGGGGAGGGGGATAGAAACTTTCAAGAAAAGTTGTATTCCCCTCCCCACCCCCCACCCCAAATGTGAGTGGCATGGAGCCCTGGAAGACACGAAGTAAAATGTCTAGGGCTACTATGGCAAATGCAGGTGCTATATTGGGGACCAATTCCATTGCTGCACTAACATGATTAGAAGTTTGGAAGAGGGGCATTTCTATTACTCTTTATTAAGTTTATTTTCTCTCCATCTGTTTTAGAACAACTGCCTTATCTCAAGTGCCCACTGCATACTGTCTTAAAGCTAACCCCAGTGGCTTATGGTAAGCTGTTCAAAATGTATTCTATCAATCTATTTGCATTTCAGCTATAATTATTATGGAAAACATCTCATTTGTGGGTGGCAGGTATCCAATTAGTTTAAAGTTATTTGTATATCAAAAGGAATTGTTCACTTTTTAAATAAAGTTACCAGAAAGTCCATGACAGTGTTTCATAGCACAATCCTACGCATGCCTACTCAGATGTAAGCCCCATTGAATTCAGAGAGATTTGCTCTCACGTTAGTGTGCATAGGATTGCAGATTGCAAAATTTAGATGTGCAGGTCATCATTTGGACTTGATTGCTTAGTTAAAATTAAAATTAATTCTTTTTGGCTCTGTTCTTTCTGAGCCTTCAGATTGGGGCAGGCTAGGAATGTACACGAAACCGATCTGCAATAAAATGTAGTGTGGTGGTGTTAAGGATGCCAGCAAGCCATGCTCTCTTTGGGGAGACACTATTCCATGTCCCTCCCTCCCAAATTTTAGTCTTCCCCTGCCCAGCAGACAAGTCAGCATTCCATGTCCTGTCCTCATTGGACTGTTTGGGGGAGATTTCCCCCTTGTTTTGTGTGGTTTTTCTCTGTACCTGTAGGAACCCTGCTGCTACCACCTCCTTGTGTGTAGATGATGCCATTTTGACTAAAGGGTATACACTAGGACACTGAGTTTATTATTGGTGTGTGAAGGATAAAAATTAGAACTCATGCTGATGTTGTATTTGTAAATTGACGTCACTGTTGTGTGTGAAATGCTTGCCCTGTGAACTGATTTAATCTTAAGTATTAACTTCCATTTCCTTTGGTCCATTATAAAATTTCTGAAGCGGTATAAGCTTTGGCTTCCTTTTCCCTTTCTGATATCAAGCCTGAGAGAGTTTGAATCCTGAATTTTGAAATTCTAGCTGGTTCAACTAAAGATAATAATAATAATAATAATAATAATAATAATAATAATAATAATTTATACCCTGCCCCAGCCACTCTGGGAGGCTTCCAACACAATATTAAAATACAATAGTCTGTTAAACATTAAAAGCTTCCCTAAACAGGGCTGCCTTCAGATGTCTTCTAAAAGTCTGGTAGATGTTTTTCTCTTTGCCATCTGGTGGGATGGCGTTCCACAGGGGGGTGCCACTACTGAGAATGGTAACATTGGTTACCATTCACTGTGCTCTTGTTC
Organism: Zootoca vivipara; assembly: GCF_963506605.1. Lineage (NCBI taxonomy): Eukaryota > Metazoa > Chordata > Lepidosauria > Squamata > Lacertidae > Zootoca > Zootoca vivipara. The sequence continues at coordinate 49,883,966 of NC_083277.1, forward strand.
TCTGTAGCTAGAGTGGAGCACTCTTTTAATATGTACAGTGGTACCTTGACATCCGAATGCCTCAACTTCCAAAGGTTTCGACTTACGAAGTCTGCAAACCCGGAAGTCTTTTTGCTGCGTGCGCATTCTGCGCCTGCGCAGAAGCAGTGTGCGCGGTCTGCGCATGTGCAGAAGCACAAAATCGCGCTTCGCGCATGTGCAAAATGGACGCTTCGACAACCGAAGGTTTCGACTTATGAAGAGCGCCGCGGAACGGATCGCCTTCATAAGTCGAGGTACCACTGTAGTTGCTGTTTTAAGCAAACAAGTCTGTAGTGACATCTAGTGTCCAAAATAAATTGTGAATTGCAAATTCATTTTTTTAGTGAACTGCTTTTGTATCTTAAGTCATACTCTTGAGTAGATCCATTGGTTTCAATGGGCTTAAGTTAGTCATCACTGACTTTTAAAGTATTATCATTCCCAATGCGGAGATGGAAACAAGAACTGATTTTACATTGGTGGTGGTTGCCAAAACGAGGAAGACAAACATCTAAAAGTTTACTTCTGTTTACAGGTTGCAAGGTGGAATCTATCTTTCTGAATGTTGAAGCTGTAAATACACACAGAGACAAACCACAGGTAGGAGTCCTCTGCTGTCACATATGTGAATTTGGAACTCTGCAGAAGGAATGGTGGTGATGTAATCTGGTTTAAAGTTGAATAACTGGGAAAAAGAAAAAAGAAAAGCAGGGAAAGAGTTAAGCACTCTCCCCTGCCCCAGTTTTCCATTCCTAAAGGATATTGTGGGAATATTGTAGGTACCTGTACTTTGATATCTAGCTTCACCTTTGGAGTAGAGGTTTGTACACAACCAAGTGTGTAAGTGTGTGTATTGTATTGTATTATAATTATAAGTGACAAAGTATGCTGCTATTCTCTCATATTTAATGCCCTGCAGGCATCTTACTGCAGCCTTTATTGCATCCGCTTCTTCTTTTTCCGACCCTTTTTCTTGCATTATGCCTTATTTAGGCCACCCTGACTATTTTCACACATTAGCCTCGTTGATGCCAGATACCCAAATTGTGTGGGTGCTTCTCCGTGGCTAGCTGCATCTGTGGGTGTGAAGCAGGGCTCAGACCAATTTTCTATGTACTTTTGTTTTGTTTGATTTTGACTTTACTCTTTGCTCTTCATTTTAGAAGGAAGCCCCCCACTGAATTCTCTGGCATGCTGCAAGTTGGGATGGCTGTACTTAATAAGAGGCTAATAGCTGGATGGGGAGGTGTTTACATGATTTGCCAATGAGGAGAGCCATGTATCCCCCACCGCTGTCTCTCATGTATGCACTAGGCCTGGGTGATGAATCAATACATTGGCCAGGACCGTTTTGAGGGCCAGAGCGCGATGGTGCCTTCACTTTGGCGGTATATCGCTGGTGAAACCGTTGACGCTCCTGAGTCAGGATAACAATAATGTACTGGTCATGCCTGTTGATGTTATTGGATTCAAGTATGACAAAATGGTGCATATTTTTAGCCCAAGTTAGGGGGTCAAACAAAAGTATAACCTGCACAGGATAAATTGCCTCCTCAAATACGAAGTCGGGCCTCTTATACCTTGTTGCTCTTACATGTGTGGGTTTGGTGAACATTAGAATAAAAATCAAGGGCTATGTATAATGCATTGCAAGATATATTTATATAGACTGAACCAGTGGTAATTATTCTGCGAGTATTTTAATAAGTCCCTTGAGAAACGGTAACCAAATAGTGTAGTGCCATAAGTTTGTATGGCCTGGGGTGATGATAGGATTGGAAGCTCCCAAACATGTCATTATTTCTACTAGAGAATTAGCACACAAATGCCTAATTATATACCATGAAAAATAGAGGAAAATGTGCTATGTTTGCTCCTTTCTGATGCTAGAAAATGACCAGATATTCATTAAAAAACTATTTTTTGTGATGTCATCACATTCTGCTCACGGTCTCTGACTGATTGGCATCACTTGAGGATAAATGAAATAGAACAAGAGGTCATGTGCAGTGGCGCATACAACAGTCATTTAATTTGAGCATTTTAAAAAATGAAGCTTGTAGTGGATTTTGGAACTTCAGATAAGTGCTCTGCAAAACAAAGAAAATTGTTTTATTCTCTGACAACTCATCACCTTCATGCCTGCTTTACTTGCGTTTCATGGAATCTTCTCTCCTTCATGACAACATTATGACACTCTTTAACTGCACAATGCTTTCATAATACAGCGTATGTCATCTGAGTGACTTTGGCAGCTAATTATACGACTCCACTTCGGGGAAATAACAGTGCCTCAATTGTGACAATCTGTAGCCTTGTATTCAGGTGATGTTATGGTGAGCAGTGATGCAGAGCAGACAGCAAGCTGCTCAATGAAAGCCCTAAAAACTGCCACGATTAAGAATTGTGCTGCAGTTGTGCTGCCACTCAATTGTTTGCTTAACTCAATACAGTATTTTCATTGCGTTAAGTCGCTCTGTTGGATCTGAATGCTGCGTGTGTTTTAGCAGCTTTAACGGTGTTGCCTTACTCTTTTGATCAAGGAGTGTTTCACAAATGATTCATCCATGGCCACTTGGTTTGTAGGCAGCTGTTAACAGTTTCTATTTAAACTGTGTGTGAATAAAAAGTTGAGAGAGAAGCTTTTATGGTCATGCTGAAGTGTTTAAGAAACACTCATTCTGTAAAGTGTGCAAGTCCTTGAAAGGCAACCATTTGTTTGTTTGGGTTAGTTGATGCAGCGGCACAATAGTTCTGATCTGCCTTCATGGTGCATAATTTTGTGAAACTGCAGGAAGAACAGATGAAAACATTAGAATATATTTTTGAGATTTAGGATTGGTTTCTGTCAGCTGCTCAGTGTCTCATAGGTTTGGGTAGCAGGGTCTCTGGCTCATCGTAAATGAACATATTTTGGTTACTGTAGGTATCCTCTTGACAGTGTAGAGATAAGATTGTGCTTTAGGATTGAGCAGTAACTCTTTTTTTATAATAATTTTTATTGAATTTTTTGCATTAGGAAAAAAAACAAGATAGAACATACATAACAAATATCCACCTTCTTCCAATCCCCCCTCCACAGACCCCCTCCTGCCACGAGAGAGTCCCATGAAAGTAGGCAGTCGAAGGTGGTCCATTTTATGATTGGGTTTGCCCCCCCGCCACCAGGGAGCTCTAGAAAAACAAGGGAGAAAGAAGGGGAGTGTCCACCCAGCCATTTATCCAAAAACAAGAAGAGAAAAAAAAGAAAAAGACCCCAAAAAGTACCCCCAAAAAAAGAATTCAAAAGAAAAAAGAAAGATTAAAAGAAAAAAATATTATAATCATTCCATTTCCATAAACATTGTGGGGACTTCCCCAACCCCCCCCATCCCGATTTCCATTTGCAATTCTCTTTCCACAGATTTCTTATCATTCCCATTCTAATTGCCAATTTTTTTTAACCTTGTATTTATATCAACAATCCCTTTTTGAATCCTCTTATCGCATTCTAAATTTAATATTTCCAAATCCTATCCTAATTTCATCTAATCGATCTTACTTTTCTTCCCCTACTTAATTTTTATCTTCCAAAGACCTCCCTTCTTTTTCCATCCATCAATTCTTACACATTTAAATTTACTATATATCTATTTGCCAATATATCTATTCTTCCCCCGGCCCCAGCCCCCCCTTCAGTCCAGCAAATTCCATAATCATCAGTCCGAATTCCAGTCCTTTGAATCCGTCCCAATAAAAAAATGATCTACTCTTCCTTCATCCCACCCCCTTTTCCCAATGTTTTATACTCCAATGTTCATTAAAGGCACCCTGGATTTTCCCAGTTCCTTGCACATCGATTTCATTGTGGGTATTCTGAACTCCAAAAAGATCCATCATTTCAATCAGCCCTAAAACTTCTTGTCTTTCTCCCAACATAGGGGGAATAAGTCCCAAATCATCTTGTTGAGCAGATTCCTCCTTTATTTCCTCTTTCTCTTCTTGTTGGATTTCTTCCTGCTTTTCAATGTCACTGTTGTTTGAAACATTGTTTATATTGTCTCCCTCTGCTGTTACACTGTTAATGTCCTCCGGCTGTAGAAGTTGTCTCCATTCTTGCAATTGTACTTGCTCATGATATAATCCGATTCTCAGTTCCCAGAGTTTTCTCATAACATTTTGTTGGAACCCAGGTGCATAAACTTTTGTTGTCATTTTCAGAGTCTTTCAAGGTCGCTTGTCTTGGGAGTCAGGCAAATATTGTCTGTTAGCTGGTCTGTCAGGGCTGCTGGCTCCGAGGAAAGAGCAGACCTTTCCCAAATTAAATCTCACTTTATTATTGCAGGGAATTTCAATCAATGCTGTCCATCTCCCCTCTTACCCTGCTTCGAGGGGGAAATCTTTCTTTTTTTTATGATCTTTGAAATTATCCTTAATAAAACAAAGTTCTTGTACCAATTTCGGGTTCTTTAAATATCTGCTTCTCAGATCCACCAGTGGGAGGAGATGACTTCCGTATTTTCTATCTCTCTCCCAATTACCAATTGTAATCCAAGTCCAAATCAATAAATTTGACTTATGTAATCCAATTCTTTATTTTGTCAGGAAGAATCCACCGCTTGCAGGCAGAAGGCTCGGGGCTTCGCTTCTTGGAGGTGACGATGGTGCCCAAAATGGCTCCCGCAACTTCCACTCCGCCGGCTCTCAGTGGCTCTACTGAGCTTCCCAGGCAGCGGAGGAATCACGTTAGGAGCTTTGCTGGGCTGCTAAGCCCCCGGGACGCTCTACCCGGGGTTTTTACGGGGATCCGCGTGCCCCCACGGATTCCCCCCCCCCGATGCCAGAGACCTCGGAGCTCGAGGTCTCTGCGCCTCCATGCCAGCGCGGCAGACCGGAAGATTGAGCAGTAACTCTTAGTGATGTTTAGTGATGTTTCCTGGGAGATTTTTACCATGTTCTTGCCATCATATTCTTGATTATGGCAGCCATGATACTGGATATTAAATGAATCAAAATGGCCACTAAGACATTTTTCCAAGGCTGCTCACAATTTTAGCCAGCCTTGGCTTCCAAATTCCTGTTGTAAGAGATGTTTGGATACTGAAAGTAAATAGGTATTGTAAGCTGCACAGTTTTGAGTAGCAGGTTTAATGATGTTTTGTCACAATAAGAATACAAGCTGGCCATATACATGTCTCCCAAGATTTCTAGCCAAACTGTGTACACACATAGGGGTGCAGTTGCTTACTCACATAGTTGGGAGTAAATCCCATAGAACACAGTTTCACCTGCTTCTTACTAAACAGGCATAGGATTGAAGCCGGAGAGTAAAGAACTATGGCAATGTCAGCACCTTCCAGGAACTCTCTTTATTGTGAGATTTTGGGGTTAGTTTGAAAGTTTGTTTGGGCCATGGAGGAGGAGTTATAGAAGGTGAATATGCTGTCTGTAAATATTTATTAGTAATTTCTGTTAACTGTTTCATATGAGGGTTCCCCCTTTCTGTAGACTGCTTAAATGTCTTTTTATATATTCAATGGTAAGGAAGTGCTCTAAAGGAAATGAATAAATAAAATGTGCTGCTTATTTCTCCCCCTCTTAGCCTTCCTGGTTACCAGTGGAGAGAAAGGAGAGAGAGATAGAAAGTAGTGATGATATTCATCAGCCGCAGCAGACAGTTCATGTGATTGGATACTTATGAGGGCTAGTGAGTGAATAAGAGAGAGAGTGTGCCCTCAGCCAGGTGGTGGCCTAGTCCTCATGTCTCCGCTCCACTTCCTGCTTCTCAACCATGTTTGTTGTTTTTCTGTTTTGCATTAATCAGGACTGTTATGACGAGCACAGGTAGTGTTATCCCAAAGGGAAACTTTTCCTTCTTATTCTTTAACCACAATTGAAGAGTTCCAAAGTACCCAGGGTGCGTTCAAGCACTGCTAGCATAAGCCTAAGCAAGGGAGGTTGACATGTTGTTGGACTACAAGTTGCATCATCCCTAACCATTGGCTTTCCTGGCTGGGGCTGATGGGATTTGGAGTCCAACAGCCTCTGGAGGGCGGTGCATTGACAACCCCTACCTTAAAGGTTCTGAGAAGACAAAGGATAGTGTTCTGTTCTTCCTTCCTTTGTTCTGAAACCATTTTTCAGAGGTTTCTAGTACCTAAGTTCACAGCATTTTGTGGCGCTGACCTATGAATACTGCTGCTGGAGTTGCACTGGCACAACCATGATGCAGTGCTAACATAGATGATGCTTCACCAGTGACCTTAGTCAGAGTTCTGTCTTCATCTGTTCCTGCTGTGCTGATAAACTTCAGAACGTGAAGGCACAACTTGTGACATTTCAGAAGTCTGAAAGGGGCCAATGAAAGGAAATGGGCTGAGATGGAGGAAGAGGAGGCAAGGCTCTAAGGCCCGTTAGAGCTTCTTATAAGAACATAAGAAGAGGTTTCTGGATCAGGACAATGGCTCATCTTGTCTAGTATCCTGTTCTCACAGTGGCTGACCAGATGCCTGCAGTAGACCAGCAAGCAGGATTCGATCACACTCTCCCCTCCTGTGCTTTTCAACAACTGTCATTCAGAAGCTTTGCTGCTTCCAGTTGTGGAGGCAGAGAATAGCCATCATGGCTAGCCACCATCAATAGTCCTCTCCTCTGTGAAGTTCTCCAACTTGTCCTTCCTCACAATGAGCAGAAGCATTAAAAAAGAAGAAGAAGCTCATGTACTTATTCTGAGTAACTTAAAGAAAAGATCAGCCTCCTAATGGTTGCAGGATTTGATCTAATTTTGTGCCAGATACTCAGTTATTGGTAAGTTCTCCATATAATTTGAGGGCTGAAAGACATGGAAATGTACACTATCCTAGACAGTAGGAACCACCGTATTTTCCCGTCTATAAGATGCCCCCATGTATAAGTCGCCCCCTATTTTTGGGGATTCCGATTTAAGAAAATAGGGGAAGATGTATCTGTGTATAAGACGCCCCCTAATTTTCAACATTATTTTTTAGGGAAAAAACCTAGTCTTATACATGGAAAAATACAGTAATATATGTACAGGGGCTAATGTCAATAGGACTAAAATGAGGCCAGTAGAGCCTATGCACCAGGGCGCATAGGAATGTAGGAAGCTGTGTTATACTGACTCAGCCATTGGTCCATCTAGTTCAGTATTGTCTATATTCAGTGAGTGACACTCCATGTTTTCAGATAGGAGACTTTTCTCCAACTCTGCTTGCAGATGTCAGGGATACTCTACCACTGATACTTTCTCCTGGTACCCAACCCCCTCCCAATTGTTCACTTTTATTTAATGGTATCTGGCTGATAAGACTTGCTTTTTGCAGTATGAATGTGCTTTGCATAATGTAATGAATCACAAGCTTTTCAATATAGTTATGTAGTTGAGATACTCTAAAACATAAGCAGTTTCTGTGTGTGTGTTTTGAGGAGAGCTGCCAGCACTTAGCCTGTGGTCCACAGAATTATTAAATGCAGTCTATAAAGAAGGCAATTCCGCTCTCTCTGTTTTTTTAAAAAAGCTTTATTGCTGCAGATAAGTGACTATATTTGTTAATTTAACAAGCTCGGCTGTTTACTTGTGAAGAAAGCTGACCGGCCATGTTGCATGATAAACATTTTCCTCTGTATTTTTATTATTACACAGAATGTAGACATTTCAAGACCTCCCGAGGAAGCCCTTGTAACTGTCCCTGCTCACCAGTGAAGCCCGTGTCCTGATCAGCTATGAAACGTGTGGTGCTTCTTTTCATCATATTATACTAAAATTATTTCAATCGTTCCAATCACTTTGGAATCATCCACAGATAATATCAGTTTTTGTGTAGCTCGTGGCTTTTAGAAATCAGACAATCAAATCTTATTTTCCCCTACTCCCTGGATTGGAACTAATTGGCTGAGCCATCTGATTACTGGCTTCTTTGATATAACACTTGATCAATTGGTGATTGCTAATTTTAAACCTGATTTTTTTATGTCCATTAAGGCTTGATCGAACTCTCAAACCCTGTTGGGAGATAATATGGGGCAGTTTTCTATTAATGAGTACAGTGGTGCCTCGCTTAACGAACTCCCTGTAAGACGACATTTTCGCTTAAAGAAAGGATTTTTCTAGCGGAGGTTGCCTCGCTAGACGAATTCGTTTTACGAAAAATTCGTCTAGTGAATCGCGGTTTCCCATAGGAATGCATTGAAATTCAATTAATGCGTTCCCATGGGCAAAAAAAAATTCAAAAAAATGCAATGCATTATGGGATTCACTAGACGAATTTTTCGTTTTAAGAATAGACCCGTGGAACGAATTAAATTCGTCTAGCGAGGCACCACTGTATTTTTCTTTACTCTGGAGTGATTGGATTGTTTTACATAGAGGAGCATAATTAATAGTTTTTCTACAGTTAGTTCCTCAGCTAGTGAATAGTGTCAGCAATGTAGATAGCCTGCTAATTCATAGAATCATAGAATTATATGACTGTTTAATAGTAGCTCTCTTGTGGAAAATAGTGTACTTGCCCCTGACTTTGTGGAAGATGTATTTCTGTGATTTCAAAAAAGGTCTGCAAAATTTAATCTATTATGGGATTGATTTAAAGTTTAATTTGTAGTTAAACAGCAATTTAAAAGAGGCCTTTCTATTTTCATTCACATGAGAGGGAAAGCCTCTTCTAAGATGTTGTCTGCTATAACATAACATTATACAAGAACAAAAGAAATATGCTTTTATTTTATTCAGATGCAATTTCTGAAAATTTCATGAATTTTAGTCCGCTAATCAATAGATTAAATCAGTCAACTAATGTGTTTTTAATTGGGTGGCAGCCTTAATTTATAATTTATAATTTATATGAAGAGGAGTCATGTTGGGGGTTGGGGCTGGAGAATCAGTTTCGGTGGTGCTGATACTTACATTGCTTAGATCAGGAGTGGCTAACCCATCAGCCAAGAGGTTTGATGGCTTCTTATTTGAAACGTTTTTGGCAATTTATCTCCCCATCCCACTTCAACAGAACAAAGAAAACCAATGGCATCAGCACCACAGTGAATAAATAAAATGAATTTGTGGGAATTTTGAGTGGGGGAAGTGGGACTTTGAGGGAAAACAATCAGCTAAAAGTACATAAAAGAAAATACAAATAGAATGAATTGGGGAAGGAAAGAAATGGGTTGACTTTAGATGGAAAGATAATAAAAGGGATTAATTTCCTTCTTTGGCCTTAGCCCACTTTACCATGATTCTTGCAGCGTTGGGCATGGGTCAATGCACCCCTTGGCTGGAAAAGGTTAGCCATCCCTGGCTTAAACCCAGGAATTTTAGTTTTGTAAGATTGATATCACAATCATGGTGATATCTAGTGGCAAAGGAAGGGAAAGGAGCACATATCCTTGTGAATCTCTAGGAGGTCTTACATTTGAGAACTGAAAGAAAACTGTTCTGCAGAGATCCTAGATACTGGATTTTTTGTTCTTCAGGACTGGTTAAGATTTCTGTATCTATGTATATCTTGGATTCCATTAAGAGGTTTAACTGATGGCAGTCTCAAAGGCCAGATGCAAGACCTGTAACACCCTACAGTGCTTTGATTAGGGATCTCATGTCTTTCCTGGATAATAGTCAAGATCAGGCATATGCAAACTCAGCCCTCCAGATGTTTTGGGAGTACAGTTCCCATCATCCCTGTCCACTGGTTCTGTTAGCTAGGGATCATGGGAGTTGTAGTCCCAAAACATCTGGAGGGCCGAGTGCCTATGCCTGGTCAAGGTAATACAGGGAGGAGAAGATTTGGAAGATCAGGCTACATAGTATGAAACCCTAGCACAACCATCCCCAAACTTTGCCCCTCCAGATGGTTTGAACTACAATTCCCATCTTCCCCGACCACTGGTCCTGTTAGCTAGGAATCATGGGAGTTGTAGGCCAAAACATCTGGAGGGCCGCAGTTTGAGGATGCCTGCCCTAGCAGCTTAAATCAAGAGCCATTTTGGTAAGAGTGTGTGTTCTCATCTCACATTTTGTGTTTGAAGAGTACAGATACTACCAATATCTTCATTCTAAGAGATTTAGTTCATTCTTGTTAACTGAAACCTATCTATTTCACTTAAGGGTAGAATAACAGTTCATTTTTTTTGTAGTCTCCGAGAAGGAGAATAACAGCTGTTATGCAGTGTATCTGAATAAGTGCATGCCTATGAAAGCTCATGCCAATGACAAACTTAGTTGGTCTCTAAGGTGCTACTGGAAGGAATTTTTAAAACTGTTATACTGCTAGTGGCTAGCAGGCCTTGCTGAAAACTGATACATGTACAGGTGACATATGAATGTCATCTTCTTACTTCTTTGATCTCTGTTCTGCACCAGGTAGTCAGTTTGTAGAAGTTGATGTGTGGAATGGAAAATGTATTAGCAGCATTTTTCTTTAAAGTTGCCATGAACCATGCAAACCTACACTGGAGCAGGTACAATCATAGGATGCCATGGGTATGTGCCTTACACATTTGTGTTTTGTACTTCCATTGAAGAGTAGAATGACTCCTTTCTCCTACAAAGAGATGAATTCACTGCTCCCGAATCTGTTACCTGGAAATCTCACTTTTGGGGAGATGTACCACTTCTGATGTGGGACGCGGGTGGCACTGTGGGTTAAACCACAAAGTCTAGGGCTTGCCGATCAGAAGGTCGGCGGTTCGAATCCCCTTGACGGGGTGAGCTCCCGTTGCTTGATCCGTGTCCCTGCCAACCTAGCAGTTTGAAAGCACGTCAAAAGTGCAAGTAGATAAATAGGTACCACTACAGTGGGAAGCTAAACGGCGTTTCCGTGTGCTGCTCTGGTTCGCCAGAAGCGGCTTTGTCATGCTGGCCACATGACCGGGAAGCTGTACACCGGCTCCCTCAGCCAATAATGCGAGATGAGTGCTGCAACCCTAGAGTCAGTCACGACTGGACCTAATGGTCAGGGGTCCCTTTACCTTTACCACTTCTGATGGTGGAGAAAAGTTGGTTCAGGCTTTTAGAATAAAGTGATGGTGTGCTTGATGATAGGTAAAGATCATTGGGGCACTCATTAGAGCTCCTTGGGTACACATCTGTCTGGCTCATTGACATGACAGAATGTTCATATTGTGCGGAGGAGTTGAGTATCGGATGCAGTTGGACTGGACAAACTCTGAAAACTCCAATAGGAGTTTAAATGTGTGAGGAATGTTGGAAGCTGCTCTTGGTCCATGTAAGCCCAGTATTGCAGTAGCTCAGGGCCATCTCATTTCTTGCTGCGCTGTAGCCGCGCGGCGCCCCCCTGCTGGGCCGACGCCCTGGCACCCCGCACCACCCAGACTACCCCTAGATCCAGCCCTGCAGTAGCTCTCTAGGGTCACAGGCAGAGGTATTTTGTATTGCCCGCTAGCTGAGATCTCAGGGATTGAACTTGGGATCTTCTGCATACAATGCATGGTGTCTACCTTGTCCAATAGCCCTGATCTGAACACAACTAGAAAACGATTTGTGCATTTCATTACACTCTGTAGTGGTAACACAAAGCCTATGTATAAATGGCTTTTTTTGGCCTGAGCAAAAACTATGTAGGGCAGTTTAACTTGACCTCAAGGATCAGGTAGCAACTTGCATCCAATGGCTGCTGCTAGAATGACTGTGGTCTAGGATAGACTGAGCTTCTAGGATAGAGATTTGCAATTGGCAGCCTTTGAGTCCCTGAGGGGTGATTTTTGGTTGTTCAGACATTCTGCTTGTGTGTAAAAACAAATTGCAAGTGGGGAGAAGTGCACTAAGCTTCACCCACTGTTTTCCTCAACACTTGAGTCACCAAGGTGTTGCTGGGCTACAACTCCCATCATCCCTAACCGCTGGTCCTGCTAGGTAAGGATGATGGGGGTTGTAGTCCAACATATGGAAACCTAAAGTTGAGAAAGACTGATCTAACATGTACAACCTCTTGTATCCGTGGAGGCTTCCTTAAGCAATTTCGAACCTTTATCTTCCTGGGTCCCTAATCACACTGGAAGCCTCCATGACTGTAGGAGTTTGTCTGCTTCTGATGTTTAACATCCCAACTTATGGAGGGTGATGGAGCCGGAGCTTAGCAATTTGTCTCTGCTTGCTTGTTGCTTTCACATGCCACTGGAATGCCTGAAGACTAGTATGTTGAGTATTCAATGTGTCGTGACATATCTTATCTGTCATGAGAGATGGTAGTAGCTCGTTGCCTAATACAATTATTGGTTTAAAGGGAAGGAAAAGTATTGTGTTCAGGCATTGTAGTTGGGTACAAACTTGTGACTCTCAAGGATCTCTCCCTCTTGTGCATTGCATTGACTGTGATAACAAAAACACTTCATTTTGTTTGTTCAATCAGCTAGCAGCATGTGCTTATGTTGGTAGTTCCCAGTGAACACTGGAAAAAAAACAGACTTTTACCTAGGGGTACATAAGGGGCCCAGAGGCCTAAAACCAAGCATTCAAAGTGCAAATGCACCCATATTGGGATCTCTTGAGTTGATAAGCTGGTGTTCAGAACAATGGAACTGAAGACTGATGCATATTCAGAAATGTATTCTGGAATGATGGAACCTGTTACAATACATGAATATATAGAGGAACCAGATAAGAGAAAATATTGTGATTTTATACAACCCAACTCTATGTATATTTCCTGGGAAGCGAGGCATCACTGATATCGGTGGGTCTTATGCTAAAGTAAATGTGCATAGGATTACAGCCTTAATTTTACCATATTTCCATGAACTAGCAAAGGAAAGCCCGTAGGTAGTGAGAAGTGTTCAGGAATTGGCCAAAGGGCAAGCATTGTTTTCGAGTGAAGTATATAAAACTTGCTGTCTTGTTCTCTTTTCAGAATGTATGCATCAGCCGCTCTCGAGAAGAAGCTTTGAGGACTGTACCTAATCATTTGTAGCAGCCTTGACCTCCCCTTGCCAGCACCGTCCCAAACTACAGAAGCAGTGCTAAGGAAACCACTCAGGGACCTGAGAATGAAGGCAGCCTTCAAGGAAGCCAAGCAACACAGACATGCAAGCACTCCTCCTCTTCTCGAAGACGATGTTTCAACTGCCTGGGTCTGGCACAAGGCAAAGTTGGCATTAAATGGACCACCAATATTTGTAAAACAGAGAATGAAATTGCTTTTAAATTAATATATGTTGTCTTTATCCTGTTGTTCTTCGACTGTGGATGTTAAAAGTATGAAATGCTGGTGTCGCTCTTAATGCTGTATCTTAACTTCAGCTTTCTTCTGCAATACTTTCCTAAGCCTTTCTTGCTGTGATTTCCTGTTTTATTCCTATATTATATATAAAATCTTTACTGAACATAGAACAGGTGTTTCTTCAACTGAGAATTTTTCCGACTATTTATTTTAGTATACAACAAAAGGTACCACCAGTCTCTTTGTGAGATATATTAATCCAGTTAATATATCAATTTTAGCAACAAGCAGTGTTTGTCCACTTCAAGTCGTTGCTTTGCAGTGAAACATTTGATATTTTTTTTGGGTAGCTGCACTAATTTCTAGGTAATTTTACTAAAGGCTTCACTTGATGCTTAACATCATTTAATGGAAAGCCAGAATAGGTAATATTTTCCCAAGTGCACTCCATCTATCTTGTTGAAATGTTCCATAACTCCTGGGTTATTATTATTTTTTGAATAGTTTGTGAATAATTTCCTTTCCACATCATGCATATGGCAAACCTATTTTGTCTGCTTATTGAGAACCGCATATTTTACTTAACTATTTTTACCTGGGTTTTTCTTTTTCTTTTACACTTCCTCAAACTCCAAACCCCAAGCAGAGAAGCCTATGAAAAGGGAGCAGATAGTGATGCAATAAAACAATTCACATGGTGGTTACCAGAGGTGAATGGCAATAACAGTGCAGGGAAGGTGCAAGACAAATTACTAGAGAGACCAAATTATTATAAAGCACTCCTGAGTTATTGGCATTAATGCAAGCTTGTTCCCACCCATCTTCTTGAACCAGTCACAGATGAAGTATTACCTGTTTTGAGTTTTTATTTTTATTATGTATTGGTGATATTTAAGTTAAAAGGCATTGGATGGGTAAGATGAAAGTGATCCTTTATTGCATATCTTCTACTTCATTGATGAGAACAGGATTTCACATTCATAAATGGAAACAACCTTCCATCCCCCCGCAAAAAAGAGGACTCAGGATTTTTTCTTTCCGTGAACCTTAAGCAGCCACATCTTGGCCTCGGTGCATTCCTTGAGTGGAGCTCAAGAGCATAGTGAAGAACGGGCCCTCTAGGATTTTCAAGTATTTATATGCAAAGAGGGATACTATGCTGTAAGTGAACTTGTGAAATTGGATCAGTCCTGCTTTAGGGTCACAACCCAACAGGGACATGCTCCAGATATATCCTGTTGAAATGAATGGGAGGCGTATGAAAGAAAATCCTGTTAGTGATAAAACTTCATGCATGTTAGGCCAGTTGTGTTTGTTGTACTAAGCCAACGTATAGTGTAAATAATCCGTCCATGTGATACAAATCAGCAAGCAGCAGATTAGGTGCCTGTTTTTCTTGAACTGAAGAAAGCTTTGTCCCGTGTGATTTGAATGCTTTTTTTGCCTTGCTGTCTGTGCTGGTACCTCATCGAACCTTGCCCATGCTGTTAATGTTAAGAGTTCTCTGCAATGGACTATGTAAGCTTTGCCAAGTGGGGACTTGTTTATGTGGCTGGGTGCTATAATGTAACATACTGCCGTGTTGTTCATTTCTTTAATAAGGTAGCTTAGCAATATATTCAGCGTTCTGGAGATAAGCCATAAACCAACCTTATTTCAGAAACATAAAAAGGACTATGTTAAACTATCCGACACTTCAAAAGCGCTTTAGCTGTACTCCATCCTTTAAGATAATATGCCTTGACATCACAATGTATTTATTCAGGTAGATCACTACTTACTGGAGTAGATGAAAAGGGAGAGCTCTGCTATTGGCCCACAGTACAGTGTCAGCTGGAGAAGGGGTTTTTGGGTAATGGCTTGAATCACAGATGAATCGTGTCAACAGCCTAGCCCTAACTTCTCTAGATGTGAGCCACAAATTATTATTATTAATATTATTATTATTGGCTACTTAGTGGGCTTGAGTTCATCCCTGAAAAGTTGAGGATTCACCAGCAGAAAATTGTGCAGGTATAACTTTGGATTTTAAGTGGTAAACGTGGTTCCTGTAAGAAAATACTCTCCTCTGAGTTAGCTACGCCTGCAAGCTAGCCTTCATAGGTGGGTGTAGTATTTTCTTCTAACCTTTTCTTAACCAGAAGTATTTGCTTTCTCCCGACCGCCCCAAACTTCATATTTCTCAATGTGCTGTAAAACTGTGGTTAAAAATTTTATGTATAGTAGATATTTTTATAGGCTACATCTAAATATACTGTGATAACAGTAGTTTCTTCTATTTACAAGATTGTATAACTGAAAAAATCGTTGTGTGCAAGAATAAATTATAAATGTATGTTGATACTTGAAAATACTTGGAAGCAATGTTTGGTTTTAAGCAGCCCTGCTGTATTTACATATGTTTTTTAAAAGTGTCGCTGGCACTTTGAGACTAGCAGAAACAGGTGACTGCTTCTTTTAAACACCTACTCCTTCTTCAACCATAATTTATTTACCCCCTGCCATTACTCTTAAACGACTCTTCTTTTAGGCTGCCATTGCTGGTGTTTAAATAGCACTGTCATTGTTTCAGGTTGTTTCCTGGAAAAGCTGGATTAATTTGGATCAAAGAGAATCAGAACCTTATTTCTAGCTATCTTTCTGCAATTTTTTACATCAAAGAGTGCTATTTATTTAATGTAGTGATGCAAGTGTAGCATTGTATCCTGACATGTCCATTTTATAGGGCATAGAACCCACATGGTTCGTAGCTGCTGAGACAAAAGGAAAGCATTAGGATAATGACAAACTCTGTTGTCTTCATGACTGCTGTATGATAATTCTATGAGCGCACACCCCTCTCTTTTCTTAATTCATTGTAGCAGTTTTTGACCAGAATACATTGTCTTAATGTATGCCTTTTAAAAATGCCTGTGACTAGGGTAAAGCCCACTAATAGAGCCGACAACAGCAGTACAGTCCCCCTGTTATGTAACAAATCTTCTATAACTCTCATCACTTTCCTAGCTGCCATCACTCATCACTCTTTCCTCAGCCACCCCTTCTTTCCATCTTTTCCATCTTCCTCTGTGCTTGCATCATTCCTTTTAAACCGAATTGTTCACTCCACAGAGAATAACCACCTCTTAACAGATTTTAACTCGCTGGTTCCACAAAGTCAGGGTTTATAAGATACTGAGATGATGGATTCCTTTCATTTTTGTTTAGGATGGAGATAATTGCGGTTAGGGAGTAATCTGTTAATTGTGCCTCATAAGTTGGAGGCTTTAAATGCTTAAAGCAGACTGAACTCCACCCTGCTCAGTATTTAAAGCTCTCCTATTTTATCTTAGTCTCGAGTCTTCTGTTATTGACAAAATCTAAAAACATTGAAAATGGTGGGATGGATCCTTTTTTCACCCTATTCCAAACTTATTTTTGAAGGGTTGTTTTGTTCTTAACAAAATAACAGATAGAAAATGACCCTTCCTCCTGGTCAATACTTTTCCTCCTAGGACCAATGGGATGATCCTGGGATCAATTCTGCCCTGCTCACTCTATCTTGTGTAGTCTGCATTAACCACAGACTGGTGGCTAGGAAGGATCTGTGTAGAAGTGTTCTATTTTCCTTCAAAGTTACCAGGCATCTAACACTACAAATTCTTGAATGAATGTTTGTGTACCCGATGTTGAGAAATGAAATTCTGTGTAATGGGTGAGGGCACTGAGTTGGCAAGTACAAGTCATGCTTTGGTAACGTGGCACAAATCATTCATTTTAAGAATTTTAACTAATATAATTTAAGGTAATTATGGTATGTCAGTAGCTAGAAGTAAACCTGTGTGCCCAAGACCCAGCAAAGGGTTGGCTGTCATGTTCCCACTTCCCATTCTCCTGTGTGGCCAGCTTTCAGTTTCAAAGAATGTTGACGTGTCAAACCAATCAATTACAAACCATGGGCTATGAAGTTGTCTTGTTTAACCAGGGAGTTTTGTAGACATCACAAGCTGCTGTCTTGTAAATTATAGTATTGTTTTATTTCTTTTCTCAGCTGGTCAAGGAATTTTCACTTTCCTTTACCATCCTATGATGTTTGGAAATAAGCTGACAAAGTAGTGCAGGAATGCGGAAACTTAGGCCTGGGCGGGAGGCAAAACTATCTCTGGACTTCCTAGTCCATACCTCCTACTGGCTTTGCACATGCTGTATTTTTTGTCTGATTAGACTGTGTTCTTGTAGCCTAATGCCTCTTGCTTGCCTGCATGAAGAATAGAGAGTGTGTGTGTCTGTGTGTGTAGAAACTAGCCTGATTTACAAAAGTTAAATTGAGTTGCCTCTCTGCCTCTTCCAACACTCGCATGCACTGCCAAGAAGGATGTGTGGCCCTTGAGCTGAAAAGGATTCCTGATGGCAGTGTAAATAAAGAAATAGTTTAAACGTTACAGAAATTGTTTAAATGTTACAGAAGGCAGTTGGCAATTTTCTGTAATGCTTCTGTAATGTTAGTCAGTGCTAACCAGATGGAGGGAAATAAATTATGGAATAAATAATGAAACCTACATTCCAATAGGAAATACCTTAGTTAATACAGTGTTACTTTTACTTGTAGCTCTAGGAAGTGGCCTAATATGGCCAGAGGTACATTCTGAATTCATGGAAGATTTACAGATTGCTGTTACCAAGGAAGTTGCCTGAGAATTCAGTTTATATCAGGCCAGTGTTGAGCCCAGAGTCATTTTTCAACTTCCTAATTTCCTGAAATATCTGGATAATCACCCAGAGTCCTAGCTGACAAATCTCATGTAGACTACCATGACAGACCTATATTTAATTTAGTATTACCTCAGTGTTAAAAAAGTAATTTACAAATGCATAGTGGTATTTGTAGCTGTGGAAACTTGTGCTTTTGCCTATAAAAACAAACTCCTAGGAAGTATTGTACTGCCTGACTCTTTAGCCAAAGTGTCTGCTGCTGATGCCTAGAGAATAAATATTTTTAGTAACCTATGAAACCTGGCACATGGGAAAGATACGTCTTGCAGCAAGCTGGACTTAACAAATCATGTGACTTTCAACAAGAGTGAGGCTAGATTTGCAGCTATCAAAACAAAGAGTTTCCACAGTAGGGATATTTCAAGTTGCGAGTGGTGCGCTTCTGCCTTGAAGCATAACGCAACTTTCAAGAAGTAAAAATATTAAAGCTAAAGATTCTGTGTATCTTAAAAAGAATCATAAATGTTTAAAAATGTAGTCATGTGTCCCTGAGAGAGCATCCCAGGGGACCATAGCCTTCCTAATGGATACCAGAGCTTTAATGTTGGTGCCTCCAAAGCCTAGGGCTGAGCCAATGGCAGAACACTGTTGGCATTAGAGCTGAAAAGGGAGTGTTGCTGTGACATCGACACCCTGAGGATTAATTCCAAAGGACATCCATTTTAGGCCCCAAGGGAAGCCATTGCAGGGAAGGCAATATTTATGGTAGTGGAGGGGGGGAATTAGGAATACTTGGTTGCTAGGGCCCCTGCAGGCTAGCAAGAATATTCTCAAAGTCAGTGGTGGCTTGTGCTTAAGAGCCTGCTTTGTGGGTTAGTGCAGTGCTCCCCAACCTTTTTATCACCGCGGACCAGTCAACGTTTGATAATTTTACTGTGGCCCGCTGAGAGGGGGGGGGGCGTTGATTGTTTATATTTTATTTAGATTGTTTTGATTTAATAATTTTAATTTAATTGTATTTAATGATCCTTAGGCAGCCCGGTACCAATTGATCCACGGACCGCTACCGGTCCGTGGCCCGGGGGTTGAAGACCACTGGGTTAGTGTCCAAGTCCTTCGCTTTCAGACATCAAGGAGGGTAAAATAGGAAGGGTAGCATTTCAGATAATAGATGTATTTTTATTTAGCCTTCTAAGTTTTATCATTTCATATTTCCAATCAAGTAACAATCCATAATCAATACATCAGTTTGGCAGCATTCCTTCCCTGTTACCCCACATCCTCCCCACCCCACCCACCCCACAGTTTCAACATGCTGTACATGTTGTAGGGTGTTTCTGCCTAGCATAAAAATCTGTTATCCAGATCAAGATACAAGGTAGCGATGATTAGTTATCACATACTGTGTATTTAAATACTCCTACGGGACTAGCCTTCATCTTCTCAAGCGTGCTGAGGCGTTGACTATATTGGCTGGCAACGAGACCAAAGTTAGACCCAAACCACACAGGTCTTTAACAGCAGGTTCTTTGAAATGAGACCTGCCCAACATCCTTCATGAAAGGTGTGTTGCCCGGTCTCATGCATGCTTATTTAGATGTGTGCCCAACTGCATTTAAGTCAAGTTCTACCTCACCGTGTGCCCAATACAGATGGATACCTGGAAAAATAAATGACAAGATGTCACCTTCTCCCCCACTTACACATCCATAAACAAACTAAGTTTGGAGTTCTATTTGTCTTCCAACACTGAGGACAGGACAGCATCCTCAAAGGGAGCAGGTACATGGCACACATACACACAACTTTGTTCTCTAGCACTTCACTTCCTCACTCACTGGGTTGCAGATAGGGGGTCTGTGGTAGCTGTAGTCTAATAAGGAAAGGCCCACATGTTTTTAAATTAAAAAACAAACAAAACGACTACTTTGTCTTTTAGATGGGGCTTCATTCATGAACAGCAAAGCAAGAACAACTTAAAAGGCTGTAAACTTGCTGGATTGAGGGCCTGAAAAGCACCGTAATCAATCGATGCCCATTTTTATTAATTAAAAATAGCAATATTTGTAGCTCAGAATCAACCGAAAGAAAACTCAAATTATTTAATTTGATGGACGTTAAAAACTGCCTAGCCATTTCACTTTATTTGAAGGGTAGTACCCTTCGATAATCTCTTTCACCTCTTGAGCAAAATATACATCATATACATAATTTCCCCCCCAAATGGATAACTACATTCAAGTAACCACGTACACAATTTACATTTTCCCTACTGCAGAGAAAGTCATTTACATATGATTCACAAGGATACTTAAACTCAACCATGCACAATGAAGCTACCGCCAGTTGCCAAAGAATGAGCACAATTAGTCACTATTGAGTGTTGTTCGGAATGAAGGGAAAGAGAAGACGGTATCCTTTGATCACATTTCGGATGGAGTGCTCGAAAACTTCCGTTTTGCAGCAGTACCTGAAAGTTCCTCTGTGCTGATAAACTATTTCTCTAAAATGCGTTCAAATTTAGGATTGGTAAAAGAGAACCCAGCAAATGCAGATTGATCCATAGAGTCTATTAGGTTTTTGTCACTGTATGATAGCCGTGGCTTCTCACTCAAAAACTCTCTGTCAAAATTGCTGTAGTCACTTGCTGATTTCTGTACAGAAGAGAAGCAAAGGACCGAAAGAAAGAAAAAAATTAGTCAAAGTGGCTTCGATCCATCTTGCCCTTGCTCAGTAGGAGTCCCATTTCATTATAATAAGCTCAGACAAACAACTGCAGCATGAGTTCGGTTGGCTGCACTGCTCCAGCAAGTAGTAAGTAGGAATTTATTACACATCAGGTAGAGATTGTTTTATCAAACTATTACCTGTAATGTCTAGTAATACTTGAATCCAGAAAGTCATGCATATCTACCATCTATCCATAATTTGCTACCAGTAAGAAATAGGATCAACCACATACTGGGGGCACAAAGGTTCCAGCTTCAATTCCAGATACCTTCCAGACCCAGTCAGAAACACACTATGGTTGGGATGGAGAGGGGAATACATTATACATCAGAAATGGGCAGTTTTATCAATTGGAGAGCCAGTACAGCAGAGGAAGATGGGTTAAAATCCCCTTTCAAGGAAAATCGTCATCTGCAGCAAAAGCACAGCGACAAAATAAAGAATATATACTCTTAATATTTGGGAGCAGTTACAGTCTTAGACTAAATGGGCCCATTCATTTAGTGATTGATCCCAAGGAAGAATTAGCAGATAACCTCAAACACAATAAATCTACACCAGTAATCTGCTTCTTTCTTCAAATCACAGCTGTTCTGTTCTGATAGTAAGAGCATTAGGCTGAGTAATAAAAGATAAAAACAAGGTGAGCTACAGAGTCTCGAGGAATCTGATATCTGGAGCTTCAGATATGAACTAGCCTGACCCACATCTCCTGGATTAATGGAACTTTCTAAGAGGAGAAAAGAAAAGCAAGAGAAATTCTCATGGGTTGGAGGCAATGTTCTTGTTCTGCTTAGATCGCTGGGTTGTACTTCTGAGTGTTCTTTGATTCTACAAATCATCTCTGGAGTCTTCCCATGTCTAATGCTGCCAAAAATCCCCACGATGTGCTTAGCTGGTTTTTCTTGTGAGCGTAGAAGGCATTCTGTCTACCATGTGGCTGCTAGGAACACAGGAAGCTGAGGCAGACCAGAAGTCCATTAAATTCAGAATTTGGACTACAATTTTTGTTTTGGACTACAATTCCCATCTTCCCCAACCACTGGTCCTGTTAGCTAGGGATCATGGGAATTGTAGGCCAAAACATCTGGAGGGCCGCAGTTTGGGGATGCCTGGTCTATGCTGACAGGCACTAGCTCTCCTCCTGCCTGAGCATATGTGATATTTTTTAAAGTGAGGTCTTTTCAGTTTTAAGTAAATAAGTGCAGGTTTTTTTTAAGGTAAAGGGAAGGATTTTTCTCAAAAAAACGGTAAACACAGATCTTGGACAATCAGTAGGCACCCTCCTTCAGATTCCCAGAATTCAACTAAAACTGAAGGGAAGATATCATGAGGTGATTCCTTCCATGTGGCTTCTTTAGATTAGTCAGCACAGGGGCTGGAGAGGCTGTGGAGTGCATGAAAAAAATTAAATGGGAAAAAACACACTCACACTCCAGCCAGGGCCACCTCAAAATGATCTGGTACATTAAATTTCTGAAGATCCCTGCAAAGCAGGCAGAAAGTTAGAGGCTTCGTAAGAACTTTTGAGAAACTGGAGGACAGGTTTTGACACAACATGAGAGTGAACAAACTTAGGACACGGAATGGAAATAGACTGATTTGTCCATGTCTGGGGTGATCCCATTATAGACTGTCTTGAGTTTCCTGGACAGGCAGGTGGAATGTCAATGCAAAAAGCACCACAGTTTTACACTTGGCTAGATTCAAAAGGATACCTACCACTTTGGGTTTGAAGGGCGGTTCCACTTCCCTCTTCTCAAGAGATGTCCAATTAATCGCTTTGAAGAAAGAATGATCTCTGATGTTTCCAGTTATTCCCAGTCGTCTTGTTGGATCCCTTTCAAACAACTACAAAATATAATGCGCATCTGGCTTCAGTTACTAGACCTGCAGATCACATTTCTAATAGAAACTATGACTTTAGCTGCTGTTCAGAAAAATAAGACGCTGGACTCAATGGAATCGATCTAGGGCAGCCATTGTGGCCAGTTCTAGTTGCTATTGCTGGCAGCTGCAAAAGGGAGAATGCTGATGGGGAGCTGCTGATGGGGAGAAGGGATGGTATGTATGCCATATGACCACCCAGTTGTTGTATATACAACATAATCTGCAACAAGGGGGCATATTATCACTAGGATGCATGTAACAATGCAACAAGACCCTCCAGTCCTGTAGCTGGTTATATGATTATTGATTATTTCACAAAAATCTCTGCCTGGAATGCAGGGCAAATGCACTTAAGATCTATTACTAGCTTAAGATATTCTCCAGTCCCCTTTCCATCTTCCCAAACAGAAAAACTATTTAGCCTTAGCAAGTGTATACCTTCTCTAGTATATCCTTAGATTCCTTGGTAATCCAGCGAGGGTAGTGAGGTGTGTCCACACGGATTGACTCAAATAACTCGTCCTCATCATCACCATGGAAAGGAGATTGTCCAATAAGCATCTCATACAGCAAGACTCCAAACGACCACCAGTCCACAGAAAATGTGTATTTTAGGCCTTGCAGGATCTGTTGTCGATACAAGAAAACAACAATGTAAAATGCAATGGGAAGCTTTCCTAACTGCTCAAGAGTTGTACAAATCAGGATTTTTTTGCTTTTCACCATTTAAAGCAATTTTTTCTCTGAGTCCTTTTATCACATCCTCAGTCCTTTTATCAGCATGAATCACCTTTGATTCATTGGCTGCATTGGGATTCAACAGTAAACTATTTACTTTTGAGTTTACCTCTGACAGGGAATGAGATGTGGGCTGTCATGTTTTTGCCCACCATGTTGTGTCAGATAGTAACATCCAATTGGGTTGAACAAGTTTACCTGTACTGAACATTCTGGCCTGAACCCATAATATGTACCACTATTTCAACTGTGGTATAAACTGTGAGCTTGAAGAACTCAGCATATAGATGGCTCAGGTGTAATTTTCTACTCAGGGTATGGTCATTCCCTCTCATACTGGGTTCCCTAAGCAATGTCTAACTAGGCTTTATTTAGAGCAGGGGTGGGAAATCTGTGAGCTTCCAGATGTCGGATTCCATCTCCCATCAGCCCCAGCCAGTATGGCCAATGGTCAGGCATAATAGGAATTCAGTAATACCAGGAGGATCAAAGATTAGCAACCCCTTCCTTAGGAGATAACACGAAACTCTATTAATTATATTTTCAGTAAGCCCACAACTTACATGTGGATTGTGTTCCATGCCCCTAAAGCCAAAATCATGTTTAGTCAAAACATTCTGGGTGCAACGGCGGATGAGATAGCCGGTCTTTTTCCCCAGATGCCTGCCCCCTTTAAAAAAAATATTACTATTATTATTAATAATAATATTTGCCAAGTGTGTAAAGTTGAATGCACACAAGTTAATTGTGGACTTAATGTGTGGACTTCAATGAATTCTCAATGACTATTTCAAGAGCTGGTATATTATACATGTATGTTCCTTACTTCAGGCGCTATGTAGTCTGGAGTACCACAGAAAGTTGTCGCCTTGTTCTCACCAAACACATTCTCTTTGCACATCCCAAAATCAGCAATTTTGATGTGACCTTCTTTATCAAGCATCACATTATCTAGTTTGAGGTCTCTGTGTGAAAAAATAAAACTAATCAGCACAACCATTCAAATTGGACAAAAGCACCCCAATGACTTAGCAATTGCATCCACTTAAAGGTATTTGCTTTCAACCTCATAGGATACTTTCAGCATTAATAAATGGTTAATGGCATGTCTACCAGAGTGGAGAAGACACTGAAGTTGGCAGATAAGTAAACAAATAATTTGCACAATATTTTTTGAATGAAAACTAAGGCAGAAGAAGGGCTCCAATGCTAACTCCATGTCAAAAGCATGAATTAAAATAAAAAGGGAATTGAAAATTAAGGCTTTTGAGGTAAAGGCGCCATGTAGAATCCTTAACGTGTCTACTCTGGGGCACAAGGAAATTTTGCATTGGCAACAAAGGCCTTCACCTCTAAATGATTCAACAAGTTGTGTTATTTATCACGCTTGCATCCAACACAGAAATATTGAGTTTTAGTCACATATTTTCTTTTTGCCTCTGGTGCATTTGTTTTCATTTACACAGCTCCATTATCAAGCTACATTAACAATAGTTCATTGCATTGTGCAATTAATTATAGCTTTAACCGGAGGGGTAAATGCTGCGAAAGAGTCAACAAGCAAAGCTCCAGCTATAGTCTGGGTTCTATCCTACAGACATGTGTTCATCATTTGCACTCTGGTCTTAGACAGCAGCCATAAGAACCAGTTGCCAGTAAACTTAAAGCACACTTCCAAAAAATGTACTGCCAAGAAGCCAGTAGCAGAGAATTAAGGATGCATGCAATCAACAAAAACTTTCAAAAAGTTTCAAATATTGTGTCTTAATGAAGCTTGATAACTCTGAAATATGTACAGGAGAGTGGAAGAAATGGTATTTCCCTACCCACTTTTGACAACTTTCCCTTTTTAGAATGGCTGCAACATCCAGTCAATTCATTGCTGAGATTAATTAAAAGCTTTCTGATTAGTTAAAAAGGTGCTCTCATTAATTGAGCAACACCTTATTTTTAATAGAAGTGCCAGGCATTATCCTTGAAAATACATTCTCAAATAGGATAGAGCAGCTTTTCTAAAATGTTGCCTGGTGCAACACACACACACACACACACACACACACAGGCATGTACATATGCATAACACATCTAAAAACAATGTGTGCTCCCCCCACTGTTGTTTTATTCATGTGCAAGTTTATATCCAGCAATTAACTCTGCAACAGCCCCAATCTCTAGCAGTTTGAATCTAGCATTGTACTAAAGCGAAAAGCTGCCAAAAGCTGTTACTGGCCAGTAATGATATCATGAAAGCCCGTGTTTCATATGACATCAAGGAATTCTTTCCTTGTTGGTAGCTGAATTCCCAAGAACAGCAACCATTGCCAAGGCAGAGTCAACTGCCATTTCTCATCATGAAAAACTTAGACAAAGCTTCTGTAGAAGCACACAATGCAGCCCTATTTAAGTTCAAGTTAGCAGCCCTCCCACTCACAGGACTGGTAGATTTTAAAAAGAAACCTCCTTCATATTATTTGCATAACTACTTCATTCTGTAAAACAGGACATTAACAAATAGCTAACTTGCAGTTTCAGAAAATGTTGCTAAATATAAAATGCTCCAGAGTAGCTTTCAAACTGACTCTTAGATGAAAGCTAATAGGAGACTGAGTGCGGCTTATGAAACTGTAGCCTGTTCACTCTGGTGAACATGGCACAGATTTCAAAACGAGGCATCACTTGAAGATATCAGCCAAGCCTGAGTCTTGTTGGCATCAGTCTATCTACAAGTAATGTTATCATATGAACTATGTTGTCAAAGAACATTTCTGCATTTTATTGATAGGGAAAAGACACCGGTAACATAGACAGATGTGAATTCTCTCTGCCTCTCATGAACAGCCACCCACTGAGGATGCTGTCTCCCCTTTCCAGGATTGTATCCTGGATTAATTCCTATCAATCTCCTTTGGCACTAGACAAAGTATCTCAGTCTTGTCTCTAAGTGCCTGGCAATCAAGAATGTGTAACAAAGGGTCTTTTGTCTAATGTAAATAACATTTCTTTATTCTTGTTGCCAAGGAGAAAAACACAAGAAAACAATTATATATTGGCCTCAAGTGCTTGCTGAATTGCTTCTTTTCAACACATTTGGAATAAAATCAGATTTTTAATAGGGAACAGTTCCTTGTAAAACACTCTGCTTGTCGGTTAATGACAGAATCCACCAATTCAGGACCTAACTGTTGCAATGTTTTACAAGGCTTACCGAGGTCAATCAGCACTCACCTATAAATGATGCCTTTGCTATGAAGAAATTGTAGGCCACACAGTATTTCAGCTCCATAAAACCTGAAACACAGTAAAAAGACTTTAAATGGAGGGATTAATTTAAATAAGGTAGGGGCCTACTGATGATGTAGTACTTCATTTTCTTTCGGTCACTTTTTCAGAAACCTCTCACTTTCCCCCTAGCCACTAAATGCCGGAGAGTTTGTCTAACACCCTAGGATACAGTTTAAGTTGGAAAAGGCTATTCCTAAGTCAACTCCTTCCACAAGTATACTTCTTGGAAATGTAATTGTTCCCTTTAATACCTTGCCAAAACTGAGCCAAGTTAAGCATTTGTGGAGGTGCAGCAATCTGTGATATGAGTAGAACACCTGCTATTATGTTGCATAGGAGCAGAAGCTAAAAGCACATCCCGTCTTAAACAGAAGGGCAGTTTTAGAATTGGGCACACAAAGCTTGCCACAACATTATCTTATCAACACTTACGTAGCTCTGAATAGATCAAAGCGGCCTTTGTCCTGTATATGGAACATTAGGTCTCCGCCATTAAGGAATTCCATAACGAAAAACAGATGGTCCTGTTTACAAACAGGAAAGAACACAACATTAGCTTACTGATGTCACTATATACACAGTATGAACATGCTGTTCTTCAAGTGAGTCGAGTCATATACTGGTGGCAGCCTCTGGCTGGAAATCTTAACAAGCAGTGTCAGACGTTTATTGATGTAGAAAACTTGTACGACACCCTTCCAGTGCATGTGCATTGCTCATGAAGGCTGACAACAATTAAGCACAAGACCATTCCACAAAAGCCGTAAAAACAGCAGCAGATGACAACACTTTAAAAATGAGGTTATGCTGTGTAAAGATCATCTGCCTGGCATGACAAATACTAATTGGAACAAGGAAGTTTTAATCAGTCAGTGGAAAACAGTTAAGAGGGGGCCCCAGAAAACAATAACATGAGAGCATTGGTGGATTTCACCAATGACCCACCTATCCAAGCATCCTCCCCTCACAGTGGCCAACCAGATGCCTATGGGAAGCCTGGAAGCGAGGATCTCACAGGGTAGGTTATTCCACAGTCTGGATGCAGGCATTGAGAAGGTCCTTTCTCTCATGTGGACTACTTGTGCCTCAGTCACAAAAGAAGATAGAGAGAACAGTCTCTCCAATAGATTTGGGGGTTTGGCAGATTGGTATGGGAAGACATGGCCCTTGGGTATCCCAGACCCAAACCATTTAGACAGGAAGAGAAGACCGCTTCTCTACCAGATTCCAGAGCCTTTCGTGAATCTTTATTTCATTTCTGTATTTAGTGGAAAAGTTGCACCAGGCTCATTTTTGCAGGAAAAGTTTTTATTTCAGGGTCCCTCCCAACTCAAACATCCATTTGGGAACCTTCTTTATAATTTTTAACCATATATTTGTGTGGTGCTTGTACTACTGTTGCGACCCACCTTAGGTTACGCTGTAACCCAGGAATGGGCCCCAACATATGAGCTGAAGTCTAATGGTGTCCATTATTTGTTTAATGGACAAATAATGCAGAGCCTGCAAATGGATACTTAAGGAGTATGCAAGAAGACACACAGATGTAATAATATGCTCTTTAAGCAAGCATACTCTCTTCAAATAAGTCACCCACATATTTCACAGTCACAGCAACAGCAAATTAAGGATTGCAGCGTACCTTTGTCTGAAAAGTGCAGTATAAATGAGTAAGAAATGGATTTTCCCATGCCAGTGCTAAGACCCGCTTTTCTACCATGGTGCATTCCACATCATCATCAATTAGCACCACATCCTTTTTCAAAGCCTTTACTGCAAAAAATTCATTCTTCCCTTTCAGTTCAGCAAGTAGTACCTGTAAAACAAAAGATTACTTTGGGATGCGAATTATGCTTTAGAAGCTCACCAGATGATCATGTCTTGGATTTGCCCCTCTGTGCAAAAGTGGAATTAGACCTGATCAGAGTGCTAACAACACAATACCATGTGCTCAGGCAAATAAAGGTGTCATTTTGCAACCTACAGTCATATGTGTTCATAAAAAGCAGAAAACAGTCTCATGGCATCCTGTGACTGAAGCCTTCACGGGTTAGAATAGACATCAGGTACAACAGGTGCTGCCTAGAGTTGGCCAACAGGCCATAAATGTTTCCCCTTGTACCTGGGATCTCCTTCCCTGAGTCAAGCCAAGCAGCAAAAAGGCACAACGCCAGGAAATGTTTCATTTCACAGCAAATATCAATTAAAAGCCACAATAAAGCCACAACTGGAGGTGGGGATGTGGGGGGATTGGAGCAACACCTTTCCTCACAGCCACCGAAGGTCCCAGGCACCTCTTGCCTTGCGTCTTAGCCCCCCGGTCCCACTTCACTGGTGGCCTGAAGAATCATATGGATCACTTTCTCTCTCTCCCTGACATACCATACAAGGCATTCTAGCAACATACAACCAGCAGTTTGGCAGTCGTTTATACATGTAAAGAAAATCATGCCCTACCAGTTACCTACCTTTCCAAAGCTTCCTTTTCCAAGAACTTTGTGGAATACAAAACTGTCTATGTTGAATTTCCTCCTACCAGATGGTCGTGACAGTGAACGACCCTCCCAAAGCTTATCATACTCACTATTATCTGTAAAAAAAGCAAAATGCGATTTTTTCTATTAGGACCAGGAAACTGCTTTCTCTTCTCCCTAAATGGCATGCTATTCTATGACTGTGGATATATCACTGGCCATTCTATAAATCTGCTCCTGTCACTAGAGTGAAGGACGGAGGGAATGGATGCTGTCATGCATGTGTATGTATGCATGGAATTATAAGTTCAAATTCCATGCAGGCATGAATTCAAAACATCAGAACTGCCTTATACACACACAGTTCTTGACTGGGTTCTTAACTAGAGGCTTAATAACTGAAGTTTAGGGAAGGTGTTATATTTCTGCCTACACTGCTTACAGGGGCATGGAAAGGGGTAGATTTTATTTAGATAATTGTTATGCCACCCTTCAGGCATAAAATAAAAATATACAAACAATAAAAATATAAAGATGTGGCAGAAAAGCGAAAGCCATTAATAATAACAAACCAGGTTGCACTACTGGTACATGCTGAAATGCATCTACAAATAAAACTAATACTTTTGCCAAAAATGACATCAGCTTGTGCCAGTTCACCTTTCCCTGGAAAACAGCCCATAAACAAAGACTAGCAGCCAAGGCTAGCCAGCTCATGAGGCTCGGTGAGGCAGTTGTCTCAGGTGGCAAGCTGGTGGTGCTTTTGGTACCCAGCCAAAGGTGATTTCACAGGCAAGGAGATTCTGAAAAACTCTCCCTCACCAACAAAAAGTTATAGTCAGATTGAATTATAGTTGAATTAAGTTGAGAGCTCTCCACAATCTTTGTCCATGAATTAAGGCTCTCAGTTACAAGGTAGGATGCTGTAGTTACATGTGAAGAAGTGTTGTGCATAAGTCATTACTTGTTGTCTATGTCTTTGCATAATTACTTTAAGAATAAACCATCAAACCAAGTGACAGAATATTGTTTGTACTATATGGGTATTGACAAGTTTTAAATTGACGCGTTAACTGTTAGAATTATGCATTCACAATAAAGAAAAAAATGTTTTTCACCTGTTGCATCTCCACTCCAGGATTTAGGTTTTTTATCAAAATCTTGGTAAATTCCGACACTTTCTACTGACCCAGATTCAGATTTTCTGGAAGATTTCTGAAAAGCAACAATGAATATTCAGAATTACTTTATACTTAAATTAAGAAATGATTGCTTTTCACTAAAACAGCCAGGCTAAATATTAGCACATTGTTTGGCATGATGTAAGCCATTTTCTCATGTAATATGAGTAGTATGTGTAGAAGAAGAAGAATGGAGGATTTTAATTTTCCACTGGGTTTGTTGTCTTATTTTACCAGAACAGATTGCACACAACCATTTTCTGCAAACCATTTCTGCAAACTGTGGGGACACAAATACAGAGAATGGGCACCTGATGATGTGAAACATGCATGTGCCACAAGTGTGTACATGAATTCTTACACCGAGAGTCTTTTTGTGTATGCATATTACATGCAAAGTAGCAAACCTATGTACTCTGCACATGATGCTTGTAGTCACAAGTTGTCACATTAGGAATTCATGGTTACCAAGCTGCTAAATCTGACAGTTTGTGAAACAGTATCTCTTGTCACCAAAAGCTTCTCCCACATCCCCATCTTCAACTATGAAAACTGGAAATGGACTGCAGATTCTTATTTTAAACATTCGAACATTTGACTTGAATGTCAAGAAATCTGCATTTCTAGAGACAGAGGCTGCGTTCAGTTGTCACGTTTCCAGTTTTCCAAATCAGTTTGGAGGATTGTGAATCAGCTCTGTGCCTGCGTGCTTTTCCTATTTTACAACCCTAGTTTGGAAGACTTGCTTACACCACTTGGTTGGTTTGGATTAAATGGCAGACTGTGACTTGATTAATCCAGAGAATGTTCTACTAAGTTCTGCTCGTGAGAGAAGAGGAGCAGGAGATAATGTGTACACTAGCGGAGGAAGAGGGGGGGTGGGGGGAGCGCACCGCCCCCGGCAGCGCGATCCTGGTGGGGTGCCATCGCGACTGGCCCCCCGCCCGCGCTGGGTGCCATGCCACGCCCCAGGACACGTTCTACACCTCTGTGGGTGGCATGCCCTGCCCCCAGGACGCGCACCAGCCACGCCTCCACCTGCTCTCTGCCCCCTGGTGCCAGAGCATGAAGCTCCACCACTGAATGTGTAACACAGGGTTTGTCCCTGATCCACCAGGTGTCCGAATGCAGCCGCAGAGTGACCACAGATGCACATTTACACAAGTGCCAATTTGCAATGGGGCATTTGTAAGCACTTTAGCTGTTCATCTGAACCTCTTGCTAAATATTGAGGAAAATCTTACCACAATTCTGCACTTCATCTGAAATCCAGGTAAGCAAAGGAGTGGTAATATCCCCATCACTTAACAGGGTAAACTGGATGTCAATGTTACTAAGTGGTTATACATATGATATGGAATTTATCACTTGGAAATTATCATTTGTATTGACTATTAGATCATAAAATATGACATGAGGAAAAGGACTAAGCAGCATACCTGACTAACTTGATTTAAAGCTTCTGCCAATAATTTCTGATTGATTCCACAGAGATTTGCCACTTTCTTCTGACATTTGTGGTGCACATTCATTCCACATTCTGAAGAAATACAGTTATGAACAGCATCAGCATAATGCAATTTACAAGCACAATCGATGAATCTACCATTTTTACTGTGATCAGTTTGGTCACCGAGTCCTTTAACCGAACTGAGATCTGTGTTTACCTTTCCCTCATTTTTACTCTCAGTATTAAAAAGGAGCAAACATTACTACATGCATGGAAAAAACAAGAACAGCATTTGGTTTGGAGAACATCTATTTCTTTTCACTTGTGAACACAGTTGAAGGTTGTCAAGTTGTTGGTTTTTTTTAAAAAAACTTTAAAAACACAAACCATACACATAGTTTTCTGTTTAACTCTTACATCAAGCATATACAGTGGTACCTCCGGTTGCAAACGGGATCCATTCCGGAGGTCCGGCTGGATCCCGAGGTTTTCACAACCAGAGGAGAAGTGGTAGACCGCTTCTGCGCATGCGTGATTGGTGAAACACTTCCGGGGTTGCCGCTTTCACAACCCAAGATTTAGCCAAGGGTAACGTAAGCCAAGGTGCTACTGTAATCACGGAATTGATCCCTTGCTTCCTCAAAATTCCCTCTAGCACTGCTATTTTGCCCAAGGCTTGTAATGGCCAAA
Source organism: Zootoca vivipara (assembly GCF_963506605.1). Classification (NCBI taxonomy): domain Eukaryota; kingdom Metazoa; phylum Chordata; class Lepidosauria; order Squamata; family Lacertidae; genus Zootoca; species Zootoca vivipara. The sequence goes on from NC_083277.1 coordinate 49,916,280, forward strand.
AGAAACAGACTGTACCTTCACATTTTAATCCTTGCTTAACTAGTCCCCAGAGAAGACTACCACAATGATCACAGAAGGTAGGACTCATGTAGTTGTAAACTTTGAACCTGTGAGGCATATCAATGTGGAAGCGCTCCTTCTGAAACTGAAGACATGTTTATGTTGGGGGGGGGGAGAGTAAAAGAAGTATTTGGAGATTTCTCTCACACAAGATTTTCAAGGAGAGGGAACAAGAAATCCATTATTTATCCAATCATGTAGCCAGAAGGTTGACACAAGCAATAAGTTCAATGAAATAAAAAAATAATTTTAATTCATAGAATTTAACATATTAGAGACACTGCCCTTTTCACTGACCACACTAATGTAACTCTGCCCACAAGAATCCTAATTTAAAACGTATCCTAAAATGTCCAAGAAATAGTCTCCATGGACAGTGTTGTGTGTATACTGTGCTTCTTTGCGCCTGAAAGGGCAAATTTGAAGCATAGTATCCTGCCCACTCATTCACACACATTGCGTTTCTTTAAAGCAGATATATCTGCAGCCACAAAATCTAGGAAAACATCAATACATGCTGGAAATGACAGGTGAGCCAATGAATAGAATAGTTTTTGAGCAAGTCAAGAAGAATGCCTTTATTCTGACAAATCATGCACAACAAGGAAGCATGTGCATGTTTAATCTACACGATTCTGTGCTGGGGCACTCAGCACAGCACAGCAGGAAATCATTTTGCATACCATTTCAACAAATATTTTGCATAGTGTTGAACTAGTCACACTGAGATCACTGAAGAAAGTGATCTCCAACCTCAGAGAGTTACGTCTGATGTTGGATCACCACTGCAGGAGAGCCTCAGTCCCATCAGTCAGGGACCGTTATTTTTTATCAGCAAGTTTCAGAAATATCTATCTTTTTGCCTAACCACCAATTGTTGGAGAATCTGAGTCCAACATCTTGTGACACATAGCTGTGTTTACCAAGTACAAACTACATGTTACACTCATTGCTGTTGGGCTTTCAACTTCCATCAGGTTCAGGGATGGAGTCCCACAACACTTGAAAGAGGAACAGGTTCCTTATTCCTGAGTTAAAATTTAGAAATAGTCCCTTTTTATAAGGTTCCTCCATTATAGCCTTGTGGCTATAGACTAACCAGAGAAATGTTGTTTTTTGTCTCTTTAAACTCAGGAACTTCTTTGTGCTTGGTCAGACAGGCTTAGGGTATTGATTGCACAAATCCCTTTCTCCCATGGTAAGGGAACAAGAGTGCATAGTTCCTTAAAGACTTAAAAAAATTATCTGGGGTCTTTTGGATAACCTCTGCTGAACTGCAGGACCTGGACAAAAAGACAAAACTTTAAACTGAACTGCAATTTGCTTAGCTGCTTAGACCCACATGTTGTCTTTTCTTGCCTTCCCACTTGCAAAAAATAAATCACATCCAAGATATCTGATAGCTTCATTCTTAAGAAACAAAATATTAGGCAAAAGTAAATAAGCATGCAAAATTTATATAATATGTAAAAAGCACATATCTGGTTTTCTTTACCGCTGCATGTCTTTTTTTTTGTACACACAATACATACTGCGGTTAATGAACATATAAAACATTTTATTACTTACCATTGTATCTCTGCTGTTTGCTGCAGTACCAGTACATCTCCCAATGATTTTATCAATGCATTTTTTGTGAATAGCAGCATTACATTCTTCAGAAGAGCAACAGGAATAGAAAGATACGGGCAGTTAAGTTTCATGGAGGGGGAGATATATATAAAGTATTCTACACAAAAATGTTATTTTCTCTGATTTTCATTTATCAGTTGTATTATAGTTACAACTTTATGTACATCAGTAGAAATGATACATTGGAAAGCTTTTACTATTAGTGTTGAATTTTAAATAAACCTGTTAGCATTTTAAGGTATCACAAGATGCCTTCTTGTTTTTCTGTAACAAAAAATATAAAAGACCCTTTTGTTATCTGGAAAATGGCAGCCCTAGACAAGCGTAATATTTACTGGTATTTTTTTTATATAAAAAAACATACCACTATATCATAAAAAATCAAAGTAATTTGCAACAATGATATCTTGATATAATAAAAAAACTACATAAAATTTAAAACCAGCACCAACTAAGTACTACAGGAACATGTTTTCTTAATTGCCTGCATAAGCCTGTTAGCACAGAAATGTTTTCAGCAGGTGTTTAAATGTTAAAACAAAAATGAATAATTAGGGACTGTTGCTATTTAATCTTATTTATTCAGCTACTTCTATGGCACCCTTCACCCAAAATGGTCACAGGATGGTTTACAAACATAAGGTAACAAGATAAACAGAAACGTTAAAATAACTCTCATAAACCACATAACAGCATCATAAAAATGACTTAAATGATCAGCCTCTAAAAGCCTGACAGAAAAAGTAGCGGTTTACCTGGCATCTAAAAGAATAGGTTACCTATAGCGATTATCAACAATTTATACTACACCTAGTAAAGTTTCTCACCGGCTATTACCACCCAAGAATAAAAGACAATGCAATCAACTTACGTCTACATTTATATCCCTGCTTGTTTAGGCCCCTGTAAAGGAAATTGGGGGGGGGGGGGTTAGCAAAACTTATAAAACAAAATCTTCAGACATACAAGTTGTTTTATCAGGCCAGGGTCTTATTAAGAATATCCCATTGAAATATTTGAATCTTCCTTTCCTTACAGAAGTCACAATACACTTTTGAAGTAGGGAAACATCAACCTGCTGTTAATACCTAGCTATGCATTTCAAAGTGGCTCCAGATGGGAGAAGGTGTCTTAGAAAATGGAGGCTGTACCCGAGTGGATGAGAGAGAACAACAGCCAAGCTGAAGAAGTCAGCTGTCACAAACTTTCAGAACACTGTATGGAATATTAACTGCACATCAGCAGAAGTGATTTGATTTGATTTCTAGATTTTGTAGAGATGCTTTTCTTGTTTTTAAGCGTTTGTGCATCTTGTATACCATTTTGATGGCTTCATGATGAGAAGCAGTGTATGAATTTGTCAAATACATAAACTGTGGTTCTGATCGGGTGTTCCCCAAACTGGTGCCCTCTGGGTGTTTTGGGTGGAAGTTGCAGTCCAAAGCATTTGGAAGGTACAAGGTTGGGGAAGGTTGTTGATTAATCCATCAGTGGTTGATGCAGGCGTTGTTGCTGTTTTGACGTGGTTCTGAAGGTTCTTGGTTAAAGAAGCCCACTTAAGCCATCCTTGTAAACTTTTTAAAAAGCTCAGGAAAAATTCATCTTCAGGGTTTCCTAGAGGCAGAGTAACTCTATGGAAACTCTATGGAAAACTAATGCTAGAAGCCAGAGCACATGGAAACACCGTTTACCTTCCTGCCACAATGGTACCTATGAGTAGTATTCAAGCTAACAGAAGAAAATGGTAAAACTGAATCCTTCACTTCTTGCTGTAGGCCAGAGCTGTGTGCAACATATATGTCACAGGGGCTTTGGTGGCTACTCTAGAGTAACGACTCCTCCAGGCGTTGTCTTTTCATGCTTTTATTTAGTGCTGATTATTTACAGTGCCGAGCAGTACTATGTACATGTTGTCCGTTACAGGTCAGAACCTCCGAATGGAGATTCGCGCGTTTTCTTCCAGCAAAGTAATCTCGGCATACTGAATCTCCGCCCCCTTCTCCTCCTCCTCAGTTCCGGGGTCGGGGGGACTGGTCTCCTTCCATTGTTTCCCACTTCCCTTCCCACACTGGGTATGGGCTCCGCTACCTTGCCTGAGCCTCGGACACCATTTCCTGAATCTCCGCTGGAGATCTCTTCCTCCCCACTCGCGCTCCCATTGGGTGATGAGCTGCTGCTTAAGATGGGAGGGACCTGCCGGTACGTTCTGTCCCTCACAATATAGATCAGGCATCCCCAAACTTCGGCCCTCCAGATGTTTTGGACTACAATTCCCATAATCCCTGACCACTGGTCCTCTTAGCTAGGGATCATGGGAGTTGTAGGCCAAAACATCTGGAGGGCCGCAGTTTGGGGATGTCTGATATAGATAAATAAAACACAGACAATAGCTCTTACCACACAAAATCTTTACAGACAGAGCAAAATGTAGGTTGCCCAAAGAAGGTGGCAATGAACTCATGGTTTTTGATGTAGTGGATCTTGGCCTGTTTGATTGCTCCTCTCCTGTTCATAGTCACAGTTCCTTCATCTTCTCTCATTGACTGCTTGTTGTCTGGAAGCAAAGAAATGAAACAGTGGAACTTGCTGTATTTATAAAAGGAATAATTGTTTCATTGTTTAGTTTAACACAATCACTAAAAAATGAAGAGCATGTGCTTCTCCTCTCCTCTCCTTCTCTCATTGGACTGTCTTCTATCAAGTGCTGCTGCAGTAATATAAAAATTAAAATGAACTGAAGATATGGAGCGTGTTAGAAAAACTCAGCAATATGCAAATTTTATATCAGATAGCAGGCACTTTAGCCACAACTACCGTGCTGGGGGAAAAGGCACAAAACCCCAACCTTTCCCCTATTTCCATACTGACCACTAAAACTTAATGATCAGAACACATACATCCCTTTTTGCATCCCCCCCCCTTCTGCCAAGGCACCCAAGACAGTTTACAATTCAAAATATTACCATGAGCAAAAAGGTACACAATATTTGCTGGCCAACTTCAGGAACCAAATTACTGTGAAACTATACCTTTAAAAGGCTGAAATTAGATTAATGAATACATCATTTTTCTTTTATTCTGCTATAGAAATGCCCTTTCAGTACACGAAGGGAAATCAAATGATTTTATTTATGGCAGGCTTAGGGAACCTGCACCCTGGCCTATTCAGCTCGAGACTCTCTCCAGCCGACACACACTTTGACTGCTTTTGCCTAGTGGCATTGACTTATGCTTCTTGCTTGCCTGTGTTAATGATAGAAAAATGTGTACAGATATATTCATGTGTGCAGAAAGTCTTGATTTCTGCACATGGCTGGAATGTTGTTTACTGTATACAGATAAGAATCACATCCATTGCTCTGCTGCCCACTTCTGCTTCTGGTCCCACCCAACACAGGCATGCAGAAGATTCCCCACAAGTTTCTATGGCCCTTGGGCTGAACAAAGTTCTCCACCCCCGATGCAGAGAGATTGAAAGTCTGTGGAAGACAGAGGAGGAGAAAATAAAGGTGATGGAAATGTGAGCTAAAATCACTTGAAAATACAACCAAGAGATTGGGCACAACTTCTGTTTCCATGTGCAAGGTGTTTGTAGTTAGGCAAGAATATGAAGAATGATGCTTGGATCCAAAACAACTTACTCTCAGTGTAGGGGAAGTAATGACATCACAGTGCCTGGCACTAGTACAGTGGTACCTCGACTTACGAAGACGATCTGTTCCGCGGAGCTCTTCGTAAGTCAAAGTATTCAGTTGTCGAAGCGCCCGTTAGGCGCATGCGCAAAGCACGTTTTTGTGCTTCTGCGCATGTGCCGACTGCGCGCGCCACTTCTGCGCAGGCGCAGAGCGCGCGTGTGGCGAAAAGACTTCCGGGTTTGTCGACTTCGGAAGTCGAAACCTTCGGAAGTCGAGTCGTTCGGATGTCGAGGTACCACTGTATATGAAAAGAAGGGGAAGTGTTTTAATAAGCAAGATGGCGCTGCTTCAGGTAGTATTAGTTCAAACCAATGCAATTAGGAAATCGTTTCTCTCTAAATACACAAGAGTAGTAGGTTTTTTTTTAAGTGTTTTGTTCCCCTGCAGTTTTATTTTAAGCAAATATTGCAGAACTTGGCAAATGCACTGACTCAACATGCAAAATTTGCCCTGGCTTCCCTCTGCTTGGTCTGCTATCCTTTCTCTACCACATCTCCCTACTCCTTATTATCCCCACATGCACAGAACATGTGCAGCACAGTGCTAAACTAATCTGGTTTTGCTGTGTGTAATGTGTTCCTTTAGCAATAGGGAGGAAACAGTTAAATTGTGGATGTGTCTCAAAGACAAGGGGAAATCCCCTTTCTGACCTTTTCATTCTTCCAACACAAGTGCTGTTTCCTCTTGTGCAATGGAAAGCTAGAAACAACCTGAGTTTGATGAGTTTCACGTTAAAAGAGTATCAGTACATAGACACCATTTTCTCTTTGGCTTACTCAACTTTAGCACTCTGCCTTTCTCAAAGTGAATGGAACAACAGCTAGTTTCTGTGAACTTTGAGGCCTAGAAGACAGGAGCAAGATACTAACCAGTACATTTGCAAGTCTGGAAAATTATTCCAATGTTTCCTTAGTTTTTGTAATCTCAAACTGATCTCAATAAATATATGCTCCACTTAAATCTAGCAAATGCATTTAGGACCAAGATAAAAAGCCCAAGCTGTTTAATTTCTCCATTGCAGCCCAGGAATTACAAAATTATCTACTCCAGTGACACATTTTTTTGGAACAATCCTGGTCCTCAAAGGTGTGCTTCCACTGTAACAAATTCACTGCAACATTCCTAGCAATTCCTGTGAAGCCCCAAGTCCCGCTCTGCCTCCCTTATAGTCATCCAGTGCTTTCTTCAGGCTCTCCCACAAGCTTTTTACAATTCAGAGCATACAGAGTGATGTGGGCTGGAGTCTTGTAGAAGAGAAGACCAGCAGTTGATTACGGAGGAGCAGAAGGACCCTGGATTAGGTGGAATGGCTGAATGCTTTGCAGTATTTAGGGGATGAGAGCTGAATGCCAGTAGGGATCCCTTCTGCATGGTGAAAGGAAGAATAGGTAAAGGTAAAGGGACCCCTGACCATTAGGTCCAGTCGTGACCAACTCTGGGGTTGCGGTGCTCATCTCGCGTTATTGGCCCAGGGAGCCGGCATTCAGCTTCCAGGTCATGTGGCCAGCATGAGAAAGCCACTTCTGGCAAACCAGAGCAACACACGGAAACACCGTTTACCTTCCCGCTGGAGCGGTACCTATTTATCTACTTGCACTTTGACATGCTTTCAAACTGCTAGGTTGGCAGGAGCTGAGACCGAGCAACGGGAGCTTACCCCGTCGCAGGAATTCGAATCGCTGACCTTCTGATCAGCAAGCCCTAGGCTCAGTGGTTTAACCCACAGCGCCACCCATGTCCCTGAAAGGAAGGATACTGCTTCCCTAAGTTTTTCTTTTTATTTACGAATGTATGCATCAAGTGTATAAAAGGTACATCTGAAAAAGAACATCAGCAGAGCAGAAGTAGGAAAAGTAAGGGTGTCAGGGAAAGAAGAAGTGGCAGAGAGCTCTGTTGCAAAGGAAGGAAGTAACAGGAGGAACTGCAGCTACTAGTCAAAATTAGATTTTGCATGTGGCTCATAACATTTGAAACTTATAAAATGCTTCTGAAATACCAATGATTTTTAACTATATATATCGAAGCTATGAACATGAGTTTGACCAAACTGCGGGAGGCAGTGGAAGACAGGAGTGCCTGGCGTGTTCTGGTCCATGGGGTCACGAAGAGTTGGACACGACTAAACAACAACAACAACAACAACATATATATATATATATATATATATATATATATATATGCAAAAATGATGCTCTATTTAAAAATAAATCACTAGAATTAGAAAGAGAACAGTTTTTGAAGCAACCAGTCAATTCATCTGGATGATAACCAGGTGAATCAGAATTGTAGAGTTGGAAAGAGCCCCAAGGGTCATCTAGTGCAACCCCCTGCAATGCAGGAATCTCAACACACCGTTTCCCATCCCATTTGAAACCATACTGGAGCCTGCTTAGCTTTGCAAACTGTACTAGCAGTTTTACTGCTACACCACTGGCCTTTCAATAAAGGGAGTTAAAGTCAAAAGAGTGGCAATAATTTCCCCTCTTCCAACACTGAGATGTTTTATTTTCCACGTTTTTAAAGAAACATTTTTTACAATACATCCACATCCACATATACACATCAGGAAACTGGTGTAATACTAGATGCTGCTGGAAGTTGCAGGTATTTGCTAACATCATAGAGTTTCGCTTTCCCTTTAGTAAAGTGAGTGCTTTGTATGTAATACACTGACTGCACTCTACACATAATGCTAAGCCATATTTTAGCACTATGTAATTGAGATGTAGAACGCAATGCATTGGGCTCACATGCTCTTCCCTTTGACGGCTTGTCATGTTATATGAAAGAGGAACCCAGACTTACAATGAATTTGAGGAAGCTTCAAAACAAGCCCACAGGTTTGAAGGTGTCTTGTGTTGAAACTTCCCAGAGTTTAAGGCAGGATTTCTGGTTGACAAAACATGACACTAATGTGAAAGGGATGCTAATGACTGCAGAAATCCTCCTGCTGGTCATGAGAGAGGAGGAGAGGGAAAGGGAAAGTAGCAGCTCATCTAGCATTGAACAAGATGTTATGTATGAATGCAAGGCACCAAAAAGGTTTGCATAACAGGGTTCTAGGAAGAGAGTAGGAGTAGATTCCTGCATACTTGGGGAGATGGATTCATGAGGCATGCAGGAAAAAAGAGAATACTGAGCTGCCCAAAGGCTAGCAAGAGCAGGGACTATACATCTCTTTCCCCTATAATTGAGGGATCAGCTTTCATCCAGTCAGAAATGGGAGATTGGCTGAAGTGAATAAAGTGGCTTCAGTCTGGGAGCTTGGCCTCAAAAATTCCCCATTGCTATTTAAAGGATTGCAAGGGAAGAACTAGTATTGGAGGACATGCACAGAATCCCCCACACTCACACTCATAGGCATTCTGAAGTCCAGGTTGGCTACAGAATCGGTGGCCAGAACTATGGGCCAATCCAGGAAAGGAGATCTGTGCTCAGAATTATGCATCTCCATGCATAGTCACTCACTGTGACAGATGTTCATACAAATGCACCAAAAAGTGTACAGGTAGCCTGTAAACACTACATTGTTTTCAATGGGATGCACATTCAGATCTTGGATGCAATTTACAAACATAATTCCTGATCCACTAAGTGACATGCCTACAAGAAGTTGTCCTCTATATACAATCTGTTTAACTGAATCAAGGATAAGAAGCATCTGGAACAAAGTGGAAGGAAAAATTATCCTTTTTGCCCTACCCCTCATCCTCCCTACATTCTATTTTTATGAAGCCACGAAGATGTGGACAACTTTTTAGCAAAATCTTGCATTTTTTAAAAAATGGAAATCTAAACTTACACACTATTTAGGAAATTCTGCTGTGTACAGCAGTTCAAGTGATAGCAACTATCTTGAAAAAAGTGTGGAAAGCTGGCAAAGCCTATAAATATTAGAACATGCCACCAAGCTTTCACATCTTACCAAACAAAGGAAAAACCTTTGCTCAGACCTCTTGCACAGTTTCCATTGAAATGAATGGGGGTAGTGAATGAACAGTGCAAGAAAGCTACAATTCCCATTAAGAGTTTTATCAGATGGAAATATTGCCAGTTATTGCCATTGACTGTAGGTCCATTAAAAAGAAATTGAGCTATGGAAAACATGTCTATGTATTAATACAATCTATAAATCACTCAGAAACAGGCAACACTTTTCAGATAACTCTTTTCTGCATTAACCTGCAGTTAATGAGCATTCGATTATCCATATAATCTTCCCCACCCACTGAAAGTGCTAAAATACTTTGTTCCCTACTGAAACTACCTATTTTTCAAAGAAAGCAATTGACAAACCCTTCCGTCTTGTTGCTGAAGTCAGCGGCATAATTCCAGAAAGAGAAAACTATTCTTGCTGCCTCCAAAGCTGCTTAACGCAGAGAGCGAGACTCTCAGCACTAAAGTAAACGAACCACTGAGGTGCTAAGTTCTGTGACTGGATAAGGTCAGTAACTTCATTAAAATAAACAAAGAAATTGGCAACCAGTTCTGCTTCTTATAAGCATCATATATATATATATGGGGGGGGGAGACTCATTTGTGGGACCCCAAGTCTAGCGCTCAACCACCTTCTACCCCTCAATTTCCAGGAATGATGGAATATTGTCTTTCTGTTTTCATTCATATATATATATATATATATATATATATATATATATATATATATATATATATATATATATATATATATATGAAGAGAATTTAATTTAGGGCACATCAATTTGGAAGCATGCCATTTTAGTTCAATGACAAGTGAATTGCTCTGTACATCATGAAACGATGGAAGAAAATGTCTGATATACCAATAGAGGCTTGGGCTAATAACATCTGGAGCCTTGCTGTATCAGAATGCCTCACATATCATCAGCAACTAATCAAAGGCATCTCCAAAAAAGATACCTTTGAGACAATCTGGTCTCACTTTTTCTCTTTTATTGAAGAGGAACAGAATGTTTTGATGCCGCCATCATCACAGAGCTGTCTGTGGAGGGGATATATTGATTGAAAATATATTGTATAGTAATTGTATTATAACTTTTGAATAAATGTCTTAATTTTTTAAATGAAGTGTGTGCAGCAAGCTGCCTACACCACTGAATAGAGAGCTCCATGTGTGCATTGGAGATATGTGCAGGGAGCTCCTAGACCAGATGTATCGTGAAATTTCTTGCCATAAACTTGCACAATAAATTACAAATACTATATAAGAGAATATTTTCCTATTTTTCTGCTTACACATTCCCTTTCTTAATTTACCCCCACATTTGAAAACTAACGTTACAACATTTAACTGATTAATTCATCAGCGAGGAACCTCTGGCTTATGGATCCAGCAAAGGTCCTAATTAGGCACACAAGGCAGTTTTCCACAAGACATGCCCACCTGCCCCACATATAGGGGCAAGTAAAGATGTGGCCTCTTGCAGTCCATATGCCAACCATATGACCATCATCACCTGCAATCCCCCAAGGTTTTGCCTGCATAGTCAGAAATCAACCCATGCAGGCAATGGGAGCAGGCTTTACAGGCAATGATTCATGGTGCCTGCAACCCCTTGGGAATTTCTTTGCCCATGTCATTTGCAATCAAACCAAGTGGGCAAAAGAATACACTTCACAGGAGATCATGGTGACCTCAGGTGACTGACAAGTAAAAGATGTGCTTTTGGTAGTTTATCCACTGAAAATTCACCAAATCAGTGAGCTTTCAGTGCTGATGCAACACCTTTTCCCTGGAAGCAAAACACTGGTTTATTTAAACTGGGCATAGTATGCAAATGCATCAACCAGTGTTGCTCCAGTCCTGCCAGGCCCAAGGAATCACTGGATTTTGTAACACCTTGAGCAACTATGATGGGCTAAAATGAAGAGCAGTGGCAGAAATGTTCATACCCTGTGCAACCTCGTGAGGGTGGCAGAGGATCAAAGTGGCTTCTTTTGCTGAAGCAAAGTGTCTGCCAGTGCTCAGGTAATAAGAACACTTTGATAACAGGCTGAGGAACAACTGGTATAGAAAATGAATTTTCAGCTACGCTTATGAAGCAGAAGCTTCTGAGTTTGTGTGCCAGGTGACCTCTACACATAAAAGGGGTGCATAAGGTGGTTAAGAGTCTATATCAGCTGGCCTTTCACCACATCCCATGGCCAGTCACCCACCCATCAATGTCTATGCACACATCAGAAGGGCATCTATGCTCATTTATGTGCAACCTTGTAAAGTACCTTATATTGACTTACATCATCGTTCCACCTAGCTCAGCTTTTTCTACAATGTCTGTCAGCAGCTCTCCAGGTTTTCACACATTGTCAGCCCGATTTGGAGATGTTGAAGACTGAATTTGGGACCCTCTGCATGAAAAGCAAATGCTCTACCACTGAGCTATGGTCCTTTGCCTATTCCCCCTTGCATGGAGGAATGCTCATGTGAGTATGTGCGCAGGGCCTCTTCTCACACATGTCTGACTTGGGTGAGGCAAGGCAGTGCACACTCTTCCCCTGGCAGCCCTCTGAGATGCCCCCTAACTTTTTTTGAGGGTTGGGGAACCTCCCATTCGATCTGGGGAGATCCCCCCTTCCTCAGCTCCCATGCCACAACTCACTCCATTCCATAGGCTCCCCCAAGAGGCTCTTCAGGGGACTTAGGAGGCTGCTGGAGGGACGGAGGAACAGGGAAGTTGCCTTCCATTCTCACATCTCTGGATCCAAGCTAACATGTCATCAAATTTAAACTTAATGTTTACTATATATTGGACAATAATAATATTGAATAATAATAATAATAATAATAATAATAATAATAATAATAATAATAATATTCACCCATTTCCTTACCTCCATCTTCTAGAAAATATTGTACAGCCATCAATACTTTCCCTTGAGGTTGCAAGTCAAGCTAAGAAGAACAAAATCAACGAATTACATTCCAGTTACACTAAAATTCCTGCAACCTTCTTGTGCTACATTCTGAAAATATCACATGCAGAGGAGCAACTCACAGTTTCCTTCTCTCACACATCTATTTCGCAATGACAACAGTGTTGATACTGTTAGTTTCTTAATTATTATGGAGTCACCCCACATTTCATTTATCGTCAGCTGAATGGAAACATTGCCCGGCTGTATGGAAGTTCCACATAATTTGAATTAACCCACAGTTTCCCACTAACAGCTTCTCTAAATAAGCAGAACATCATTTGAGTTTTGCCCAGATTTATGTACTACCAATTGCAAGGCCCATCAGTTTATCACATATTACCCTAATCTTTTCTCTACCCCACTCAGGGATACAGAGCAAGGTTGTGGAAATACACACAGTAATAACATCGAGGACATGAAGCACGTTGAAGCACACATTATGTTCCTTTTGTAAGGAGCTAGACAAGGAGCATTCCCATTTTTTGAGAACATGAAGTTCTGCTGAGAATAATCTTAACAAATGCAAAATTCATATGCTATGAGCATGTGGTCCTTTAGAGATCTGGTTCTAAGCCAGGCATGTCAAACCTGCGGCCCTCCAGATGTTTTGGCCTACAACTCCCATGATCCCTAGCTAGCAGGACCAGTGGTTGGGGAAGATGGGAATTGTAGTCCAAAACATCTGGAGGGCCGCAGGTTTGACATGCCTGTTCTATGCTGTATAAACCTAGGGTAACACAATACAAAATAATTAATCTTATGGTGTCATACTCACCCAGAATTCTGCTTTCCCATTGCCTTTCTTACATCTTTCAGCCAAAACAGACACACCTACAGTCACCTCAGATAATGGCTCTTCTGCTGCTTTCATGAGAACAATCTGAATGACGCGGCCCTCATAAATGTGGGCATCAAATGACGATTTCCATTCTGGGTACATAGTGGGTTTCTTTTGAATCAAGGTTTTGCCTCTCTCTGGAAATGCCACAGAAAAGGCATAAATGTAGAGTTGCCAGGAAAACACTAAATTTCACAAGCATGACCAACAGACGATTTTAATTTTATTAAAACTATAGCCAGGAAATAATCTCAACAATATTAAGATAACAAGGAAGGATTTTTCCAAACACATCAACTGCAATAACAGTCAATGAACATTTAATAAGTCTTATTCTAGCCATTGTTTAGACTGCCTTATCCCTAGGGTCCCCAGCCCATTGCCCCAATGGAGAACCCTGGTCCTTCTCATTGTTGTTGAAAAGGTGGATTTCACCATTAGAGGCTAAGGTACATAAAAGGCGAAACATGGAAGCCAAATGGCCAAAATACAAAGATATTTTGATACAAGAAGGAAACCAATGTAAAATGAAAACATATGAACAAATGAAGGATATATTGAGTGATTGGCTCCAATATCACCAGATTAATGAGGTTTTCAAAAATGATTTAAAAAATAGGTTTTCAATTGGAAGAATCCAAATTGGAAACGCTGCTTTTGAATTTGAGATCAAAAAATCTTTCTAAGATGTATAACTTGCTGCTGGAGTGGCAGACCAAGGATGAGTTAACGAAATCAGCAATGATTGAATGGGCTAAAGATGTTGGGCATAATATAATGATGGAGGATTGGGAAAGGTTGTGGAAAAAATCTATTAAATTCACTGCATGTAATGTTTTGAAAGAAAATGTTATGAAAATGATGTATAGATGGTATTTAACTCCAGTAAAATTAGCCAAGATCTATCATACACATGATAATAAGTGTTGGAAATGTAATGCAGTGGAAGGAACCTTTTATCACATGTGGTGGACTTGCCCCAAAATAAAAGACTTCTGGGAAAGAATTTATATTGAATTGAAAAAAGTGTTGAAAAACCAGAGGCCTTTTTATTGGGACTAGTCGGGAGAGAAATACCCAAAAAGGATATCACTTTTTTTTTTATATGCCACAACAGCAGCTAGAATCTTGATAGCAAAACATTGGAAGACTCAAGAAATACCGACGGTGGAAGAATGGCAGATGAAGATGATGGAATATATGGAATTAGCTGACCTGACCGGGAGACCAGGGAGAAAAATTGGTGGAAGAAGATTGGAAGAGTTTTAAAGACTATTTGAAAAAGAACAGTATTGAAATTGAGTAACAAGAAAGGGTCTTTGACCCTTTATATTGCTGTAGCTTAGGAAAATAGTTTTGTGTTGAAGGAAATTTGAAATATTTACTAAGGTTCTGGATGGAGTAAGGTATAAATATATTTGGAAGCAAGGTTAAAAAGGGATATGAAGTAGAAATTGCTAATAATGTAGTATATAATGAATCGCAGTAAGGAGGAACCGAGGAAGTCTTAATACAATGATTAGAGTTGAGGTTAGGATTATGAATTTTTTTTGTTGTGCTTTGTTTTGTTAATGTTTGTTTTCTTTTGAATTGTTATTATTGTTTGTACTGTTTTGTTTATTTTACATGTGTTTAAAAATATATATAAAATTTGGGGGGAAAGGGGGGGAAGTTTATTTTCCTTTATTGTGCTTTGGGTGGCACTGAGCTCCTAGGAAAACCAAGTACAGGCCTCCAACCACATCGCCCCTCTTCCCTTTCCTTCCCCAGAATGCCACTGGGACCCATGTGGGATATTTCTCTTGTATGTGTTGATGGATTTTGCCTTCAACATGTGTGTTGCTTTTTGGGGTACATGGGTGGGTCTTGCCTGTTTGACTTCTTCAGTAGAGTTTGCCTGTTTTTGTGCCGTATGGTGGTGAGTGAATTTTGCCTGGCTTTCCCAATGCCCCCACAGTTTTTCCAGATTTGGGGAATTGCCAAAATTGTTTAGCTGCTTTTGGGGGGTGGATGTGTGTTACTTCTGTGAAACGGGTTATTTGGTTGTGCTTTGGGGCATGGGAAATGTCTGTTTTGAAATTTGGGAACCAGAGCCAACTTCTCTCTTATAGGCATGCTCTCCCTCTCTCTTTTGCAAATTTATTTGTCCTCCAGGACAACAAAGATCCCTTGGGCAGCTTTTCTGTGACTAGATAGATGCCCAATGGCAGCCATTTTATAGTGGTGCCCACAAGGGTTTCTCAGATTTCCAAATGTGGCCTAAAATCCAGGCCCAGTTTTGGCAACTGTATTAGTTGAGCCATGATAAATAGCTGAATCTCTGTAAACTGTACGGAGAGTGATTGGTTCCTTAATATTCTGACATAGGATTTAAGTTCAGAGTTAAGTTTATGTTTATCCAACAGCTGTTTTGTTTGATGCACGTCTCTCAGTATGATGGACTGTCCAAACAGTAGTAAAGAATAGCACCTCAGTTTGGCTTTATTAGGTAAGGACTGTCAAAACTAACATTATAAATTAGGTATTTGACAAGCAGGCTGATGTTAGCTTGCCAAATGTTCACAAATAGCCACCTGAGGATATTCTGCATTCTGCAGACTTCTGCTTTATCTCCTCTGGTTCTGTCAAAAAGCTTTTACCTGGTCTCAGAGATCCTTTCTAGTAACAGCTATTCAGAGCAGATGTTTTCAATTAATGAAAAGTGAATTCCAGAGCTCCCCCCCCCTCCTTCTGCAATTTTGTTGTAGCAACTTCTATCACAATGTCCTCAAAGACAGATTGGCAGCCCATGAACTTCCTGATAAAGAAAAATGCTGCTCTAGTATCCCCTCCAGCATCTGTTACATTTTTTCTTGAAGATTTTTAAACCCTACCCATTTGTTGTGGTGGTAATAATAATAATAATAATAATAATAATAATAATAATACAGTGGTACCTCTACTTACGAATAACTCTACTTGCAAATGTTTCTACTTACGAACAGAGCTCTGTCCACCATCTTGGATGCGGTTTAGATAGGATTTTTTCTACTTACGATTTTTTTCTCCCAATGCATTCCTATGGGGTTCGACTTACAAATTTTTTCGACTTATGAATGTGTGTTTGGAACGCATTAAATTCGTAAGTAGAGTTACCACTGTAATAATAATAATAATAATAATAATAATAATAATAATAATAATAATAATATTATTTATACCCTGCCCATCTGGTTGGGTTTCCCCAGCCACTCTGGGCGGCTTCCAACAAAATATTAAAATACAATAGTCTGGCAAACATTAAAAGCTTCCCTAAACAGGGCTGCCTTCAGATGTCTTCTAAAAGTCTGGTAGTGTTTTTTCTTTGACATCTGGTGGGAGGGCGTTCCACAGGGCAGGTGCCACTACTGAGAAGGCCCACTGCCTGGTTCCCTGTAACTTGGCTTCTCGCAGCAAGGGAACCGCCAGAAGGCCCTCGGTGCTGGACTTCAGTGGAGATGCAGAACGATGGGGGTGGAGATGCTCCTCCAGGTATACTGGGCCGAGGCCGTTTAGGGCTTTAAAGGTCAATATCAACACTTTGAATTTTGCTCGGAAACGTACTTGGAGCCAATGTAGGTCTTTCAAGACCAGTGTTATGTGGTCTCGGCGGTCACTCCCAGTCACCAGTCTAGCTGCCGCATTCTGGATTAGTTGTAGTTCACCTTCAAAGGTAGCCCCACATAGTCCAAGCCCCATTGCAGTAGTCCAAGCAGGAGATAACCAGAGCATGCACCACTCTGGCTAGATAGTCCGCATGCTTGTGTTGGTCTAAAAGTAGCAATTCCAACTATGCAGCAATCAGCCTGGGCCTAAGAAAATATTTCCCTCATTTTACATTTGGCCAGAAAATGTTCACTTGAGTGACGTTCGGGTGCAACAATTTTACTGGTAGAAAGACCAGAATTAGAACATGTTAATTATGAGACAGAGGGCAAAGGATTTATTATTATTATTATTATTATTATTGGTTCAAGTTCAACATGTCCCCGCCCCTGATTACACTAACATAAAAGTATATATATATTACTTATGAACAGATAAAATAGTAAAGATTTTCAGTTTATCCATTTTGCTGAACAATTTGTGTACCTAAAAGTATTCAAAATAAACCTGAGCAATACTTTTAAATCTTCATTCATAGTATGGATATGCATTTGTTCCATAATAAATGAAACAAACAAAAAAGGGTCCATTCATTTCTTTCCAAAAAGGGTCCATGGAACAAATAGAATGGAAACGAACAAGCTTTTCTATTTCTAATAGCAACAGCCAAGTCTGCTTAAAGTTAGAGGGCAAGAAAGCACTTATTATGTAACTATTTTTAGTCCAAGTCCTGGGTGACAATTGGTTTTCATGCAGTGCAAAAGAAAAGGCCTCCAGAATATTTTAAGGGTCTAAAGATCAGCAAGGAAGGCCAGCAATACTCCTGAGTCTTCTAAGAAAGGAACCACACAGGGCCAGGGTTTATCTATCCCAGCTCTAGGGAACCTTATCCTGATAAAAGGCCATCAAAGATACTGTTTCCTAAGATCTGGTTACAGGTAGGTAGCCGTGTTGGTCTGGATCGAAGTAAAATAAAAAAATTCCTTCAGTAGCACCTTAAAGACCAACTAAGTTTTTATTTTGGTATGAGCTTTCGTGTGCATGCACACTTCTTCAGATACAGTGAAATGGAAGTTTCCAGGCACTTATGTAGAGAAGGGGTGGGGAGGGGTGGGGATGGGGAGGGGGGATCACTCAGAAGGGTGGTGGAAATGGGTGATTGACTGACTGATAGCTGTTGATGACCGCAAACGACTGCAAATGGTTTTGCATGAAAAAGCAAGGGTTGAGATGGCTGAAGATCGCTTATCATGTATAATGAGATAAGAACCCGATATCTCTGTTCAAACCAGGTCCCTCCATGGTTTTGAGCTTGGTGATAAGTTGCAATTCAGCAACTTCTCTTTCCAGTCTATTTCTGAAATTCTTTTGTAGTAAGACAGCTACTTTGAGATCTTGTATAGAATGTCCTGGGAGATTGAAGTGTTCTCCTACTGGTTTTTCTGTCTTCTGGTTCCTGTTTCCTAAGATGCAGACATATCTTAAGTTTCCCTGATCTCTTTAGCCAAAGGTGTGATTTTTTTCTTTTTTCTTTAGTTGGAAAGCCTTCCTTCCTGATGCCGAGAGTTTTCAGTGCAACCAACACACACACACACACACATGGAAGTACTGTATCAACATGTATGTAAAACCTTCACGGAAACTGAACAGAAAGCACAGACAACAACCTGAACTAGGCTTTCAGTAATGAAAGGAGAAATTCTTCTTCTTCTTCTTGCACACCCCTCTCTGAACTATGATTTTATGATGATGATGATGATAATAATAATAATAATAATAATCCTTTGCATGCCTGGGTACAGTGGTCTTCTTCTAATAAGAATGATAGAATATGTAGGTTGGACCACAAGACATTTCCTGCTAATGAGCTGAGTTCCACCCAAAAAATGACTTTTGAATAATGGTCTCTGGAGAGAGAAGAAAAGCAGGCAACAAAACAATCTTCTGCTACTTGGACAACAAAGCCTTCCAGCCTTAGTAATGGATTGTAGTAAAGAAGTCTCCTTTCAAGACATGATGGGGATGACATTTCACACCGAATCCATTCTCACATTATGCTTCTGATTTAATATAATGCAACAAGACTAAAATAATAAAAATTGAAATAATAATTCACTTCAGCTTTCACATTAAGAAATAAGGTGTTAAAAATCCGTAGTACATACCAGCATGGTGGTACATCCATTTGAATTTTTTATTTGAAGCTACCTTGATCTCTCTTCCTGATACACTGCCTATGATCAGATGACTTAAATCCAAATGATGCTGTTCACAAATAGCCACATTCTTCACTCTTTACCTGTCATTGGGATTAAACTGGCCTATGTCACCTACATTAGACTAGAAACTGCATCCTTTGACACCTTAAGGTTGTAATCGTATAAACATTTACTTTGAAGTACATCTCTACCAACTCAGTGAGATTTCCTTTCTCATAACAAGCACACAATAATAATAATAATAATAATAATAATAATAATAATAATAATAATAATTGTTATAAGAATTTTAAGGTCATATATATATATATATATATAATTGTTCATAAAACATGTACATGAATGTACAGAAACATGTCTGAAGCAGCACAGGAAGACAGGCCTGACTGACACCATTTTGACTCTCTCTCTCTGACCAGGTGTTCCTCTGCAAGGAAGAAGGGGGGTGGGGGGAACCTTCTCATTGTCTTAGGAATTAAAGTGATAATCCCTGGCATCCTGATACCTGGGTGCCAGACAAAAGGGTGTGATTAACTTGGCTGGGAAACAGGGAAATGTAAATATCTCTCTCTTTTGTTGATTAGGTTTTGGGGGCAGGGGGCAGGGTCCAGGATGCTCAGATTACTGCCACCAGACCTCCCCTTTCATGATGTACCTATGATGAATCTAGGGAGAGGGGTCTTGGGCTACACCCCTTCTGTGACATATGGATGATGCTTCTGGGGGGTGGGCTGAAACCAATTTCAAATTTCTTTTTAAGGGCAGGACACCTTTGTTTGGGGTTCCTTCCTTGTTCTCCTGCGTGAGAGGAAGGACCCTGTTGCAACAGCGAAAATAAAGGCTTTGCTTCTCAAACTTCTCTGGTTGGCCTCTGTTATATTCTCCAACCGATGGAGAACCCAATAAGGGAATAAGGGCAGATTTTTGCCTATATCAGAAATAATAATAATAATTTATTTATACCCCGCCCATCTGGCTGGGTTTCCCCAGCCACTCTGGGCGGCTTCCAACAGAAAAATAAAACACAATAATCTATTAAACATTAAAAGCCTCCCTGAACAGGGCTGCCTTCAGATGTCTTCTAAAAGTCTGGTAGTTGTTTTCCTCTTTGACATCTGTTGGGAGGGCGTTCCACAGGGCAGGCGCCACCACAGAGAAGGCCCTCTGCCTAGTTCCCTGCAACTTGGCTTCTCGCAACGAGGGAACCGCCGGAAGGCCCTCGGTGCTGGACCTCAGTGTCCGGGCAGAATGATGGAGGTGGAGACGCTCCTTCAGGTATACTGGACAATTAGTCCTGCCAGAGCATATGTGAGGAATTCTAGACCACAAATGAAATCACGTCAATTGATCAATCTTCTTACCTGTAGTCAAGGCCTCTTTCATTTTTATTGCACAGAATGGCTGTAGTTGCTCCCCTTGATTCGGCAAAGGTCCTAGCTCAAAGGAGTTGAATGATATTCGTAAGAAGGGAGCCATTTCTCATAGCACAATTGTAAACCTACAGAGGGGAAAAAACAAACAAAAAAGTTAAGGCTAAAGTTAAAAATTGGGCTGTGTGGAGAAAATAAGATGAAGAAAGGACTCAGTAAACCTTGCTTGAAATCAACTCCTGGTGTGTTCTGAGACCCATCTGATTAGTTGACTATATTTATAGGAAAAAGATTAGATGCTTCTTTCTTTCCGGTCTAATTATAATAAATCCAATTCAGAGTAAATCTGAATACAGACATTCTAGTTCACATACAGCTTTTTAAAACAAAAAAAACAAAAATGCATCATGTTATTGTGTGATTGGCTCAGATCCTAAGAACTAAGTGTCTTGCTCTGCTCATGGAATAGAGGTTTTCACACTTTTTGTACCCCCAAAACCAGATCTATAAGGTCTGAGGACCCTGGAAGATGGTGTGAGATATGGCATAAGAGAGGCTGCAGATGGGCGGAAGACTTGAAAACTGCAGGAGCCCCTTCAGTTCACACTTTTTGGAATCAAACCACATATCTTTGGCTAGTGGCCATACAGGTAATTAACCTTTCTAGTTAACACATCATACACAAACCTCTTCATTTTTCTTATCCTGCTGTTGGAAATTTATTGCTCTAGATCACTGTCCATCTTGATAAGACACGTAAGCCCCACCAGCATTTAGCTAATGACAAATTTATTAACAGAAAGCAAACCCGTGTTTGGCTCCCTGCAGTTCTGTCATTGTGTTTAAGGCTGACACAAGCACCAAAAACACATCATCAGTAGAATGTTTCATTCTTCTCTGGACTAAATGAGAGCACAAATGTTGTTCATTTGTTTGCTTCATCTTATTTTAAATAAATCACTATCCCTACTTTGTCTAGACAGCTTGGTATCACCCAATCCCCAAATTGAAATCAAGGTGGCTTACATAAAAGCATATCATAGAATAAATAAAAAATACAGTATAAAATTATAAGTAAATCATGCATTCTTACATACATATAAACATTAAAGTTAAAATACTTCCAATTTGATATATTAGCTATGCATCTTTTAAAGCAACACTAGATGACAAATATTTCAGACCTAAGAGAAAACTCTGCTTTAGAAAGCCTGTGGTCCAATATTACTATAAAAGAAAAACAAAATCTGTAATGAAAGATAAACTAAAAAGAAGTCTGTTAGAGGGTTACAATTAGACACAAGGTCATCCTTACATTTTCTAACATATCACAAGACATTCAGTCTGCACACTCTCAGTATAAGCTACAAGCATTACAGCCAAAAACTATGATCTAAACCTTAAAATATGTGATGCTTGATTGAATCATCATTCCTGTGCATGGGAAATCTTTCACACAGATAAACTTCTGTGATCTATTTGCCTGCATAATTAAGAAATCCAGTATTTCACTTGTGAAATATGCATGAAGTACAAAAGCATCTGGTTTTAGTACTTTCCCCTGCCACCTAGTAGTTTCAGTCTTTAAAGAAACAAAAGCTACTCCAACCCACAAATCAGATCAGGTTCTATCCTGTCTTTCTTCTTTCCCCCATTTGCTTGCTTAACTAATTCGGAAATTATTTGTACCTCATTCCCTACTGTCCGCTTGTTCTCTCAATTACATGCGTGTTATTATAAAAAATATTTTCAGTTCTGATGTCTATTTTGGCATGAGACTGTAGGGCAAACACACATCTTGGTTTCCTCATTAAAAGACAAAAACGAATTCACAATTGTAATCCCCATTATATCTATATCTATATTTAATTTCCCCATTGCTTTTGGTAACACTCTTCACCTGTCCTGCATTAGCAACCACACAAATATAACCTTTCCTACTTCCTTACACTGAAGTCAATCTTAATCACAGAGCAATTCTGTTCCACAGGTAGATTTCCACATGAGATCTGCAACAAACTCGCTTGTCAGTGGCTCATACTGGCAAATCGGTAGGTGGCGCTCTTTCCACTGTATCAGTAATTGATCTCCAGAAACCATACTACAACATGAATTGTTGCAGTGTCCCTTCTGTCTTAAATTAGCTTAAAACAATTTTCTTAATGCACAGCACACTCTTGCATACTATTTTGTCAGTCCAAAGAAGGGTATCATTTGCTATTATTAAAAATGTCCTATTTTAATGTTGTATTTTAACATAACCAAGAATAACGTGTATAATTTCAAATCAGCACCACTTACTATGTTATAACTTAAACTGAGTAATACACCCTGATTACTACATAATTACTACATTACTACATAAGCAAAGCCAACCATAAGATACACAATGATGCCACAATCCCTCATCATTTGGGCGTTATTCCTGCATCTCATGTACCAACCTATTTATCTTCTCTCCAGATTGCCAGCCATCGTTTTGCTTTTATTAAAGCACGTTTTAATGTTTTTTCCTTCCAACGTTCTTTTGCATAGATTTTCCAAGGGTTGAGCCTCGGTTCTGTGTTTGTGCGATAATCGTTCAATTGAATCCCTCCACCATATAGTGTTTACTTGTCCTCTATATAGTGCTGGTCTGGTATCCGGCAGAGGCACATCTTGCCTTCTTATTGCAAGATACAGACCTGTTTGTAACCTTGCAAGTAGCAAAAATTTTAAATTCTGTCCCGTCTTATAATATAAGAGACGTAATGGTCTCCTATATGAAAATTGAAACTCTTTATTATATCCTATCCCTGATTTTGTATATTTCCCTAATATTTTATTTCTATCCATATTTTACTTTATTAATTGTAACTCAATTATGAGTGCCTTGGTTGCTTCTGTATTTTTATGAGCTTAAAGCTGAAATAAACTGATTCTGAATGATGCCACAAATTCCTTGCCCCTATTTGCCACCTCACACAATGGCTGGTGTGAATAAATGAAGAAGGTCCAGCCTTCAATTCTTCCAGTTTTTTTTAAAAATGTTTTATTAAAGATTTTCTTGGGTTATTCTTCCAGTCTTTGTTATTCAGATCACCACCATCCCATCCATTGGTCATTCCAGTCATTGGTACAGATATGCCACCTTCCAGATTTTTCCAGTTCCACTTTGCAGAAAGTTCCCCTTTCTTTTTGTTTCACTCCAGCCTACGTTATGAATGGAGTAGATTTCAAAGCAAAATGGAAGTGAGAAGAACACACATTTTACAGTAATAACATAACCCTGAATAGCTCAGTTGGATAGAACGTGGTGCTGATAATGCCAAGGTTGCAGGTTCGATCCCTATATGGGGCAGCTGCATATTCCTGCATTGCAGGAGGTTTGGACTAGATGATCATCAGGGTCCCTTCCAGCTCTATGATTCTGTGATTCTAACCTTTGCCAGAGGCTTATTATCCCTTGCTGCCATGAATTAAGACAGTATCAGTGATGGGCAGTGCTTTTTCTGGGGGTACTCAAGGGTAAAAGTGTGGCACTTACTGTAACAACAACTTTGTGGTGAGTCCTGGCACCTTTTCTTTCTAGAAGAATAACACTGGCGATGGGGATGGCCAGAAACAGAGCCAGGATAAGGCCTTTCTCATTGGCAGCTCACCTTTCAGAGTCACTTCTTGGTGTTGCCAGTACATCTCCTAGCTGTGTATTTGACTATGTGAGCGTAGCTCCCCCCCCCAATTATTTCTATTTATCCCAAACATAGATATGAAAGACACAGTTTCTAGAGTATGAATCCGATCCTTTTAAGCAGTTCAAACCAAAGGTTTTTTTTTCTGATTCAATATTCTCAACAGTTACAAATCTTGAATTAATGTAGTAGATATTCCTGAACTGACATGCTCAGATAATATGCTTTGCTTCCTTCGATTAGGGAACGAACTATTATAAACCTTTTCATTCCAAGGTACGCATCCTTCTTTGAAAATGAAAGCCCTAACAGCAGGCTATAAAACCAAAGATAAATGAAATATTATTTTAAAGAGGAAGAGATTGTAATGTGGATCAAATGCTTATTATTTTTGCTGTGGTGAGCATTTTCCTAGTAAACTCATGTTCATCACTGCCAACATGATTATTCGACTACCATTTAGGGGGACAAGTCAGCATTTCCCATCTACTCCTTGAGCTGATATTTGCATAAGTGTTTGTGTACCGTATACAGATACACCCATTGCAAGCAAGTGGTGCTTAGCAAGGATCCTAAAATACATTTAACAGCCAACATGCTTTCCACAAATTTTATTCAAGATATCATTGACTGTTAAGAACAGGAAAAGAAGAATTCAGGTATGATAGTTTCCAATTACTTGGTAACTCGTTGGCCTGGTTCACAAATAAGCATGATTCAGGGTGCAGAAATGGGCGTCAAAAGTGAAGATCACGCCTGCTGCATTATTTCCCCAGTCCTGCTGATGTTGAGCTGCTCTGGTTCGCCAGAAGCAGATTTGTCATGCTGGTCACATAAACTGGAAGCTGTACGCTGGCTCCCTCAGCCAGTAAAGCGAGATGAGCGCCGCAACCCCAGAGTCGTCTGTGACTGGACCTAACGGTCAAGGTCCCTTTACCTTTCATGCTATAAAAAAACTTAAGGAACTATACTGGAACTTTCTTATCTGGGCAAAAGACCCCCCAGTAGCCACTCCATGCACATGCATAAAGCTTGGAAGGTACAGACATCAGTTTTCAAAGTGAGAATCTCTTGCAACTCTCAAGGCCAGGCATCCCCAAACTTCGGCCCTCCAGATGTTTTGGACTACAGCTTCCATCTTCCCCAACTACTGATCCTGCTAGCTAGGGATCATGGGAGTTGTAGGCCAAAACATCTGGAGGGCCGTAGTTTGGGGATGCCTACTCAAGGCAAAAATGGATTTGAAAGTGCTACTGAGTTCCAAGGCCCAAGTTTAACCTCCCTGCTCCCAGTTGCCCATCCCTAACCCTGTCTACAAAAAAAAAAAAGCTCTTAATGAGACTAGATGTTTTGTTTTATATATATAAACAGCAATTTATATACTTGCTGGTTACATAAAATATGTATTTAAATAAAATATGTATTTCCATTTCACAAGTTAGCCCCTTATATCTCTGGATCAATATTTATATATCTTTGCTTCCTGTTTATTTGTTTTTCTCCTGTATCAGTGTAAGCTATGTTTTTACCAATATACAAGTAGTTAAAAGGTTGCTATTTGCTATAGATGCTTTTGTGTAAATGAGATAATAAACACATTAGAACCGCAACTTATTATGCAAAGCTTTGGTGTTTGGAAAAGGTTGAGATTAAAAGATCAGTAGTAGGCTTTGATTAGCAAATTGTGCTGTAATCAGTGTTTGAAACTTCTAGGTTCATTTTGCGAAACGGAATTTCATTACTGTGAGCAGTGTCTGAGCTCTGGGTGCAGTACTGTGCCTAAGATTTCAAATTAAAACTGCGGAGTGGAAGGAAAGGAGGACCTTTTTCTGCCTCCTCACTTCCAGATACTGTACTCTCTGAAGACTGGAGTAAAGACCCTCTTAAGAATATTAAGGGGGTGCAAGGGAAGGGCTGGACCATGTGAAAAATTAACATAATATTTTAGCAGCAGTTCATTCATTTTCAACTTTGTGTTCTTCTTATAAAAAAGTGCGCCTAGACATTCCGTTGTGCCCATAACCTAGGTTTAAGGTGCCATTTAGCTCCTAGATTTCATATCTCAATTTCTAACACTGGCTGTGATGTACAAATCTTGTCCCCCCCCCCCCCAGCATTTGTTTTAAAAGGTGGACTAAAATGTACCTAAACAAGCATATTTAGCTCCTTTTTAGAGGAGTATTCTGAATTGAGTAATTTGTTGTGTAAAAAAATCCTAACTAGGGACATTGTTGCAAACTGGAATGTTAATAATCTCACAATTTGTTCTACCAAGAGGGCAACAACAGCGACACTTTGTTCTCTATTCTGAGGACAAGTGAAATTGTTTTTTCCTTGGCAAATTCATCACCCAGCTTTTGTCATATTAAAACAGCAACCTTACATTAAAAACAACAACCTTCCTCTAATAGTGTGAGTAAAGGTAAAGGTAAAAGGACCCCTGACCATTAAGTTCAGTCGCGGATGACTCTGGGGTTGCGGTGCTCATCTTGCTTTACTGGCCGAAGGAGCCGGCGTTTGTCCGCAGACAGCTTCTGGGTCACATGGTCAGCATGACTAAGCTGCTTCTGGCAAACCAGAGCAGCGCATGGAAACACTATTTACCTTCCCGCTGGAGCGGTACCTATTTATCTACTTGCACTTTGACGTGCTTTAAACTGCTAGGTTGGCAGGAGCTGGGACTGAGCAACGGGAGCTCGCCCCGTTGCGGGGATTCGAACCGCCAACCTTCTGATTGGCAAGCCCTAGGATCTGTGGTTTAGACCAGTGGTCCTCAACCTTGGGCCTCCAGATGTTTTGAGACTACAGTTCCCATCATCCCTGACCACTGGTCCTGCTAGCTAGGGATCATGGGAGTTGTAGGCCAAAAACATCTGGAGGCCCAAGGTTGAGGACCACTGGTTTAGACCACAGTGCCACCCGCATCCCTAATAGTGTGAGTAGAAATACAATTTTATTCCTGTTCTTAATACCAAGGGTATATCCATTTTTTCCAGCACTGCCTGACAGGTTTCCCCTCTTGGTATTCTACACACTTGAAAACTGGATAGCCACACAATGTAAAATTTATTGGCTAGTTCAAAAAAGATGAAATGTAGCTGGGTGCGTGCTAGGAAATCAGGGCACACCCAACATTGAAACTACTGTACTGTAAATTCAATGCCTTCAAATTAACAGAATTAAGTAGAAGGACCAGTTCCTCATGTTGTTTTTACAGATTCCTACCCTTGGTGAATAATAGTAGTTTCAAAACATGCAGAGATAGCATGTGGGTAGGTTCCCCCACTATGTTTCTCCTTAGCACACGGGGCTGCTAAGGCAATACAACACATCTAGGGACTTCTGCAGTTAATCCAGTTGAATTGTATGGTTTCTTTTGGCATTTTTCTCTTTGCAGTGTGTAAATCCATACTGACAAATGTAACATTTGTAAGCTTCTTTACATAATATTTGTGTTTTAGCTCATATTATTTGAACATTATTTGCAACATTAAACTATTTATTTGTTAACCAGCTTGATCTTCCCTACAAATATAATCAATGTGATTCATGTAACAGTTTTACAACATCAAGAATTGATCTGTTACTTCATGAAAACTGTTCTCACTAAAACATGAATCAAAACCAAAATTCCACTTGCAGCAATATACACAATGAGCTAATGTTTCATGGGCAAGTGTCAAACTTACAGTAAGTTTGACTGGACATATGGGAAAAAAGGTTTTCTGGCATATGTCCTGTGACCAATTTAACAACAACAATTTTATTATTTATATGCCACCCATCTGACTGGTTTGCCCCAGACACTCTGGGCGGCTTCCAGCAAAATATAAAAACACAATAAATAACAAGAACAGAACAGCTTATTTGATGAGAAAAATTATTCTCCATTCCTACATGTCTCAAGTGGTCATTTAAAAGAATGTCCTTCATCTATTTATGAATCCCTCTTTCCTCGCATTAAAGTACTTCAACTCCCAAGATGTGTAAAACAACTTAAAAGCTTCTTTATGTTAAGAATAATGAATGCTTGTAGAAAGTGTTAATGGTTTTGTTTTTTGATTTTGCATAGGCAGCTTTCAGCCTTCTACCATTTACGGTTATGCTCTGCACTACTGAATGCCAACTTCCTTCACAAGTCTAACTTCAATGCTTAACATAATTGAAATAATGGATTAACTACAGGGATTCTGCTGCACCAATAGTTCACAAATGTTAAGGAGTCCCAAACAGCTAATGGAGCAATTTCCATTTATATTTTGCTTTCCAACATCCTCCTCCTGACTCTCAAAGACCAAATGGAAATTTTACAGACCAAAGAGTTGGATGTAGCTCTTTTCAGATAAATTGTTTTGAACAATCCATAAACAGTCCATTTCCATTATAACATGACTTTTTAATAAAATACAAAATCTACAGTGGAAAAGTTACTAGTTTCCATGGGATTATGCTCAACGGAAAGAAAATGTAAGTGTAAATAATGAGCCTCTGGAGTCTGGACCATATACACGTAATTTAGTGCATGGGTGGGGGAGGGGGTGAATGTAGAAATAAACCAATTCTTTATCCCAGTTGTACACAAAAAAACTGTGAAAGCAAACCAAAGAGTATAAAATGCCTTAATTCAAGGATTAAATCTATTACTCTCAACCTGAATCTCTATTTTAGCTTCCTCTCATAGGCAAGGTTTCTTTTGAACAAGCACTGACTGTACAACCAGTGGATGCTGCCCAGAACAAAGAAATGATTACAGTTCCTGTTCAGAGGATTTATAATCAATCAGAAAAAAGAAAAATAAGGTAAGATACTTGGATGTAAGCAAACTATTTAAGATTTGTGAACCTGTCATAATGACTGCAGAGTAATCCATTGCTATAAACTGATTTTATTTATTTATTTTTTAAAAGCTGAAATTCAAGAATTAATTATTTGACAAAACAATTCTGGAGCATGTATGAGAAACCAGAATGAGATAAGCTTTCAGGTCAGGGCTAAATTAGATACAGTATATTATTTGTCTGAATGCAATCAGGATGTGTGTTACATA
This sequence comes from Zootoca vivipara, assembly GCF_963506605.1. Lineage (NCBI taxonomy): Eukaryota > Metazoa > Chordata > Lepidosauria > Squamata > Lacertidae > Zootoca > Zootoca vivipara. The sequence goes on from NC_083277.1 coordinate 49,945,351, forward strand.
AACAGAAGGCCAAGGGAAGTCTCAGCAGCCCTGGAACAGTGGGGTCTATAGAGGGGGGAGTTTATGTCTCCCCCACTCTTGCATGTTCGGGGGGGGGGGAATCTAACCTTTGAAGTTACCATTTTGATTTCAATGAAAGTGTCCAATGGGAGTTTCTCTTAGAAGTCGCGTAGGAAGATAAAAGCACAAATGATCCCTCTTGTATTAGACTAAAGGCCCATCCAAGTCCAGCATCAAAATTCTCAACTAGATGTCACAGGGAAGGCCAATAGCAGGGCATGAATGCAACAACAATCTACTACTTTTTTCCCCTTCAGAGACTAGTATTCGGAGGAATGTCACCACTAATCATGGAGGCCGCATATAATTCTCATGATTAGTAGTCAGTGATAGCCTTATCTTCCATGAATTCGTCTAATTTTACTTTAAAGCTAAATTGGTGGCCATCATCCCACCTTGTGGCCCTGGCTTCACCAGTGCAACTACATAGACCATGAAGGAGTACCTTTCCCCCCATGTCTGTTGTGAATCTCCCATCCTCACTGGATTACTCTGGGTTCTAGTAACCCTACCCATTCTGTCCTGGGAAAGATACAGGAAACTGAATGCAGATTTCCAAAAAACAGCAAGGAGAGACAAGAGGGTCTTCTTAAATGAGCAATGCAAAGAAATAGAGGAAAACAATAGAATGGGGAAAACCAGAGATCTGTTCAAGAAAATTGGAGATATGAAAGGAACATTTCGTACAAAGATTACCATAATCAAGGACAAAAGTGGTAAGGACCTAACAGAAGCAGAAGACATCAAGAAGAGGTGGCAAGAATACACAGAGGAATTATACCAGAAAGACATGGAGGTTTCGTACACCCCAGGTAGTGTGGTTGCTGACCTTGAGCCAGACATCTTGGAGAGTGAAGTCAATTGGGCCTTAGAAAGCACTGCTAATAACAAGGCCAGTGGAAGTGATGATATTCCAGCTGAACTATTTAAAATTTTAAAAGATGATGCTGTTAAGGTGCTACACCCAATATGCCAGCAAGTTTGGAAAACTCAGCAATGGCCAGAGGATTGGAGAAAATCAGTCTACATCCCAATTCCAAAGAAGGGCAGTGCCAAAGAATGCTCCAACTACCGCACAATTGCGCTCATTTCACACGCTAGCAAGGTTATGCTTAAAATTCTACAAGGCAGGCTTAGGCAGTATGTGGACCGAGAACTCCCAGAAGTGCAAGCTGGATTTCGAAAGGGCAGAGGAACCAGAGACCAAATAGCAAACATGCGCTGGATTATGGAGAAAGCTAGAGAGTTCCAGAAAAACGTCTACTTCTGCTTCATTGACTATGCAAAAGCCTTTGACTGTGTCGACCACAGCAAACTATGGCAAGTTCTTAAAGAAATGGGAGTGCCTGATCACCTCATCTGTCTCCTGAGAAATCTCTATGTGGGACAAGAAGCTACAGTTAGAACTGGATATGGAACAACTGAGTGGTTCAAAATTGGGAAAGGAGTACGACAAGGTTGTATATTGTCTCCCTGCTTATTTAACTTATATGCAGAATTCATCATGCGAAAGGCTGGACTAGATGAATCCCAAACTGGAATTAAGATTGCCGGAAGAAATATCAACAACCTCAGATATGCAGATGACACAACCTTGATGGCAGAAAGCGAGGAGGAATTAAAGAACCTTTTAATGAGGGTGAAAGAGGAGAGCGCAAAATATGGTCTGAAGCTCAACATCAAAAAAACCAAGATCATGGCCACTGGTCCCATCACCTCCTGGCAAATAGAAGGGGAAGAAATGGAGGCAGTGAGAGATTTTACCTTCTTGGGCTCCTTGATCACTGCAGATGGTGACAGCAGTCACGAAATTAAAAGACGCCTGCTTCTTGGGAGAAAAGCAATGACAAACCTAGACAGCATCTTAAAAAGCAGAGACATCACCTTGCCGACAAAGGTCCGTATAGTTAAAGCTATGGTTTTCCCAGTAGTGATGTATGGAAGTGAGAGTTGGACCATAAAGAAGGCTGATCGCCGAAGAATTGATGCTTTTGAATTATGGTGCTGGAGGAGACTCTTGAGAGTCCCATGGACTGCAAGAAGATCAAACCTATCCATTCTTAAGGAAATCAGCCCTGAGTGCTCCCTGGAAGGACAGATCGTGAAGCTGAGGCTCCAATACTTTGGCCACCTCATGAGAAGAGAAGAATCCTTGGAAAAGACCCTGATGTTGGGAAAGATTGAGGGCACTAGGAGAAGGGGACGTCAGAGGACGAGATGGTTGGACAGTGTTCTTGAAGCTACGAACATGAGTTTGACCAAACTGCGGGAGGCAGTGCAAGACAGGAGTGCCTGGCGTGCTATGATCCATGGGGTCACGAAGAGTCGGACACGACTAAACGACTAAACAACAACAACAACAACCCATTCTGTCCATGTTGTGTATAATTTTATGCACCTCTATCATCTTCCCACTTAAGTGTGTGTGTTTCTAATCTGAAAAACCACAAACATTGTAACCTTTCATTATAGGGAGTTGCTTCTGATCATTTTAAGTTTCCTTTTTCTGTGCCTTTTTCAGCTCTACGGTATCCGTTTTGACAAAAATGACAAAAGCTTTAGACAACCAAGTGTGGTGAAGTCGTAGGCATTATAATATTAGCAGCTTCATTTCTGATCTCTTCCTGAACAATACCTAACATGGAATTTACCTTCTTCGCAGCATCTGCACACCGCTTCTGAGAAAACTACCTCAAATATTAATCTCCTATCTAAACCTTTGCTTCAGGAACTGCATGGTTACATTTCCCCCTTGTAATTGGTGGTGACATGACAATGGACTCCTGCTCCTCAGCACTACCATACATGTTGAGATGGTCAGAGTTGTGTCAGGGAGTGGAAGAGTTACATTTCTCTTCCCCATCCTCCACAGTGGCAAGGCTGCTCAGGCTTTCCCTTGGGTCATATTTACATAACAAAAAAGACAAGCACATGTAGTTTGACCCTCAGTAATAAGATACCCCCCCCCAGCACATACCTTCAGATATTTTCTAGCTCCTTCCCTACATGCCCTCCAAAAAAAGCGAAAAGATAAATATATCTATAAGTGCCTGCTACTAAAAGAACGGCATCGTATTTAGCAGCATGCCCGAGGATGTAGTTTTAATGCTAGCTTTCTAGTTTCTATTCTCTATGCTGAGTTTCTAATTGATGGTAATCAGCGATCTCCTCCCACTCACATAGCTGGTTGGTTTGAAGACTTTAGCTGCTTCCCAGCAAGACTGCACCATTGAAATGAGAGTTCAGATGGATGTAAACACTCATTCATATCACACACACACCCGGATCAGAAATTCACATTGTCCCTTTATTGCATACTCTCACTTTGTTTGCTAGCTGCCATAACCATGTTTGCTGTGACATGCATTCCATGAAGATCAAATCACACTCTTTCTCCTCCCTCAGAATTGCAGGGGGGAGGGGAACATGGTTTGCACCCAGCCTTCCATCCAGAGATGACCTTGGAACTAACTGCAAAATGACTGGTTTTATTTTGATGGGAAGGACGCGGGTTGTGACTGGTTTTATCCAGTGCTGCCTCTGCAGTGGGGTCTTGACCAGTACCCACCCACCTACCCTTGACCCAGTGAGGGATTTTTTTTCCTGGTTTCCAATTTTGGTTGCAACCACAGAGGAATTTTTCCTCCCCTGGAGTTCCTGATTCTACAGGTTTTCTGCTTAAGTCACACTGGGCTTGGGAAGTTTGGCAATTCTCCAGGCTCCCACCTTTTCCCCATTTGGCAGATACAGTGCTGCGTTAGGTGAATTGGGGTAAAGGGGGGGGAATGGTGAACACCTTGAGGCACCTTCTAGGAGATGAAAGTAACACATCTGATTTGCATGCAGAAGGTCCCAGGTGTGGGAGATTTGCAGTCAAACCTAACAATCCATATTTGCTAGTTAGGATATGAAGGAGCTAAGGACCACAGAGTTCTAATTGCTACAGTAGGCTAATTTAGTTCACACTCTCTCTTCTCCTGAAAGTAAGTAAATAAGGCCTGTTTCCTGTCATCCACCCCACACATCACACTGCAAACAATGGAGCGCCATCTTGCTGAATTTCAACTAAGATGATTTTAGCCTGCATTATTTTATTGCTGCTGCATAGTGAAAATGCATGTCTGAGACCTATAAACCAAGTAAATCATTTTAAAGCTTGTCCAGAAAACCAAGGATGGGTATGTATTATGATCCTCTGACTTATAGGAGCCCACACTGTTTTGAACCACTTCACACCGCAGCAATCCCTATTTGCAGATCCTTCAGAGTTTTTCTAATAAATTTGTTGCCAATAAAAAATCCCAAAACTGAGTTTTCTCTCATGGGGGCAACCCTTATGCTCTACTTGGTTAGAATCACCAGAATCTCATAGGTGTCCAAGTCTAGAATGGATCTTCCTTATCTGCAGCATTTCTAGAGTTTAGTTTCTTTCCATCATTACTTTTTTTTCAATCTATGCATTAGCTGGCAACTCATCATAATTCCTTTACTAGAGAGGAATAGTATTCAGGCCATTTCCCCCCCCCCCCCCGCACTGCTGATTGTGAGCAGCATTTGCATTTGAATCAGTGGCTTGCTATGAATCAACCCCCAGCCAGTCCAATTATCCCACAATCCAACCTCTCATCTCAAACCTCCTTTATCCTCAATGGATAAAATAGATAGAAGTTAAAATCCATTTTCCCCATACATTCTGGGGCAGGGGGAAGTATGATGCCATTTAACATACACACTCTTCTCAGGATTACATTCTTTCATAGTTCCAGAGGCTTCCTAAAGATGTATGTCTCTCACTGCTCCACATCTAATCCAGGGACTGATAACAACACTGTGAGAAAGCCAAGAAATATTTTGGCAGTTTTACAAGGAAATTGTTGATGGGACAAAAATTCTGCCCACATTAAGTGTTTGTTTCTTAAAAACCTATATTGATTCCTAGTTCAAATAAAAAAAATCAGGCCATCATTTGGCTAGTACCATTGAGTGGCTACCTGTCTAGTCATGGATATCATTTTTAGTTCAGGGCCCTGAACTAAGAACAGCCTGCTGGTGCATTTGACTGTAAACTGTGTTTCAAATTTGAGGAACAGATGGATACACAATTTCTGCTGTCAGAGGACAGCGTAGAAGTAATTGAGTATGACTCCCTAGCATGTCAATCAATGGCTGGTAACACGTTTCAACTTTTCTTTTTCTCTGTTTATTGCACTCTGTCCTAGAACTAATGGGACCCAGGTGGTGCTGTGGTTAAACCACTGAGCCTAGGGCTTGCTGATCAGAAGGTCGGCGGTTCGAATCCCTGTGACGGGGTGAGCTCCCGTTGCTTGGTCCCAGCTCCTGCCAACCTAGCAGTTCGAAAGCACGTCAAAATGCAAGTAGATAAATAGGAACCGCTACAGCGGGAAGGTAAACGGCGTTTCCATGTGCTGCTCTGGTTTGCCAGAAGCGGCTTTGTCATGCTGGCCACACGACCTGGAAGCTGTATGCCAGCTCCCTCGGCCAATAATGCGAGATGAGCGCGCAACCCCAGAGTCGGTCACGACTGGACCTAATGGTCAGGGGTCCCTTTACCTTTTACCTAGAACTAATAAGCTTGTATATACTTCTCCAACACCAAATCCAGAGGTTGCCAGGAACAATATGGAATAAACTTTAATACCCATAGAAAAAGCCTATTAAATTCAGTTTATATTTGTAGAAAAGAATCATTCTACTGATCATCAGAGTGATATTCAGATAGTCACTTTTATTTTGGCAGTTGCATTACAGCTCTGTAAAATATCCAGCTGAGCCTTAAAATGAAGCTTTTCCTATAATTATCAAGTGCATTAGGCTTCATTCTCCTCTAAACATGTAACCATGAAAAGAAGCGGCAGTCAGTTATTATTTCAGTGGCTTTCAATGAAATGACTGCCTTCAGCTTCACAATGACTCTGAACAACACTGACTGGGCTGGGATTTGAGCATGCATCTCCCAGGCCAAAAGGAAAATGCTCTTATCTTCCAGACATGAATAAAGCAAGCATTATTTCTTGGCAACTTGTTGATCATGTGGTTTAGGCTCTGGTCCTCAACAAGCTCTACTAGAAATAACTAGTAGGGTTTCATGTCTAAGTATTTAATTTATGACCAGAATGTTAACAACTATTATTGTGCTTAACCTCACAAATACGTACCAATTATTTGTGGTGAAATTTAACATAAAAGAACCACAAATATTCCTTCCAATAGTACTCTACTGGTGTCAAGGATTAAAAAAACAACAAAGGGCACCAAAGTGAAAAGTACTTCCAAATTTTTTAAAAGAAGCCTTAGTTTGAAATTGTGATCTCGGTACAGCATGCCTTGTCCTAGACATTATGTAGTGGCATTTTGTTTTAGGATTCAAGCTCCTCTACAGCATCAGGATCAATATAATATTGTTAAAGGTAAGAAAGAACACATGGGCTTCCAAGGCACTCTTGAAACTGAGAAGACATTTCATAGAGAACACGGAACACAACCCACATACTCTCATATATGTTTCAGTCACAGCTGCTCTGCATGCTATGGGACTGTTAAAGCAGTGAAAATAATCAACGTCAGAACTGGTGTGTCCAAGGGAAATGGATTTGTGCCATTTTGAGGCAATGTTGATGTGCAGAAAACAGTAGAATCACAAATACATTTTCATCTTCATAGGAAGAAATAAATGGAAGACAGGGAACTCAAACTAGGACCTGCAGTAAGAAAAAACCCAAATCTATGTGCCTAGCATGTGCCACCCAGACCTCTGCTTATTAATTTGCCCACACATCAGTGGTGTTTGGAACAACCAGGAAGCATATTTGCAGCTTCCAGCTGTGATGAGTCCTGTCATGCAAAATGTTCAGGCCTATCTTTTTGAGTCGCCAGCTTTATTAATTCAGCAACAGGGATTCAGCCTACATACAATTATCACATTCCATCACAATGGCCACCTGGAGACCCCAGAAAGAGGGTCACATTTTATATGTATTTAAGCTTGATTGTTGACAACTAAACTGACCAATTTTTTTTAAAAAAATCAGATGCTGGAGTACTGCCCAAATAACGTCTCATGGTAGAGGACAGAACTGCGTGCATAATGCTATCCACCCTGTGCAGCTGGTCTGTTGCTCTCAGGTCTGGTTTGCCTTTAGTATATGGAATGGGAGAGAGGTGTAATTTTGTCCTTTGCCCTAGGCACCAAACTATCTTGGACCCAGCCCTGCACTTAAATTAGAATTTACTTTCCAACAACTCTGGCAGACTCCATTGAGAAAACGCTGGGAGGTGGTGGAACAAACCAATTTAATTCCAAAATAGGCATCTTGCAAGCAATGCCTTCCCCATCTCTCCACTGCCCATTTCTCAAGACGCACCCCCACTCCCAGCTCTCATTTCTTTCCCCCTTGCATTTCTTCTGGAAGAGAACTGCAGCCCTGAGTGGCACAGTTTCCTACTGTTTCTTATTAGCAGCAATAAGCCATTGCTTAACAATAGCTCTGCTTGCCCAGAATTCCATCTCATCTTTCTTCACATTCCAGGAAGGAGCATTTTGGAAAGCAGCTGTTGCATAAATGATAAGAGGGAGAAAACATGAAAACATACCCGTCCTTTCTTACACATTCATCGGCACTCCCACCCTCTCACAAGCAGTGTGGAGAGAAAAGAGGAAGAGCGTCTGCATCAGTTATCTCATTCCCATTCTTAATTCCCATTGCCTGAAATGGCAGTTTCAAAGAAGCAAAAAAATATTAGAAATATGATCTGTGTCTTTGGATTTTAAAAAAATCTATTCTTTAAATGCTCACGAAGAGTCGGACACGACTAAACGACTAAACAACAACAACAAAATGCTCTATATATGCATGCTTAATATAGAGAGCTGCTAGTTATAATAGAAAGCAGTCAAGTTGTTTCATCCCAAATAACAGTAGCCAAGACTACTGTGTATCGCTGTCCGCGCTATAGACATGAGAGAATACTTGAATGTTAGAATCTCATTTATTTGACCAGTGTTAATAACTCAAAATTAATGAACTACATATCTGCATTATATATTAACTATTTGGGCACAAGAATATCCCTGTTAGCATTCATTCATGAGCCATTTGAATACACACATTCATACAGAAAACAAAATTGCTTCTCTCCCCCCTGCTCCATCTAAAATAAAGATGTCTCAGGCTAAGTAAGCCCCACTGAATATAGTGGAACTTACTTCTGGTAAACATACGTAGTTGATACTGCCACACTATAGCAACCAAAGATAGGAGCCTTTAATATATTTTGTTAGAGAAAAATCTCATTCTCAATTTTCATGGGGGTTTTTTAGGCCTGACTCCTAAATTTGCCTACACTTAGTGCTTGATCCTGCCTCATACAGGCAGGATTCCCTCAGGATGATATAAAACTCCCTTTTTGCCTGCCTTGGCTGCACATACATAATATCACACAAGGTCATTACAGGAAACATGCACACTGCTCTAATGTGCATAGTCTGATGCTACGTGGATGTGAGAATTGTATTATGCCCTACGTAGATCCTTACATTTACAGACCCTCCCCACACCATGTCCTTCCAGCAAGCAGCACTAGATTACTTCTCTCTTCATTTGAAAGTGCTACTGTCTCAGAAGTAATTTTTATATCAGTAGTCAAACACAGGGGGTGGGGGTGAAATTGCACTAGTTCAATCCACAGTATTCTAATTACATCACCAATTAGCAGCAGACGTAAACTCAACAAAATTGTTTTACAAAACATTTAAAGGACATTCTGAGTATTTTTTTAAAGGCTTGTAAATTTGATTTTTAAAAAATGTTTCCAATGGTAAATGAATTTCCAGATTATTAAACAAGACTCTAGAACAGGCACCCCCAAACTGCGGCCCTCCAGATGTTTTGGCCTACAACTCCCATGATCCCTAGCTAAGAGGACCAGTGGTCAGGGATGATGGGAATTTTAGTCCAAAACATCTGGAGGGCCGAAGTTTGGGGATGCCTGCTCTAGAAAGCATGAGAAATGAAACTGGAATGTTGTATTCCAAACAAACATAGAATAGCCTTGCATGTCTCTGAAACCTGTGTTTTAAGGAAACTGTGGTTTTGCATATTTGCAGCAATAAATTATTAAGGAATAAGTTCCATTTCAAGCAATAACTCCCACTTCAATAAGGCCAACTGAATATAGTGGGGCTAACTTCTGGGTAAACATGCACAGGACTTGTGCTTTCATGTACTAGCAGCAACTAAGGTGGTTGTTTTTTTCCTTAAAACTACTGTTTGCCATTAGTAATGCTTTGTTTACAGATAAAATGCTATGATACAGAAAATAGGTTATTTGTTTATTTTTGGAAGTACTAGAAAATGACAACAAGGCTAGCTACAGCCTTCTACCACAATGAGCCCTCTTTCCATTTGGCCTGTTTGTTATTACAGGAACACCACTGTGTAGATGGCACACATTTATTTTTTATATCAATAATGGTATTATTTGCTAGAAAGGATAGGAGCAAGTACAGCTTGCCCTCTAGCCTTGCAGCAATAGGGCAATAACTACTAGCTATATGAACAGGAGGAACACAAGCAACCATCAATGACAAAGGTCACTGCTTCATGGGTAAATTGTTTGATTAGAACAGGCACCCCAAACTTCGGCCCTCCAGATGTTTTGGACTACAATTCCCATCTTCCCCAACCAATGGTCCTGTTAGCTAGGGGTCATGGGAGTTGTAGGCCAAAACATCTGGAGGGCCGCAGTTTGGGGATGCCTGGATTAGAACAAGGGAATGCCAGCCATGGCATTCGGTGGTGATGTTGGACTAGCCACATTGTTAGCCCTGCCTCCAGTGTTGTTTTTTTGTGAGGAGAAAAAGACCTTGCACACAACCTTCAGTGACAGGGTTGGAGAAGAGCGCATAATAAAAAAGTAATAAAATCAATAGTTCATGAACATTAACTTTAAAAGAAATCATATTGTTTCACAATAATAGTTATTTGATTCAGGTTTTGTTATTACGGTAACCTAAGTATGAAACTTGTTGATAATGATCTTCTTTTATTGTTCATACAACATTAATATTTAAAAAATACTTGATGAATTACCACCCTCAGTTTTTAAGCTGGTCAAGTGTCCAAGCATAATTGCCCCCTCTTTGTTTAATTAAAAACCTGAGTGCTCTTCTCCCATGTACAAAAATGTACCCACAAAGCATATTGCCCAAACCAAGCAATTTCCAATCACTGCATTTAGACAGCTACTCATGTATCTATAAAAGCTATTAATCATGTCCCTCTTCCAAACTTTCAGAATTAAAGGGAATAGCACAGAAGAAAGAAAACTCTTGTTAATTAGCAAAATGCACCATTCTAGACAACCACCACCTCACAGGAGTTTTAACTCTCCTGCTCATGAAGACACAACAATTGTCACATGCATCATTGCACCTAACCTTCAACTTTGTCAATAGTGGGATCACTGCAAAGCCAGTCACCATATTAGTACAGCCAAACTAATCACATTTCAGATAGGACACAGAGGCAGCCTTATCGTAAGTCAAGCAAGATGTAGGAAACAGTCCAAGGCAGTCATTTAGAGATGGGAGGTTTTGAGCTTGCTTCAGCTCCACACCAAGAGGCTCCCAATGCAATGCTACACATGGCAACAGCAGCACACAGAGGTAGAGAGATGCAGTGCTTCTTTTAAGATGGCACTGCATATTGTGTCACAGACAACAAATGCGTTGTTATTATTTATTAATGTATAAATACACAATTCATGAGGATATGGCCCTAAATGAATATTAGTCAGTATCAGAAGTAGCTTGCCTCTGGGATTTACAAGTGGGAGTGCGCTAGTCCACTCATGTCCAGCTGCTGGTTGGCCAGTGGCCACTGGAAGAATAGACTGCACTAGATACGCCTTTGGTCTGATTTAGCACAGTTCTTTTTATGTTATGACAGTATATTAAGCGTCCAAATGACAGGTATTATTGTTTTGAGTTTTGTGGTTTCCCTCAACTGTGGAGCAAGTGCTAGAGTCAATGACCCAACCAGATCATATTTGTGCTTATTTAGGATTAAGTCCAGGGCTGAACTGGGTTTACAATCTCACCCTTGTAACATTGCTAAAGAGGGAGAAAGAGGGAGGGAGACTTTCCTCCCTGCACCATCCACAGAGAGATAAATGAGCAAAGCAGGGCTTGGATTTCAAGCTGGAGAAGAACTATTAGAGGAAAGAATGTAATTTGCCTAGTTTGGAATTTCTGCAACAGCATGGTTATTTCTGAGTGTCCTCCTTTATTCATGCTAGGGAACATCCACTCATTTAATACCATTTGTGGAAATTGTGAGCTGCGTCATCAGTACCCTATTGTACCCTTCTTGCACAAAACTGACCCCCTTTCATTTTTTTTTTGAATTGCCCATGGTCATTTTTACCCATGATAATCATTTCTATGATTTACCCATTTAAAAGTAATTTTATGAATTAGCCACTATAATTATTTTTATATATAAATCAAAAACCTTGTCTGAGTCATGGTTGAAAAACTGGATCAGCCATGTCCGTGGTTAGCAAAAATGCTAGTGTAGAAATAATGCTAAACATGGTTATGTACAAAAACGAAATGTGACAATCCTCTTGCAAGACATGGAGACAGAGAAGCACATGTCAGTGGTTCTAAGAAGGATATTGACAAGCTGGGACGTGCACAGAGCAGGGTGACCAAGATTACCAGGGGTCTGGAAACCAAGAAAGGTTGAGGGAAATGGGTATGTTTAGCCTGGAAAAGAGGAGGCAGAGGAGATATGAGAGCCATCTTCAAATATCTGAAGGGCTGTCACTCACATGGAGGATGAAGCAAGAACTTGGATCTAGCAGAAAAATGTGGCAATCAAATTAGAAGAGACATGCATTTTGTTACTATCTATTATTTTACTGTTCATGGGCAGTTCGCACAGGATTGATTCCCTGTTGCTTCTTATCTGTTTAAAAGGCATAATTATAAACCAGATTATGCAGAGCAGCACACTTCCAGAGCATAGCTGCCAAGTTTTCCCTTTTCTCGCGAGGAAGCCTATTCAGCATAAGGGAAAATCCCTTTAAAAAAGGGATAACTTGGCAGCTATGTTCCAGAGTGAATTCAATGTTTTAGATACACTTAGAATCGGAATAGTAAATGCAGCAATGCAAGATTCTTACAGCTTTACATGACCATCACAATTAATTTATAACACTATCAATCACAATATAATCACCACTAAATATGTCCAAGAAGGTACCTTACATAAACAACACCAAAATACATGACTGGGCAGTGTGGTAAACAAATTGCATAGTAATTCAGAGAACTAAAATACCTAAAAGCCAAGTTTCTATTTATGCTAAACTGCCCTCAAATTCCGCTTGCAAAAACTGGTGTTACTTTTATAGCAGCCTGCCAGCAACAACTGCATGAAAAGGACTGTATGTTGACAAGTTCAGCTGCTGTACTGATTCAGGGCTTTATTGCTCCACATTAGAATTGTGTTTTTCTCTCAATGGATGCAGCTCAGGGATGGGGGAACCTGTGCATTTCTGGACTCCATCTCCTATCATCTCTGACCAGTCATCTTGGTGGCAGAGGCTGATGGTTGGGATCCAACAACAGTTGAGAGACAGAGGCTCCCCTTTCCTGATATAGCTGCATGTAAAAATCTGAAGGTTTTTTTTTTAAAAAAAGAATTGAATTCTCCATCTCAGCATGAAAGGTACAACAGCCTGAGGTAGGACAAGCCAGTCTGCTCTCTGCCATGGTAAGAGAAGTAGGGTACATGGCTGAAAATGAAACACCAGCAGTGCATGCAAGAAAAAAGGAGAAATGCAGTAGCCTCCTAAATGATTTGAAAGCCATATATTAAGCAAAATTGTGATTTTAAGGAAATGGATCATGAATTTTCACATTAGATCTCAGCAATATACAGTGGTACCTCGGATTACAAACTTAACCCGTTCCTGAAGTCTGTTCTTAAACCAAATCCATTCTTAAACCAAGGCGCGCTTTCCCTAATGAGGCCTCCCACCGCTAGTGCCCTTCCACTGTTCGGCTTCCGTTCGTAGACCGGGGTAAAGTTCGCAAACCGGGACAGTACTTTCAGTTTTGCGGAGTTCGTAAACTGAATAGTTCGTAAACAGGACTGTTTGTAAACCAAGGTACCACTGTGATGATTTACAGAATGAGATAGTGAAGAAGAATTTGGCCTATCAAACATGTTCTGCTAGTATACTGATGCATACAGCATTGATAGTGTTCATTTATAATGAATAATTGAAGCTTCAGTTGTATATGCATGCTATTCCTCATAATACGGTTCAAATCTTTCAAAACCTCATTTTCCCATTCAGAGATTTTGAAGATGACACATTAATACCTGCAAGTGCTTGGAGTGGTATCTCCTCATTTTCCAAAGGAATATTCAATGCATGAAGTTCAGCAAGCAGGCACAAACACAAACACAATTTAGGAAACTTGTAGGTGGATTTAAACAAGTATTCACACGCATACGACGAGACATGAAGGCTGACGACATCAAACCCGTCATGTGCAAATCCAATGAAGACGATCACAGTTCCTTGAGATGCACAGTCAGGTCATGAATCCATAGAAGTGACCAGAGGAGGAATTCACAGAGAAGCAACGTCATGGTACATCTACATCAGCATAACCATATACCTTCCTCTGCCCCAGCTGCAACCAAACTTGTCTCTCCCATACTGGTCTCTACAGTGACAGGAGTAATTGTAAGTAACTGTCAACAACACACATTTTGGTGAACTATAAAACATTTGTGGTGTCAAAATTTATAGAATAAATTTATAGAATATTACTTTTTAATATCACTTTGCTGTCTTCAAATGCAGACATTTAACTCTGAGAGATAAGTAACAAAATAATTATAAAAATAAGAATCTATTTTTCTGAGCTTTTTATATGGATTTAATAAGCACCTTGTTTCACAAAAGCTAAATGTGCTATGGTTTTCAAAACTGCTTTGTAATCTTATTTACTTTCCTCTCCACCCACGTTTATCATTGTCATTTTGGCTGACGGCCACTACACCAATCATACTTTTGAGAATCTTTTCTGGCATTCAGATTACAGACATCTCCAGGAAATGAACAGGAAATGCTACACACACATATGTATATGCTGTATATGTATATGTATATTCCTAAACTGATAAGGGACATTTTAGAGCCCACAGCATTTATATTTATTTCTTTATAAATTTATTTATGAGCTGTTATTCTGGCCTCAAAAGGTCCAACAGGTGAACTACTTTCTTAAGACAATATCGTAGCACCTGCCGGGGTGGTGGTAGCGGGGTATAAAACAACAAGTGCAACTAATTGGATCTGAAAACATCTGGAAGCTATGAAGGGCGGGCAAGAGTTCCATTGAGAGGGTGCCACCACAGAAAAGGTCTTAGAAAAGGTTGCTGCAACTATAATCTTACCACCAAGTGTCAATTCTTGTATGCAAACCAACAGAATTTTAAAAAAAGTTTCTTTGGTAATTATTTTTAATAACAAAGAATACATTTGATTAACCGAAGGCACCTTTGATTGCTTCAGTGTGAATAACTCTGGACATTTTTGTTCCCTTTTTTTTACTCATCTGGTCTCATGTTCGCAGCACATCCCGCTCTGCTTCCTCATGCCTCTGAATATTCCCAGCTCTCCAGGGAAATAGTCTTGTTCCCATCCACAAATGCAGTTGCTGCTACTAAAAATCTCTTGGGGTCACATTCTTTTACAGTACTTCTTTTATTTATTTAAACCATTATTCACCAACCTGGTGCCCTCTAGACAGTCTGAAATACAACTGCCATCAGATCCAGCTGGTGCACTCGCTGGCTAGGGTTGATGAGAGTTGTGGTCCAAAACATCTGGAGGGCACCAGGTTGGCAAAGGCTGGTTTTGAACTCGTCAAGGTGGATTCATTTCCTGCTTTGTGCACTGACTGACTCCTTGTAGAGCATCCAATCATCCACAAGCCCAAGACTCAGGAATGCACTACTTTGCCTTCGTAATATGTAATTATATAAAGAGACTACTTGACAGGTACAACATGCCATTTCACCTGCCTTACTGAAAGCTACAGTACTTCATAGGCTCAAGTTGCCATATCAGGGGAACAGACAAAATTAAGGACATTTTCGTATTTCATGAATAATAGCAGGCTGCAACCCTCCACTGATTCACATCTCAAAATCTGAAAGCCACTGGACTACTCAGGAACAAGGAAAGTTTAGTATTCTACATATCAAGTGTACACTATCTGTTTTCCTATTATATGCTGCATTCTTAAATATATAATTTTGACCTGATTACAATAAACATTTGAGTTTTTAAAACTGTTTTACTGATAATTTTATTGTTTCACTTTTTTTTAAAAAAAAGAACTGCTTTGAGGGTGTGTGTGTGTGGCTAATATATTCTAATAAATGTAAGCTTAAAGTACAACACCCCCCCAACACACACAAATACCAAGAATGTAGACCTTTATTTCCTACATTTTAAGATATGATCATAATGTACCCCCACCCCACCCCAGCATTTTTACCCTCAGAGGCAGCAACAGGCCCAGGTAACCCATTCAGCTTCATGGCTGAGCAGGGATTTGAACCTGGGCCTCCTCAAGCCTACTATTGACATTCCATCCATTATACCACATAGATTCTCATGCGTTCTCATCAGTCAGAACCATATGTTCTCCGGCATGTGCTTTGATAATTTAAGTAACACTAAAGATGTGATTATCATGCTCAATTTGTGTTGCGAATACAGAAAAATCATATGCATGTTCAGTCAGCTGTAGGTCTCACTGGATTCAATGGATGAAACTCCCAGCAAAGTGTGCATAGCACTGTAGCCAAAGAGTAAATGAATTACATTGTTTAACATGCTGCTTCACCCTCCCATTAACCTAATGACACAGCATTTTCACAATCTGCATTAAATCAAACTTAAAGATAAGCAAATTGCAGCAATCCATAGTATTCCCGCATCTTCACGACTAAAGTTATTAACTCATCCATGTATGCTCCCCAGACACAGCTAGTTACGCTTCCTGGAACTAATTATTTTATGGCTTAAGCCTAGACTAACCCATCTGTTCAGATCATTCAGCCATTTCATTTATAAATTTAATGGTTAGCATGACAGGAAGAAGCAACATATTGCTCAATTTGCTGATTTTTCTCAAGTGCAAAAATGTCACATTTGGGTATAGAAAGTCTAAAGATCAGGCAAACAAACAAACAAATGCTGTTGGCATATTTTGCAGGCAGTCAACCTGCGGCATGGGTGTCACAAATGGAAATTTGTTACAGCATGCCTTTGTGTCTAGCTACATATAAAGGTAAAGGTAAAGGACCCCTGGACGGTTAAGTCCAGTCAAAGGGGACTATGGGTTGCAGTGCTCATCTCACTTCAGGCCGAGGGAGCCGGCATGTGTCCACAGACAGCTTTCCGGGTCATGTAGCCAGCATGACTAAACCACTACTGGCGCACGGAGGACTGTGATGAGTGCCAGAGCACAAAGAAATGCCGTTTACTTTCCCACCACAGCAGTACCTACTAGTATTTATCTACTTGCACTGGTTTGCTTTCGAACTGCTAGGTTGGCAGAAGCTGGGACAGAGCAATGGGAGCTCACCTCGTTGCATGGATTCAAACCGCTGACCTTCAGATTGGCAAGCCCAAGAGGCTCAGTGGTTTAGACCACAGCACCACCAGCGTCCCTCTGTATTATTACCTATTAATATGCAAACCTAGCCGTACGCTGCATGGGAAGGCAAACACATTCCAAACTAAGCAAACGCCTATAGATACTAACCAAGCTGGTGGGAAAAACCCTTTCTAATCCTCAACCCCAAACTACTCACCATGCTGTTTTTAGCTGTGGAGTAGAGAAAATGGGGTGGAAACCATCAGGACTCCAGTGAAGCACAACTGAGGCAATCGAAATAGCAATCACAATACGCACTTCAATATGCCCTTAAGTGTCCATGTTGCACAAATCGAAAGTTCATTTGCTGCACATATATCAAAACGTTTGGCCATTACTCCTGTACCTGTTTGAAACATCTGATAAATTTCTCAGCCATAGGAACACTTAACATGTTTGCATTCACAGGACCACAAAGTTGTTGGAAGATACCAAATGAACATCCAGTCCATTTCTATCATCCCACCCACTGCTCAAGAGAACAGGTGCACAACAGAAACAAACTCAGATGGCAAACAACTTGAGATGACTAAATGCAAGCAAACCTAGCCGTACGCTGCATGGGAAGGCAAACACATTCCAAACTAAGCAAACGCCTATAGATACTAACCAAGCTGGGGGGGGGGAACCCTTTCTAATCCTCAACCCCAAACTACTCACCATGCTGTTTCTAGCTGTGGAGTAGAGAAAATGGGGTGGAAACCATCAGGACTCCAGTGAAGCACAACTGAGGCAATCGAAATAGCAATCATAGTACGCACTTCATAAATGCAATGAATATTGTTAATACAGGTGGCAGCCATTGTGTTCCACCCAGGCACCCACTGGTGTAGTAAGACTAAAGATCAGGCAAACAGATAAATGCTGAATGCTTCTATCAGATAATGGTGTCATGTGAGGCTGCCTTTCAGTTTTAACATCTGTCAACAACTGCCAGCTGAAGAACACTGTCGCTGTGTTTCCCCTGTCCTGACTCCTGTGTCCCTTATGGCAAGGTAACCAAATTCCTACAAACGCCAAGCTGCAGAGGTTAGATTTCAGATAGTGCCATTCTGGCACACCAAGACAAGCAGTTTTTACAAGTGATTTTGAGGAGTTCGGAGTTTCCGCGCGCCGCGTGTGTGTGTTTCTAGTTAAACAAAGTTTGTCTTTAAGTTTGTAGGGTTTAAAAAACAACAACAACCTAAAGGTGTTAGAGACCATTCAGAAAAGAAATTTGAGGAGGGGCTGGTAACTTGCACACCATACAAGTATATGCAGTGAGCTGCAGAGAAAGAGAGAAAAGTCCGAGCCCATCAGCCCCACCCCCTCCCCTTACTAAGTCAACCATTCTATTTGCAAGAATTTGGCGGAGCACTTAAAAGGAAACATGGAGGCTCTTAAAACGAGGAAGTCCCGGTGCAGACAAACCTCCGCGCGCGGGATGTTAAAACTCAGTGGCCCTGTGTTCTCGCCACGGTTGTGCAACGCGCCCCCTCCGCCCTGGGCAGGACCCGCTCGAGGGCGCGCGCGCCTTGCCCTGTGCCGGGCTGCCCTTGATTGCGAAGCGAGAAGCAGGAAAGAGGGAGAGCGAGAAAGGGCAACGCCGAGCGCCTGTCGCGAAAGTGTGCCACCCAGCCCCAGACGAGAGGCAGGCAAGCGCCCAACTCACCCAGCCCAGGCTCGACTCGAGCGCCGGAGGGTCCCGCTCCTCTGACGAGAAGAAGGGCTCAGCCCATTCGCACAACCCCTCAGCGCCGGAAAGTGGGGTGGGCGAAAGAGAAAATCTCTCTCACACACAAACACTCGCTCACTTCGAAAAGGGATGGGAAGAAGGCGCTGCCCGCGCCGCTTCCTCATTCACCGAGGAGGCAGGCGGAGCAGGAACTACCTCGCTCTCCTCCTTACCCCCTCCCCACCGGCCCCTGCGAAAGTGGCGGCCCCGCCGCAGCAGGTAAGAGGCGGCCCGCGCGCGCCAAAGAGTCACTCACCCGTTTCGCGCGAAGGACCCTCGCGAGGAAGCGCAGGACTCGCTCGGCGCTCCGAGGCCGAAAGCGCTGCCCCGAAAAAAGAGAGAGGCAGTCAAGCGGCGCTGCCTCCGCCTCGGGACCGCCCTCGTTTCGCTCGCCCCGCCCCCCCGCGAGCTCCGCCTCAACGTTTGCCGGACGCGCTCACCTGCTGCTCTTGCAGGAGAAGAAAGCGGGGCGGGAACCCCCTGCTTCGCGCGGGCCAGACCAAACGGAACAGGCGCTTGGAGGCTTCAGCGTCTCCGTTCACTTTCCCGTCCCTCCTCCTGGTTTTGCCGCTCGCCCGGTCTCTCCCGTCGCCGTCGAGGAACTCTCCCGGGCCGAATGGAACTCGTTCGCGGCTTCGGGCCTCTCGCGGTTGTCTCGTTTGATCATAGCTGCCAAGTTATCCCTTTTTTTAAGGGATTTTTCCATTATGCTGAATAGGCTTCCTCGCGAGAAAAGGGAAAACTTGGCAGCTATGCGTTTGATTAAAACTGGGTGGCAGAGACTGGCCCTGGAAGGAGGTGGTCTCCGCTTCCTTTACTATACCCTCTGCATCAGTATTTCTCAGGGTGTTTTTTTTTAACATCAGTATGCCGCTGCCTTTGGTGCAACAATGCTGTTTTAATATCTGGTTTCCTGGTTACTTACCGATATTTTAGACCGTATGTATGGCATTGGAATTGATACTATTTTATGTATGTGTTGTCGTGTGTGTGTGTGTTGGGGGGGGGTGGGTTAGTTGCTATTGGTGCAATTGTTTGAACTGTTTCTATGCCCATGATTTTATTTATAAAAAGTATATGCCACCCTTGCGTAAAATTTCCAAGTGGTATACTATATTGTAAATCGCTTTGATATGCCTCCTGGGAAGTCGTCCATAACTATAATTAAATAAAGAGTAAAATGTATTTATTGACAATGCAGTATTTAGTAAAATTGTTTATTAAATGGTTGCTGTTGTTTATTAATTACGGTACTTGTCTCTCTCCATAAGGGCAGTGGGTTCTAAAAATATGCACCTCTGGTGTCAAAAGCCAGGGTGAAGAGGTGCGTCTTCAGCATTCACGAAAAGCTGCATAATGGAAGTGCCAGATTCCCCTTGGTGGGGAGGGAGTTCAACAAGGTGGTGGCTGCCACATAGAATCCCCTCTCCTGTGTCACCACCCCCCTAACGTTGTTGTTGTTTAGTTGGCCCCATGGACCATTGGACCAGAGCACACAAGACACTCCTGTCTTCCACTGCCTCCCGCAGTTTGGTCGGACTCATGTCTGAACACTGTCCAACCATCTTGTCCTCTGTCATCCCCTTCTCCTTGTGCCCTCAACCCCTAACATATTGTATTGTTAATGTTGTAATGTAAGCTGACCTATGTGGTGCACTTGCCCTGAAAAGGTGCTTGATTTTCTGTGAGGGGCAGTCAGGGTAGAGCCAACAATGGGTGGAGTCTGCAGCTTTACAGGAATCTCCAGTTGATTGTGAGAGTGTAGAGCTGAATTGAAAAATGAATAAGTCTGATAGAAGTTTGCATTTTTACTTTTATTTTTTGCTCTGCAACATGTGGCTTGGCTGGCTTGCATGACTCATCTGGTACGTATAAAGGCCTTTCTACACTGCTCTCTGCTGTTTATCATTTCTCTTCTAGTGGAATCTAGGATCAAGGCTGGCCCAAGGCTAACTGCTGCCTGAGGCAAAGGGCAAGGCGGTGCCTTTCCTGTTCCATGTAGAAAAGCTGAATATTACTTCAACACTAGCGATGGGATAGTGTCCTCTGCTAATCCTGAGGGCCTAAGGCTAGCTTAGTAGGGGAAAGGGCACACATTCTTCTGTTTTACATTAACATTGGAGAAATGTATGTTTTCTATTTTTGCATAAAATGCAGAGCAGTCCCACATTAAACTAGTCTCCTTTGAGAGGAAGGGTGGGATATACATTTTAAAAAATGAATAACGATAAATGATAGACTTTCTTCCTTAACAAGTGACACTTCCTGTTGCCTAACTCGCTTAGCCCTATTTCAAAATTGATAGTCACATACACTTACAAAATCTTACACAGAAAGCAAAAAAAGGAAAGGGGGTGGAGGAAGAGGAGGAAAGAAACAAGGAAAGTTAGCTGTGAGTCTATATAAAAACAGACCACATTTCAAATAATTCCAAGAATGCAAGGCATACGTTGTTGAATTCATTACTGGCATTCCATCTGCTAATTATTGTTTGTTCCTTTACTGCCAGATCTAGCAAACTATCCTACTGCCAGTTTGTAAAGGATTCTCTGCTTTTTGGACACTTGTAGCTCTTAGGAAAACACAAATGTTGCAATATTCCACCTGAATGTTTTACACCCAAGAGTCATATTGGAAGCAGCAATACTTAGGGCTGTCTCAAGGGCAGAATAAACCTGTTGTGTGACTTCCAGCCAAAATGGCACAATAGCCATACCATGTGAGCTATAGTTCCCTCATGCTCTGTTCATCTCCAGTGGTGGTGTTTGGCTGAATTAGCCCAAGCTAACAGAATCTATACAGAACCCAAAAGATACAGAAAATATTTTTGTTGTTGAATATAATTCCATAATACAGCATAATTATTTAAATCATAATACTACAGAGATTGCAGTTAGATTCCAGTTTCCTTTCTTCATTTTAGCAGTATCTGTAACTGGCTCCTAGTATATTGGGTGATTCATTTGGAAGAAGGCACTCTTTGAAATATCCTGGACTGAGTCTGTGTTGAGTCAAAAATTGGATTGGGCTGCACAGTTTATCTACCAACTAATATAGAATAGTGAATTCGAATCTCCAGGGCATGATGAGCTGTACCCAAGGGTACTAAAGGAGTTTGAAGATGTAATCTCAGAGCCTCTGCCTATAAGCTTTGAGAATTCCTGGGGAATAGGTGAGATCCCTGCAGACTGGAGATGGGTAAATCTTGTCCCCATCTTCAAAAATACCATGGTAATTACCAACTGTTCAGCTTGACATCAATGCGAGGAAAGGTCCTATAACAGATAAACAGTTGGTCTGTGAGCACTTATAAAAGGATGATGTGATTACTAAACCCCACCATGGGGATCTCAAAAACAAGTCCTTGCAGACAAATCTCATTTCTTTTTTTGATATTGTTACAAGCTTGATTGATCCAGGGAATGCTGTGGATGTAGTACATCTTGATTTCAGTAAGTGTTATGTACTGAGCTGAATCCTAGAACAATAGGATCCCCCATGGTACTCTTGTGCAGAACCTGGAAAATGTGGGCTGAATGAGGTAACTGTTAGATGTATTTGTAGCAGGTTGACTGACCAAACGCAAACAGTGCTCACTAATGGTTCCTCATCATTCTGGAAAAAAGAGACAAGTGGAGTGCGTTGATGCTGCTCAACCAGGAACACAATAAGCATGTTTTGCCTCTGGGACATCCTGGTACTCAACAGGAAGAGTCAAACATTCAACTGTACAGCACAAGTAGGTTCCATGCCAGTCTACCAGCATGTATCAGTGCAAAGTGAGCCTCATTGAAATAACTGGACTTACTTCAAAGTTAACATGCATAGGATTCTGCTGTTAGGCCTTAAAATACTGGCAGTTATGTCATTCAAAGTCTCACTTCCTCTTTCCTGACAGAGGGAGGGAGAGAGATGTGGGTGTTTGTCTGGTGGTGGATATTTTCAGAACCGAGTAAGCAACAAAATTGGAGAACATTGTTCTTTTGGCCTAACCTATCTTTTATATTTCATCCATTTTACATTTCTTAAAAATACCGCAAATTGCAATACTTAGTCTAGATTAAGTCCTTTCATGCTATACAGAACTGATGTGTCTGTGTCCATTAGCTTTCATTTTTTTCAAAACTTTTTTTTCAATAGTAGTGTTGAGTGAAACAGGAAGTGTGCCTGTTTAATCATTTCTATAGTAAAAATAACATTGATAATATGCTTTGTGGAGCCTATTGAAATGTCAGACACATGGTGTCCAAGAGCCCTTGCTTCAGAAATCACATTGCGATGTATTCTGCTTATTTTCGCCTTTACCTTTACAAAACAGCCAGGTTCAAGCTGCTGTTTGAACTTCAGACAGAAGATTATGTCATAAACTGGAGAGATGGAGTGGTGCAGTGGTTAATGCTGGTTTAGGATGACCCAGGTTCAGATCCCCGCTCAGCCATGAAGCTCACTGTGACCTTGGGCGAATCACTATCTCTCAGCTTAACTAGCTCCATGGGCTAGCTTGGAAGATAAAATGTACTGTATACATATGTGGTCCCATCACCTCCACTGGTCCCATCACCTCCTGGCAAATAGAAGGGGAAGAAATGGAGGCAGTGAGAGATTTTACTTTTCTGGGCTCCTTGATCACTGCAGATGGTGACAGCAGTCACGAAATTAAAAGACGCCTGCTTCTTGGGAGAAAAGCAATGACAAACCTAGACAGCATCTTAAAAAGCAGAGACATCACCTTGCCAACAAAGGTCCGTATAGTTAAAGCTATGGTTTTCCCAGTAGTGATGTATGGAAGTGAGAGCTGGACCATAAAGAAGGCTGATCGCCGAAGAATTGATGCTTTTGAATTATGGTGCTGGAGGAGACTCTTGAGAGTCCCATGGACTGCAAGATGATCAAACCTATCCATTCTTCAGGAAATCAGCCCGGAGTGCTCACTGGAAGGACAGATCGTGAAGCTGAGGCTCCAATACTTTGGCCACCTCATGAGAAGAGAAGAATCCTTGGAAAAGACCTTGATGTTGGGAAAGATGGAGGGCACTAAGAGAAGGGGACGACAGAGGACAAGATGGTTGGACAGTGTTCTCGAAGCTACGAACATGAGTTTGACCAAACTGCGGGAGGCAGTGGAAGACAGGAGTGCCTGGCGTGCTCTGGTCCATGGGGTCACAAAGAGTCGGACACGACTAAATGACTAAACAACAACATATGTGGTGGGGCAGAAAACAATGTATGCCACCCTGAATTTGGAGGGAGGGTGGGTTAAAAATGTAGTAAATTATAAATAAAGGATCTTATGTTACAAATGATAATTGGGGATTCAAACAAAATGATTAAAGTTCACATGGCAGCCTAATGGTTATACTCGTTTTCAAAGGAGAATGAAAATACTGTAGATAAGTATCTTGAAGACTGAGATATTGGAATACAAAATAAGGTTGCACACACATCATATATTTAAAGCACATTGCAAGTACACACCCACCCCGAAATTATCCCTCACGGAGCTATAATGCCCAGCATGCTTATCAAGCTACATTTCCTAGGATTCTTCAGAGGGGATGTGCTTTAAATATATGGTGAGTACACAGCCTAATTTTGTATTATTAAACTGTAAACTATCCATGTACTCCCCCTTGCCCTTTCCTTCCATCCTGATTTTAGTATGGTTTCCTTTAAACCACAGTTCTCTGTTACATCATATTTGATTTCTAAACCAAAAATCCCCACTAAGAACTAGGAAACAGAGAGGGAAGGTGCCCTTTTGCCTAAGTAATGTTTGTGACAAACAAACAAACAAAATAAAAAATATTTTTTAAACAGACCTTTTTATTAAAGTGATGAAATAAAATATTGATTTGCCTCTATACCATCTTCTCCTGCAACATGCAGGCAATTTTTGTAAGGAACCACGGGCATAGCCAAGGGGGGAAGAGCGGGCAGCTGCCCCCCATCAAGTAAATAAATAAATAAAAATACTTAAATAACTAACCAATCGCGTGGCAGATAGCTTGGTTCTGCCCCCTCCCCCAAACATAAATCCTGGCTATGACTGCGTAAGGAACCTCAAGCACTGCAAGGCAGCAAAGTATATAAAAAATCTTCTGAATGAACAAACAAGCATAGTACAGAGGTTAATTGCAACATGGTAGGCTATCCAAAAACCATTTCTTATCCTGATACAATCTATATTTTCTTTGTAAAAATTCAGAAGGCAAGTTTATGGTTACAGTATCACGTCAGTTCAGATAACTGAAAATCCAGCACCTGGGTAAATAATTAGGAGAATAATGTCTTAGGTATATTAATCTATACTGAAGAATTATATTTTTCCTACAGTTAAACAAAGGTTAAGCCCAAGTACTGACTAATAAATGTGTGTCCACAATATATTACTGAACCTCATTTATTAGCATGGATATAAATATCAATTATTTAAGACCATCAGAATCAAAATACCTATGCCTGGCAACTGAAGTTGTTCTGCATACACATACAACTGTGAATACCGTAGTTATTTATGCAGGAATTTTTGTACCTCTACCTCAGCCGGGTCCTCAGGTTAGTTGACCAGGAACTTTTAAACTTTTAGTAGCAAGTGAAATTTGACACCAATGAAAAGTGTACATCTTATTATTCCAAAGTTGAACCATTTTTTTCTGCAGCCCACAAGGTCAATCCCACCAGCTGAATCTAGCAGATTTGTCTTCACTCCTGAGGACAACAGTGGGCCATTGTGATTGTGATTGTGATACCTGCGGGGATCCCAAAACTTGGGATTGTGATCCCTGTAGTGCCTGTGGGAGAAGTTTAAACTTTAGAGGATGTAGGTTTCTGGAAGGAGTAAAAACTAATTTAGGTGGCTGGATAGTTTTTTTTCCCTGTAAAACACTTCAAACCACTTCAGCAAACTACAGAATAAGCATACTGAACTGGCCTGTTGACAGAGAAGTCCAGGACTCAGCTATTCAGCAGCAAATAAAACATTTTAAATGTGTTGTAAAGTGAAATAGACAAATGCGACACTACATGGTGATACTGAGCTATGCAAAATTCAATGTATTTTTCAAAACTTTTTTTTTTAAAAAAAAGCATTTTCACAGCATTTTTAAATATGTGTGTAGATTCTACTTCTGTCTATGGCTAAATTGATCTATCCAGCAATTGTATCCAGCCCTCTAATAGTTTCCTAAGCATTGGGAAGAAGAAGGAAGCTATATTGCCTTTGTTTAGTAGGTGCAGTATGCTTACTCTCCTTTTACAGTCTGTAAAGTACAGCTTCAGAATGTGACTGCAGCTGTAGTGAGTTAGGGAGAAGTATGGCAATATTCTTTTCATAACGAGGAGGAACTGGGAAGTGTTCCAGATGCAAATTAAGGGCTATAAGGAGACAGGGCAGCTCGGTCCTAGAGCATCAGAGGAAAAGGTACAGATCTGGGCTGTTGTCTATGCTGACTTGATTAAGCTGGGTCATTCAATTTGCAGACAAATTCTCATCTACTGTATAAATGGTTTATTTATCCTAATAAAATAAAAAAAACTGCTTGCCAAAACACACCCATGTGAAATTCCATTCCTACTACCATTCCTGAAAATGCTTTCTAAAGCCTGCTTCTTCTATCTGGGAGGTGGGTTTAAAGACTTACGCCATTGCCACTTTCTCATAGCATGCTAATAAATATTAAAAGAACATACCTACCTGTATTTTGGTTTCTCAATTTATGGAGCTTCCTTCTCCTTTCTAGTATGAGATATCTCTCATGTATCTTACAGTGCAAGCCTATGCATGTCTACTCAGAAGTAAGTCCTATTGAACTCAATAGAACTTACTGTCTGGTAATGGTTGTAAGGTTACAGTTACAGTCAATTTCAAAGTTAAGGAGTAGAATGAACAAGGCTAGTTTTATGCATATTGATAGAATTGTTTAAAAATGCACTTCTGCTAGGCATATTATAGTTAAAAGTGCTGAATACTAGCAGGGTGTGCCTGGCATTACTTTGAATTCTTAGAAACAACAACAACAACAACAACAACTTTAAAAAAAAAGGATAGTGTAATTTGTTAGTTTTGATCCTTCACACCAAAAATAATGTCATGTTTTGGTCCACTGTTTTGATTCAAAATGGCACTCAGCATCCAAGCATCAACAAAGACCATAGTCCCCACCTTGGGAACGCGGATGCTGAGTTTGGCAGCGATATCTCAAGAGGCGGCCAAATCTCTGTCAAAAAACAGGTGAAGTCATGCCAAAGTGACATTTTGGTCTGCCATCTTGATTCAAAATGGTGGTCAGCATGCAAATGTCAATTAAGTATGCTGCCCCACCTCAGGAACCAATGTGCTAAGTTTGGTAATGATATCTACAGAGGAGGCCAAATCCTATAGAGAACAAATGAACAAACCATTTCCTAAAATATGTACAGGTAGGTAGCCGTGTTGGTCTGGGTCGAAGTAAAATAAAAAATTAAAAAAATTATTTTTTAAAAGGTGCTACTGAAGGAATTTTTTTATTTTACTAAAATATGTAGTAGACGTAATGTAATGCATTTGGCTACATTATTCTGTGAGACTCCTGAAGTATTTCTTGAAAATAGAAAAGAAAAAAACTGAAGTAACTAGCTGCAAATCCACTCGTAACGGCAAAACTTTTGTCATTTCTTCCATGAAAATCAGATAACATTATTTTGATAAAAGAGTGGAAAATTAACAACTTACATCCTGTTCAGGCAGAAGCTACCAAAGAAGCTACATTATGTGAACTTCTATAAGCAATTGTAAGATTTTATAAAAATCTTTTATTCAGAATTACCAAATCAGGAATAAGTATTTAAATTATTCTCATTAAACTGCTTCAAACATAAAATGATTCAAATTTCAGTTATATTTTAAAGCAGCTAAACTCTTGAATATTTATACTGTACTGAAAAATGAAGACATAAATTTTGGATTTTTAAAAGCTTCATTGCCCACTGTGCTCTTTTTCTCAACTAGAGCTGCATCTCTAGAATTCCATCTGCTCTTCCTCGAACATAAGTGTGTGCATAAACATTTACTTCCAAATCACACTATTGCTGGGGGAAAATCTGTTGCATATCCTCTCTCTCCCCCTCAATTCTGCACATACATCTCCACACTTGACAGAATGGATATGCATCCTTCATGTTTACCTGTGTGTACACATGTGTTCATGCGTAAAATAGGATTACGTAGTGGTATGTCACACAATAAAGTGGAAGAGGGACAAGTATCTAGATTTCTGCTTATTTCCTGTATACATCAGGTTACAAAAAGTTTTAGGAATATATATATATATATTTAAAAATCAATCGAAGCACTTTGCCAGGCTTTCATTCCTCAGCTAAAATGACTATTGAAAAATTTAATCGGAACTTCTTAGTAAAATATACCGGTACATGGTTTCTACTGTAAATGTACCCAGTGAATCTTATATATACTTTCTTACACAAAGTGTTGCAAACTAGTGTATCGCTCGATAAAGGTTGCTCCTGTACAATCAACTTCTTAATAATAATATTTATTATTAATTATTATCAAACCATTTTACAATAGTTTTAGTTTTAGTTACAGTCAGCTACACAAATTCCCTGGATGGACAGAGCAACTCTATACCTCCTTGCTACTTGAAGATGGAAACCTAGACATAACATACGTGGCAGCCAGATTTTGTGCTGCTATGATGGACATTCACCGAAGAATGCTTTGGGTCACACACCTGACCTAAACTGAAGGCTCATACGCAAGACCTGTGCCCTCTCTTGCACCCTCCCTTCTGTAGTTACTTTTGCAATTGCTTGCTTTTAACTCTCTAGCTGATGTTCAGCTTCCCTCATGC
Source organism: Zootoca vivipara (assembly GCF_963506605.1). Classification (NCBI taxonomy): domain Eukaryota; kingdom Metazoa; phylum Chordata; class Lepidosauria; order Squamata; family Lacertidae; genus Zootoca; species Zootoca vivipara. The sequence goes on from NC_083277.1 coordinate 49,973,750, forward strand.
ATCCCCACTTCTCTGAATCACTCCTTTTATCTGTTTTATTTCCAAAATTACTTTGTGTTTCTATTTTAACTTATGCTGGTCTGTGACCGTAATAAAGATGCTGTTGATGATGGATCTCCTTGTTTTGTTTTGTTTTATATAACCCCCCCCCCCCACATAAATGCTACGTGATGTTAGCAGGCAACAGATAGTAAAAGAGAGAGAGAGAGAAGTATATATTTTTATTAGGTATCATTGTGTTCTTTCCTCAAGGACTGATGAATTTCTTATTACAACTGTCCTTATGCAACCTCTTTTTCATATAGGAAACATAATTTCTTGTGTTTTACCTTGTCCTGCTCTCTATTCCCCTTTTCTAATTTAGTTTAGGTGATTTTATTTTTAAATATTGTAGTAGAACTTTATTTTCTTGCTATTTTTACACAAAGGTAGATTAAATTCACCATAGCTTTGCCCGTATGCAAAGTGGCTGCATGCCAATCTAGAGTGCCCCCCCCCCATTTCTTCTGTTGTTTTTAAATAGTTTTTATCCACTGTTGAGCCCTTAGGCTAGGCCTGCCTGAGGTTTAAAAATAAATAAATAGAGTCTGAGTTCTGAAATTCAGTGGGTGCAGCTTTTGACAAGGCCCTTTCTTGTGTTTCTGTCAAAGCTGCCTCTGCTATTGGTGGGACTGAGAGAAGCAACTGGGAAGTTTCAGAACTTGGAAAACGCTTGTATGGAAGAAGGCAGTCGATCAGGTAACATAATCCCAGACTTTTGGGCTTTGTAAGTCCTAAGCAGCATTTTCTTATGTATTTAATACATTTATATAACACTTAAGTATTCACATTTCTAAGCAAACATTTTTTAAAAAAATCTCCCACAGAAAATGGGACAATAAAATGATTTTTAAAATTGTCATAAAGCCAAACATTACCTCAGTCATGCACTAGAGGTTCAGCAAAGGGGATGTCTGTTCCACCAGTCCACTTCATTGGTTGTACATCTTCTAGTAATCACAATTGCGCCTGAAAATAAGCTGGTAGCTAGTGATGTTGTAACACACACAACATGGTGCTGGAGAGATGTAGCCCTATGAAGCGTGTCCCATCATCTGAGTTGTGTACCTCTAAGGCAGGCGTGCCCAAACTTGGCCCTCCAGCTGTTTTGAGACTACAACTCCCATCACCCCTAGCTAACAGGACCAGTGGTCAGGAATGATGGGAATTGTACTCCCAAAACATCTGGAGGGCTGAGTTTGGGGGTGCCTGTTCTAAGGACTCAACCCTTGCCTGAAGACTCACAGCAGTGGGGTTGCTGGTGCTTGTGCACAGGAGATCATGGAAAGGGTGGTGCAACAGCGTTATCATGGGTGGGTGGGTGTCCCTGTCATTGGGGGCTCATTGTCTCCCTCTGTGTGTGGATGGCATGTGGAAGTCATAGCCACGCAACTCCTAATTGGTGGCATTACTAAGGATTCTGAGGGCATGGCTGTCATTTTTGTGGCATTTAATTCTTTCCCAAGTGGTATCTTTCACTTTCCCCTCCTAGGCTGAGCACATATAGGATACAGTGCTCAGTGTGCTCCCATGCAAAATTGCTTGAAAGGTCTAGGAAAGTAAGCACAGCCAACTGAACAGCCTATTTTTCATACGTCTTCACTCTTCTTTCCACCGCCACTACAGAACTGCATACTGTATATCTGAAATAATTATTGTAGGCCTACCAACCATTTGTTGCTGTGCTGTAACTATTAGAGGAGCATATATTTAGTCTTTCCAAATGTAAGGCTTGCTATTCCAAAAGCTAATAAAATACATATTTTTTTTCCTGGACCTAAATGATGGGGTTTTTTGTTGTTGTTTCCTTTCATGTATCGGCATTTTATTATTTAATTTGATCAACTCCATATTATTCATTTTAACCAGACTTAAGAACATAAGAGGGGCCCTGCTGGGTCAGACGAAAAACCTATCTAGTGCAACATTCTGTTCTCACATTCAGGTGGCACTGTGGTCTAAACCACTGAGCCTCTTGGGCTTGCCGATCAGAAGGTCGGCGGTTCAAATCCCCATGACAAAGTGAGCTCCCATTGCTCTGTTCCAGCTCCTGCCAACCTAGCAGTTTGAAAGCACACCAGTGCAAGTAGATAAATAGGTACCACTGCGACGGAAAGGTAAACTGCACGCTCTGGTTTCTGTCACAGTGTTTTGTTGCACCAGAAGTGGTTTAGTCATGCTGGCCACATGACCCGGAAAGCTGTCTATGGACAAACACTGGCTCCCTCGGCCTGAAAGCGAGATGAGTGTCGCTCCCCATAGTCGCCTTTGACTGTACTTAACCATCCAGGGGTCTTTAACCTTTTATCTTTTTCTGTTCTCACAGTAGCTAACCAGGTGCCCTATGGGAAGCCCATTAACAAGATTTGAGCATAAGAGTAATCTCCCCTCCTGCAGTGTCCAGCAAGTGGTATTCAGAAACATACTGCCTTTGACTGTGTGTAGCAACCGATAGCTTTATCCTCCATGAATTTGTCTAACACTCTTTTAAATCCATCACTACCTCCTGTGGGAGAGAGTTCCATAGTTTAACAATGGTCTCTGTGAAGAAGTATTTTCTTTTGTCTGTCCTCAGTCTTCTAGCCCTCAGCTTCATTGGATGTCCACATGTTCTAGTGATATGAGTGATAGAGAAAAACTTTCCTCTGTCCACTTTCTTCATGCTATCCCAAGTTTTATACATTTCTGTCATGTTACCTCTTACTCACATTTTCTCTAAACTGTTGTTGTTGTTGTTTAGTCGTTTAGTCGTGTCCGACTCTTCGTGACCCCATGGACCACAGCACGCCAGGCACTCCTGTCTTGCACTGCCTCCTCACATGGAGGTATCGCCATCCCCTTTTCTGAACCTTCAATATCATTTTCAAGGTGAGGTGACTGGCTTTTATTAAGGAGTACCTGTATATTCAACCCACTTGTGAGAAGGAGAAGGAAAAAACAGCTCAAAAGATTCACAGCAGTTCAGGAAATATTGAATAAGCTAATGACTACCTACACTTTATTTTAAAATACACACAACGATTATGAGCAACACCACAGGCAGCTGTATCTAATTTTGTCATCATATGTTTTAGGGCACCGGCTGTTTGCCTTTAAAAAAAGGGAGCATAAAACCTGGATGAAATATTTTACTCATCCAGCAGCAGCAGCAGCAGCAACAACAACAAAATGAATATGTCATCCTGCTATTAGTTGACATAATGAAACATTTCTTCCCTTGAATTTTGAGTGACGAGAGGAAGTTTGCAGTAGTTAGCAACCACCAAGAATGTGCTAATGTAGAGACACCATTGTAAGAAACAGTCCCTGTTTCTACCGTAATTCCCTTTATAGAATAATAATAATAATAATAATAATAATAATAATAAATAATTTATTTATGCCCCACCCACCCAGCTGGGTTTCCCCAGCCACTCTGGGCGGCTTCCAATAAAATATTAAAACACAATAGTGCATCAAACATTAAAAGCTTCTAAAATTCTGGTAGTTGTTTTTCTCTTTGGCATCTGGTGGGAGGGCGTTCCACAGGGCGGGTGCCACTACCGAGAAGGCACTCTGCCTGGTTCCCTGTAACTTGGCTTCTCCCAGCGAGGGAACCACCAGAAGGCCCTTGGCACTGGACCTCAGTGTCTGGGCGGAATGATAGGGGTGGAGACGCTCCTTCATGTATACTGGACCGAGGCCATTTAGGGCTTTAAAGGTCAGCACCAACACTTTGAATTGTGCTCGGAAAGGTACTGGGAGCAAATATAGGTCTTTCAAGATATAGGTCTTTCCAATATAGGTGTTATGTGGTCTCGGCGGCCACTCCCTGTCACCAGTCTAGCTGCCGTATTCTGGATTAGTTGTAGTTTCTGGGTCACCTTCAAAGGTAGCCCCGCATAGAGTGCATTGCAGTAGTCCAAGTGAGAGATAACTAAAGCATGCACCACTTGGTGAGACAGTCCACGGGCAGATAGGTTCTCAGCCTGCATACCATTAGTAGTCGTGATGGTGCAAAAGTGCAGCATTTTGCTGTGAGTACAGTCCCACTGCTAAGGAGCCAGTTTGAACAATGGTACAAATGTGGCAAAATTACTGTTGACCTTACAACATAACCCTTCCTCAATCTGCCACCCCCCCCTATGTTTTACATTGCAGTTCCCATCAGCTCTAGCATGGCCAATGATCAAGGATGATGGGAGTTGTGATCCAAAGTATATGGAGCGCACCAAGTTGGGTTGGGTGACCCTGTATTTTCCTCAGTTATTTACATAGGAACCAACATTAATTTCCTTATGACACTTGGAGAATCCTGTCAGGTTGATCATGCAAAAAAGAGGGGAAATATTCTACTGATTCTGACTGTTTAAAGGCCATTGTTGAGGGATCATTCCAGGTCTCTAATTGGTCAATGTACAATACAGTACATTAATTAGTCCAGTGAAATATGCACATATGCTTTAGTCCCTTTTCTGTGGCTTTCATTCTGTAGTATCAGTAAGTAATATCAGTCTTTGCAAATATGTTTCTGTGAAAGCAAGGAATATCAAGTAAGGACATCTGTTCATCATAACTGACGTGAACTAATTTTGCTAATGTGTCTGATTAGCAAAAATGATTATGGGTAAATTACACAGAACTTCTGTTTTGCCACAGGCATAATGTACAGATCCAAGAATAACTCTGGAGCCTAGAAAATATGCATTATCTACTTACTTACTTACTTGCTTGCTCCATTTATATACTGCCTTGAGTGCTATGGCACTCAGAGTGGCTTGCAATTTAAAGCCAAAAATATTTAAAAGGCAGAAGGCAAAACAATGAATCAGCAGAATCATCTTAGGCCATTTTGGGTCTTTCCAATAGCACAAGCTCTCTGACCTTGGCAAATCTCTGCTACCTTTTTCTGTGAGCACATGGTCTTTAGGGACGTGGGTGGCGCTGTGGTCTAAACCACAGAGCCTAGGGCTTGCCGACTGTTTCTGTGCGCTGCTCTGGTTCGCCAGAAGCAGCTTAGTCATGCTGGCCACATGACCCGGAAGCTGTCTGCGGACAAATGCTGGCTCCCTCGGCCAGTAAAGTGAGATGAGCGCCGCAACCCCAGAGTCATCCACGACTGGACTTAACAGTCAGGAGTCCCTTTACCTTTATGCCCTTCCTCTTAAAGGAGCCCAGTACAGCAAAGATCAAAATGTTAAACAAATATAACTTAAAATAAATCATTTTTTTAACAATTAAATCCATCTAAAATATTTAAGACCACATAAAAGCATTCATATACTTTCACAATGTGGCACACAGCTTCCATTGCAGTAAAGAGCCTTCCATTGCAGTAAAGACACCATTGGACACAACCTATTGCTACTGCACGAAATCAGGATGTCATGTTACATTGTAGTACAATTTATGCCATAAATTTCCCATGGTAAAGCACTGGATGATGCAGAAAAGCCTCTGTTTTTTTACCTGCAGGACAATTGATGTTAATATTTGTTTGTTTTTTTTGCTTTTACAAAACTTACTATTTCAGTTATGTTCCAGATAAGATAAAAAAAGGGTACTCTTTATTTGACTAGATCAATAATGTTCAATTGGAACCAGGAAGCTCACTAAATAATTGCAGAGTTTCACCATCTGAGAATGCGATGCGAATAGCTCAATTATTCATCTCAGAGGATGCTTTGGAGAAGAACGAGGCAATAATACCCTGCCATATCCACTGAAATCCGACAGTGATCCAAGTCTAGAACATTAATTCTGTGAATGGAATGCAAATAGCTAGAATAGATTACAACACTATTAAAACCCCAAGCAGGAGAATCCAAAGATACCTAAGGTTTTGTCTCATAGAGAGATGGAAAAGATGCAGGTATATAAAAGAACCCTTCTTTCATTTGCTCATGTTAAATATCTGATATGCATGTAGAAACATGCAACACAAGCAGATCATGAAAATGCTGCTGATTCTCTGAGCTTGCTTTACCTCAAACGACTTCAAGGGAGACAGTCCAACCAGTCTCTGCAGGATCTGCCTAGAGCTGGGAAGGAGAGGCAGCTTGGATGGCCGCCTTGAACTTCAGGCAGGTGATGTTGATGAAAGCCTAGGAAGTCACCTTGAAGACATTAATAATGCTGCCTGCCTGGAGGCTCTGGAGTTGGCCCCATCGCGCTCAAGGAGAGAGTATGTTGCCTGTACTCAGCGAGCATCCAGACGTTTCCTGGCCTTTTATTAATTATAAAGTAATACATAAATCCAAGCCCAGCAAATGTCTGGCTTCCCACCTGAGTGCAAGGAAACAATTACGCTATAAATAAACAAATAAGATGCAAGATATTAGCTTGGATCCTCAGTCTTTGTAAGCAGAATTTGGCTCATGGGAAACTTCCGCTGGACAAAAAAGGGGAGAGGATTTTTTTTTAATCATTTCCTCCCCGACTCCACTGTAACTTCCTGTGCTCTCCTGAAAACCCTACATTGTAGCAATAGATGGAAGGAACCCTCTCATTTGTGGAAACAACACTGACTCTGAACCTGTTATCTATCTGTAAAGCCAATATAATTATTCCCATGCCCTCTACATAGGCTGCTGGAATTCATCTTAGCTCCAGGCAGGGACTCAGCTGGATTGGCAAAGAAAAAGTGTTTTATACGCATTGTATATGCATTATAATAGTGTGACACCAGATGGCGCTGTGGAGTTCCGTTTTTGCCAACGTGATTTCTCATACAAAGTTTACAATGCATTTTCCTGAAACACTTCTTTGATGTGTCTAGATCCAGCCCAGGTGACCTGAGACACCAGTAGCTAGAGGACCTTCATAGCTGGGGCTAAGTCATGGAGTTTTTCATTCAGGCCAGCGTGCTCTACCCAGTTTTCAGGCTGCTCAGCCAAATCCCCTTGCCTTGCCTTGGGTGGATCAAGAGGCTGCCTGGGTGGATCACAACCACTGCCACTGCTGCAGCTGGAGTAGCAGCAGCAAAGTAAATTATGTAATCAATGTACAGTCATACCTCGGAAGTCGAACAGAATCCGTTCCGGAATCCATTCGACTTCTGAAACGTTCAACTTTCAAAGCGCTGCTTCTGATTGGCTGCAGGAAGCTCCTGCAGCCAATTGGAAACTGCGGAATCCCCATTGGACATTCGGCTTCCAAAGAACGTTTGAAAACCGGAACACTCACTTCCGGTTTTCGATCGTTTGGGAGCAGGAGCATTCGACTCCCAAGGGATCATTTGGGAGCTGAGATATGACTGTAAACCACAAAGATCAATAAAATCTAGGTAAAAACTGATTATTCGGTATAAACACCAATAAACGTGATGAGCTTTTGCGGAGTTTGGAATTTTTGGTGAAAAGCAAGTGTGGCACCCAGCTTAACACTTCAAACTTAATTCTAACACTTAACTTGATCCAGGAATTTAGAGAAGTCTATCACCCTTGAATTCACAACACTACAAAAACCAACAGCAGCACCAGCAACAACCACCCACCAACAAAAAGCCTCAAAGAACACCCCAGCCTAGTAATCTGTTCAGCAGCCTCAGTTTTAGTAGCTGGAGTCAGTCAGGGCTCCAACTTCCCAGGCCAGGTGGGAAAAGGCCTGCAAGGCAGAGAGCAGGTCCTCTGGGACTTACAGCCAAGATGGTCTCTGGCCTCTTCAGCAGTATCAGTTTACAGAAGAAGAGGCAAGGACTGGCGCTGGAGGCCCTTGTGGGATCTCCAAACATTCCTCCTGTGAGAAATGTGGTCCAGAGGCATTATGGGGAAAGGAAAGAGAGGTGGGGTGGCATGGTTGAATGCTTGCACTTCACTCCCCACCCAGTCCAAAGAATGAGTGAAAAGCAAAATCAAATCAATATAAAAACAAAAATAAAAATTGGGAGGGACAGAGGGCCTGGGTGTTTGTGTGTGTGTCTGAGGGCATTATGGTAAACGATACTGACACCTGCAAATTGGGTGTTAAGTGATAAAAACATAATTTGAAAAGAAGCAGTTCATTTATTAGTTAAGGCAATGACATCTATTCCAATAAATTTAGGCACGTTTAATGTAATGTAATGCAATGCAATGCAATGCAATGCAATGCAATGCAATGTAAAAGGGATGCGGGTGACGCTGTGGTCTAAACCATCAAGCCTCTTGGGCTTGCTGATCGGAAGGTCGGCGGTTCAAATCCCTGCGATGGGGTGAGCTCCCGTTGCTCGGTCCCAGCTCCTGCCAACCTACCGTAGCAGCTCAAAAGCATGTCAAAGTGTAAGTAGATACAGTAAATAGGTATTGCTCCGGCGGGAAGGTAAACAGCATTTCCGTGCGCTGCTCTGGTTTCGCCGGAAGTGGCTTAGTCATGCTGGCCACATGACCTGGAAAAACTGTCTGCGGACAAACATCGGCTCCCTCGGCCAGTAAAGTGAGATGAGCGCCGCAACCCCAGAGTCGTTCGCGACTGGACTTAACTGTCAGGGGTCCTTTACCTTTACCTTTAATGTAAATTAGGAAGTGAGAGTAAGGTAGGTTCTGCATTCATTGTCCTGTATCTATCTCATTTTGTATAAAGGATATCCCCTGCATTTGCTTCCAGCATTTGAATCTGGTTCTGTTCATAACCCTGGTAATTTAAAACTGCTGTGGACTACTGTTTTTTTCCCCAAAACAACCGTATGGGTAGGACAGAAAGCTGGGATTCATGTATGAAAATGCTTCCAGACTCTTGAGCTTGAAAGCAATAGGGTATTGTCTAAAAACCACACTTCCAAAGTACAGTACTGTAATAGATTTTAAGGTTTCATTAGTGTATAAATGTTTCATTGTGAAGAGCTTGAAGACACAATGTAAAAGTACTGAGGTGGAACATATGATAAGATTCTGGACCAGGTTTATCTTTCAGTGTCTTTTGTTATATTCAAAAAGAGCTGCCCAGGATTGAAAAGGCTGAATTGCACACCAGTTCTTACAAATCATTTGAACTGCCCAGTACTGAAAAGACCAAGGTGTATAATATCAGTTCTTACAATTCCATTGAAATGTATCTTTCAAGGTTTCTGCATTCATTGGTCAAGACATGAAGAATTAGTTGAGCTTGCTGTAGTTTCTGTGGTAGTCAGACCAAACACATATGCAACTTGTTTTTGTTAGTAGATGGCAAGGCATTGGCAACAAAAGCCATAGTTAAGAGTGGCCAAATGTTGGGGAACGAACACTTTAGGAAAGTTACTCAATGACAACTGAATAATCTAAAAGAAGGTAGGGTGGCACCCTTCCTGGTCATGCCACAGGTTGTTTTTTAACCTGTCTAATGGACCTATCTTGCTTCGTATAAAGAACAGGAGATAAATATTTGCCTTAAGCCATTTAGAATGCACAATTTGTAAGGAGAAACACCTGCCGGGTTATCAGGTAGCCAAATTTGCTATGTGTTGGGTCATATTGTGCCAATCCTCATTAGGTATCCCATTTTACTCATATTGCAGAACAGTGTTCTGTACAATATAGTGATGGCAGCAGTGGCCAGCCTGATGTTCTTTAGTCAGTTCACAATTTTATCTATTTGTTAAAAGTACAGGGTGGGATTCAACTTATTGCCTTCCGCCAGTTGAAACCAGCACAAGGGCTCCTGCTAGTGCAACAGGAATTTACATCTCCCTATCTTGACCTGCACACCCACACACCCACACACACATCCAAATGGCTCAGGCCTGGGTCAGGAAGACCCTCAAAACATTGTGTGCAAAGAGGAGAGGAGAGCTTGCACTGACAGAATAAACACTGTAGTGCTATGCTGCCTCCCCCCCCCATACCCTATTCTTCTTCTCAAGAGCTGTCAGGTGTCAGGGAATCTGATCCCCACATGGTAGGCTGCCGGGAATAGATAAGACAGGGAAAGTTCTTACCAATATATTTTATTCAATACTCACAGAGAGAGGCTTAGAAATGCAGCCTCTTGGATTAATCGTGTTGTTCTGAGTAAATCTCCACCCTCCCTTCTTTCCACTTCATTCATTTGTCAACAGAATCACCCACCTTACGGTGGTCACTTAGGGTCATTTGTCTCCGAGCCCTTTGCTCTCCTACTTTCAATGCCCGCCGGGGTCTGGGAGAAGGAGGGTCTAGAATGCTTTCTAGTGATAACGTGTCAGCCAGCTGCTCCAGCTCTTCCTCCTCCTCTCCTATTATTTCCCAACTTTGCTCTTCATCTGCTTCTGAGCTATGACCTCCTGCAAACCAATGTTGTAAATCTATACTGTGTTCCTCTTCTCTGGAAGGTTCAGACTAGGGAGGCGGTCTCCACCACTCCTCCTCTGTCCAGTCCCTGACATCAGTTCAGGATGGCTTACATGTGTTGTTATGTATACCACTAGGTTATTTTATGAGAGGGCTGTATATACCTTAACAAACAAACAAACAAACAAACAAACAAACAAACAAACAAATACATGTTCCTACTGGTCTGCAACCTAGGCACCGTTCAGAGTCAAACTCCCTTCTCTCCAGCTGTTTAATCTTCAGGCCGTTCTCTGCCAACAGAACATGACACTTTGAGTCATGACGTTGGTCTAGTCTAGTGGTTCCTTTTACTTTTAATTCCATTGTTCTAATGCAGTGGCTTACTCTAGAGTTGGACCATAAGGTTTCCCCCTCCTTTGGCAGGACCTGCTTCTGGCAGGAGTAACTGCATTTGCCTATACAGTAGTTCAGTCAGATAATTAATAATGCTGTAACCAGTGGAGTTACTCATTGTTTAAACATCATGCTGAAGAACTGCCATAGTTCAATATGCAAGGATATTTTTTTGGTTAATAAATAACTTAGTAATATTAATTTGTATATTTTCTTTGTTCTCCTGTTCTATGGCTTTTTATTTATGGAGAGGATTTGGTTCCAGCATTAGCAGCACACTCCCCTGTGAGATTGTTATTTGCAATTCTAATTTGCTTTATTGCCTTAAAAAAAATGATGTTACCATTTTGAGGATTGGGTGGGAGAAAAAGCTTATTTTCCAGCTGAGGCATAGTTGAAATGAAGCCGTGTTTTGTTTGTGCTTTGGATAAATTCTCCCGCAGGATAAATTTCTCTCCAGGAAATGTGCTGTTTACTACATACTGATTAACTTTCATGACTACCGTAAGGTACATGCCCTCATGACAACCCTTCTTATGGATCTACTCCTGATTAACTGGTGTTATATAACTACTTTAAGTCTTGGAAAAACGTTCTTAGGCAAGAGTAAATACTGTAGAGGGAAGGGAGGATAGCAAATGTTTAACAAAGGATGCTTTGTTAATCTAAATCCCACCATGAAACTAACATAGTATGTTCAGCCTCTTATTCATTCTTCTATAGATGCAGTTTATGGGGAATGTACTGCTACCACACAAAACACACTCCCCAGTTCTTTGTCTACAGTGGAACCGACAGTACAACTTCATTTGACCCAGTTCCTTTGAAAGAGATTCAAGCCTGAAGAATTTACACCAGACATTATCAGAACAGAATAAAACCATCCAGAGTTTGACAAGGAGTTCCTGAGTGCAACAGAAGCCGAGAAGAAAATAACAGAGTATGACAGAAGGTCTAATCCTTTTACACACCCCATACCAATTCTCTGACACAATCTGTAACCAACCTCCTGTTATTAGCTGTGGTCTGGAAAACATACAGGCAAACAATTTACAGTTGTATACAGTATTTTGCTTTCCGTCATCAAGACCAACTTGTGCATCTCTGTGACTGACATTGAGGAACTGGTATGTGGGAAAGTTAACATCCCCTTCACCCTTATTTATTTATTATTTCATTTATACGCCACCTTTCCTTCAAGGAGCTCAGGGTGATGTATTCTCTCCATCTCCATCTTATCGACACAACAGCCCTGTGAGGTAGGATGGGCAAAGAGACAGCAAATGGCCCGAGGTCAGACAGCAAGCATGCCACTGCGTCGGTCCAAATAGCCCCCTTTTACCCAAAAAGAGAGAAAGACAGATAGACATGGACAAGGAGAAGGAAAAGAAAAAGGACAGAAAATATGTTGGAGAGGTACCCAGTGTCATGAATTAGCTGACCATTTGCTACATACATCTGACAACCTTTAAAGCACATTTAAAGCACATTTCCCCCCTCCAAAAAATGTTGGGTACTGTAGTTTGTTAAGGATTTCTTGGAATTGTAATCCTGGGAGAATTAAACTACAGTGCGGAGAATTCTTTGAGTGAAGGAACGTGCTTCAAATGCACATTAGAGGTATAATGTGTACACAGCCAAAGCCTGCTCTAGTCCACAATTATATGCCACAATGAATTTGTTTTAAAGTAACACAGCATTTATTCTTTTGTAGATTGTGAGGGAAGGGGGAGGTTAATACTGCAGCAAATTAGCACAGCTATTCCTCTGCAGTTAACCTGATCCATGAGCATAAACATGAGGAAATTCCCAGCTGATTTTTTGTTTTGCTTTCGGGTGCTGGTGCTGGGCTGTTTCGGCTAGGACTTCCTTGTTTGCTAAGGCAATGACTTAGGAAGGTAGCTCTGCAGTAGTCAGCTTTTTAACTTTACATGGTTTGCTCACTTTTTATTTTCTTCTTGCATAATGGTTTTGCTTTCTTACTTTCTGTGTGGGTTTGATCAGCTTTGCTGATTAGAGCATGTAGATGTCAGCAGTATGGTTATCAGCAGCCCAGGATAACAGGAAAAACAAACTTGCTTCCTGAAGCAATGAGTAACTCTCCAAGAGCAATTTGCTCTGCTAAGGCTGAGGAGCTCAGGACTTAGAACTGCTTCACACTAGCAAGTAGTCTAGTAGGCATTACTTTTTTAAAGCCTTAGAGGAACCCCTGGAGCTCTACACTGATGAAAATATGAAAGTAAAAAACAACAACAAAGCAAAACAGAATACTGTAGTCATAGCAAGTGCCTTCTCCCTTTCCTGAGTTCATTCCATGTATTCTTTCTCGGGAGGCCTTTAATGAGATAAATGCACGAGTCACTGGCAACTAAGCAGCTTGTGCATTTGCAGTCGAGACTGCTGACATTTGGCATTGGGGAAGTTTATCAGTATAGAGTTGGCAATGTAAAGCCCATGAGTCATATCTGGCCTTCTGAGACTCTCCCACAAAGCTTAGTGCTGCCACTGTGTGGTACGGTAATTCATCCCAGGTCTCTCAGTCAAAGGGGAAGAGGAGGGAAGACTAGAAGTATCATACTGTGATCAATGATCATACTTCTAGTATCATACTGTGAAGTGCTCTCTGCTCAGGACATATTTGGAGCTGTGTAATATCTTAAACACAGGAATACCGAAAGTCTTTTTTAGTAACAGAAACTGGCTTCATTTAGAACAGTCTCAACAAGCTATGTCTATACATGGGGTCCTCAAAAAACCCACTTTGGGCTCACTTAAGGCCTCCTGGCCCTCCTAATTCTTAATTTTAAAAACTTGAAATCTATTTATTTATTTAGTAGGAAGTGTTGCCAGCTTTCTTTTTCTTTTTGTGCTGTTTGGGGTCTTGTCCTGTGTGTGTGTGTGTGTGTGTGTGTGTGTGTGTAGGTAGGGATTCTGAGTTGCACCAGTTCTGAGTTGCACCAATTTTGTGATGTCTGTGAGACATTTTTAAGATTTCCAAACATATCCAGACTACTGCTTTATTACTGGGCCTCTGCAGGAGCCCAGGTGGAACAAAACTAGAAACCTACATATCAGGAATTCTCCTAGTACACATTACAAGCTGTTTCCTGGAATACTTCCAGAAGTCAATTAAAGAAACAGGAACAGTGAAACACTGAGCTGGGTTGGGCTGACCTTAAACCTGTAATGTAAAGCATGTATGTGTGCATGCAAGCATATGTGGTTCCTCATACTGTCTGACACACTTACAGCACCACGGCCACAGGCCGGCTCTGTCCTTGGAGTCTTCTACATAGACAAATTCAGCCTGCCACTTGTTTGCTGGAACTGTGTCAAAGAAACCACTTACAACTTATAATTTAAGTGCTAAAACTGGGATCTGCCCAAGTGTGCCTAGGCTGAGCAACATCAGGAAGATTTGTACGCATGCCGCAAATAGAATGTGACTCTTTTAAAAGAGAGACGTGGCCTTTTCATCGCACTGGCCGGCTTGCAGTTAAATGACAGCTTTTTGTGTTTTGTCAAATCTCTGTGGAAATAACAACACAAACACGTGATAAAGGCTGCAACGTATTTTGTTCTTTCAGGTCTGAATGATGACCATTTCTCTTGTCTGTGGTCAGTAGCATTTATGGCACATCTGTCCAACCACGGTCTTGGAGCAGACACACCTTGTGGTCTAAGGTTTCTTAGTTTGGGCACTTTTATCTGAGGATCTTGCACAAACAAGCAGACATGACAACAGCAACTAGAATAGTTCAGAAAACTCTCCCTTTTCTCCCTCTTGACTGAAGGCTGGTTTGCCTGCTGAGATTATCTGAACTGTCCAGAATCACATAGGGAAGTTGCAGTGGCTTAACTAATGGAGGAAATAATGAACAAATAAAATGGCAGGCTAACAGGCTCACTAAATTTGAAAAGTTCCTATAGACTTTTTTTTGCCCCCCACCCCAGCTTATAAAATTTATTACCTGCTCTTCACCATAAGGTCTCATAATGGGTTACAACAGTGTAATAATTCAAAATTAAAATCAGTGAAAACAATTTAGAATCAGAAGAATAGGGTGGGTCCTTAAAAAAAAAAACCTCAAGTATCAAAGGCCATGGGATGGAAAGTTATAAATATGGAATAAGGGTGTGCCAGATAACATCAGATCTCTGAACTGGGAAGATTAGGTGTAAGTACAGCGGGTGACACTGTGGGTTAAACCACAGAGCCTAGGTCTTGCTGATCAGAAGGTTGACGGTTCGAATCCCTGCGACGGGGTGAGCTCCAGTTGCTTGGTCCCTCCCAGCTCCTGCCAACCTACCGTAGCAGTTCAAAAGCATGTCAAAGTGTAAGTTGGGAAGGTAAACGGTGTTTCCGTGTGCTGCTTTGGTTTGCCAGAAGCGGCTTTGTCATGCTGGCCACATGACTTGGGAGCTGTACGCTGGCTCCCTCAGCCAATAATGCGAGATGAGCGCCGCAACCCCAGAGTCAGTCATGACTGGACCTAATGGGCAGGGGTCCCTTTACCTTTACCTTTACTAGGTATCTACCTTCTGCCCTTGTCAGAACAAAAGCATGTATTCTGTATCTCAGTGAGCTCAAGCATCTGCTTTATATGCAGAATGTTGCAGGGACAATCCAGGCAGGGAGGGCAAGGAATCTCCCTTCTGAATCCTAGGAGATTCTCTGCTAGTCAGCATATAAAATAATAAACTATTTATTTCATTGAATTTATACACTGCTTGATTGTAAAAAAAAACACCCAAAACCCACAAAGAGGTTTTAAAAAAGATAAAACAGTAAAATCAAGCAAGATTTACAACCTTACTTCAAAACGTACAAAAGTAAAAATGCTAAAGCAGATTAAAATTACCTCAACTTGTACCAAACAATTTCTACTCTTTTGACATTCAAAGCACAAACCAAACCAGTATCAGATATGCCTAAGCCATCATTATATTTGAACAGGAACAGCCTATTGCCGTTTTCCCATGTGCACACCGCTGGAAATGTTACGCAGGGGGCCTTATTCCTCTCATGAGAATATATCAAAGAAAAGGGTTGACAGTTTCTGTCACTGCTTGGTCTTTTGTTGTATGGAAATACAAGCCTCTGTTTCATCTTAGTTGCAAAATCCTGTATGGTACATCTTCTATTAAAAGGGGTTAAATTATCCATGCTTGCATCTGTTCAAATGCATCTGTTTTTGATTTCTCATGCAAGTTATGAAAACTTTTTCTAATGCAGACAACATTTGGAAATTAAATTATTTTACATAAGATTCAGAATTTCTACTACTGTAGAAATCTCTGTGAAGGGATGGTTATGTTTTAGTGTCTTGGCTAAGCCAGTTGTGCGGGCTTTGTAGTTTGGCTTTCAGCAGCTCGCTCAGGCTGTTGCCTAAAATCTAAGAGTGTGACTTTATTCACCAGCAGTTTAAGGAACAGAAAATCTCACTTTGTTGGCTGCCATTGCATGCCCAAGTCACATGCTCTCTCTTCTCTACAGCATGCCCAGTGCAGAAAGTAGGTCATTAGAAAAGGGGAAATTCACCAAGTATGTCTGGAGATTTTGCAAACTTCAGAGAAAACACGTCGGAAATCATTGGCATACATTTCTGCACGTTCTTCTCTACGTGTTCCTAAGTTTTCTTGCCACATTATCACCATCCTGATGAAGACAAACAGCTGGACTAACATCAGGTATAACTCTGGCTTTCCTTCCTGCTTAATCATTTTATTATAGGAATCACATTGGTCAAATTGAAAACACATATTTATTATTTCAAAACAAGTTTAAGTTTTCCCTGCCACCTCTGCAAACCTTCTCCATCCATTTGTCTCCTCCAAAAGGAACATTTTGCCTGCTCTTTCACTTAGGGTGTAGCCACACCAGAGCGAATAGAGGATTTGCACTAATCTGTTTCCTCACTAATGTAGGGGTATCTACACAACACCCTCCCCATCCCAGTGTTGTCACAGACCTTTCACACTTTTAAATTGGGTTTTTATGATCCTTGGAAAGTCTGAAGCAGCAAAGATGGAAAACCCCTGCATTTGAAACTCCTCCCCAGAATAAGATCAGGTCCTTGTACAAATGGATATCATTTCTAGTTAGGTGGGAGAGAGCAGAACCTGCTCAGGAAATTTCGCTGCCTGAAGCGGATCCCAAATGGGGCATCCTTCCCCAGCCCTACCATGCCAAAGTCAACACTTTAACAAAGTCTTTTGTTACCACTCCTACCTTCGTGTACCTTCTGCCATTTATGGAGCTCTTGCCTGAAGGAGATGGCTTCTCTCTGCTGCATAATAGAGCCACTCCTGTAGAACAGTGATGGCCAAACTTGGCTGAAACCAGCTGTTTCGGGACTACAACTCCCATCATCCCTAGCTAATAGAACCAGTGGTCAGGGATGACGGGAATTGTAGTCCCAAAACAGCTGGAGGGCCAAGTTTGGCCATCACTGCTGTGGAAGAAAATCACCTAGTATCCATCTAAGGGCTTCTGGGAAAAATGATGGCTAGGAATTGCATTGATTATTGCATTCAGCTGAACTTCTGTGACTGACCTTACGAGTTCAGTCATTTGGTAAAAATGTAAACTACTGAGTATTCAAGAACAAGTTGGCTAGGAATCAGCAGGAGACCATGCAGCTGCACAAACATATAACTATTGCTCCTTAGATATTTAAGAAGTCCACTGCAATTCTGCCACCAGTCTTGAATGTGGATATGATGTCAGGTTGAAGAAGAAAACATGGAAACAGTACTTTTTTCTCTGCTGTCCTCCTCTCCGATATTATTTTCTAAGCAATGTGTTAACATTGATTTCTAGGATTAATTCAGTTCTAAGAGTAATTTTTATATACAGTGGACGCTTGGGTTGTGAACGTGATCCGTGCTGGAGGCATGTTCGCAACCCGCAGCCCCACGTCTGCGCATGCGTGGGTTGCGATTCGGGGCTTCTGCGCATGCGCAAAGCACGATTTAGTGCTTCTGTGCATGCGCAAGCGCCGAAACCCAGAAATAACCCGTTTGGGTACTTCCGGGTTTGGCACGGGATGCAACCTGAAAAGACGCAACCTGAAGCGCCTGTAACCTGAGGTATGACTGTATATTAAATATCTCTTCTTATTTGTACTTTTCCATTCAGAGAAAATATACATCTTAAAGCATTCCTGCTGTATTTCACTCAGCAGAATATTTTTTTTGATACTATTATGCCTACCAACAAACTAGTTTTTGATAGGTTTTGAACTACCACATAACCTTTTGAACTACCACATTAACCTTTTCAAATGTTGCCCAGAGATGCATTTGCACACCCAACTGGTCTAATGCCACAGGATGCCCAGAAAACAGCTTGGAGGGGGGCACTTGCAAAATTTCTAAATGTATTTTAAAAGCCAGCTTCTCAAATATTATGAACATGTATTGACTGGTGTCTTAAAATTTCTTTAAAATGACTTATTACACGGAAAGAAAGCAATGGACATGCTGCTATTCTGCTACCAACAATATGTGACAGAAATTGAATTCACTTTGACTCTAGAAAGGTCTTCTTCAGTGGTACATTTAAATTACTCATGAATTGTCACAATAAGAGAAACAACCCTTTTTAGGGAAGTTTTTAATGTTTGATGTTTTATCGAGTTTTTAATATTCTGTTGGGAGCTGCCCAGAGTGACTGGGGAAAGTTGCAGTGATTTTGCCTAAAAGTAAAATAAAATAAAATGGATGTTATATGGAACAGATAACCATTCCACTCATAAAAAGTAACAATAGTAATGTAATATATCCACTCTCTCACTCTCTCATATCTATATCTATATCTCAACAGGTCTCTGAAACAGCGCAACAAGGTTGCCTGCCTAATGTTAACAGGCAGGCATTTCAGAATCACATCATACCCCCTCATAAGCTCAAGAGATCTGCTTGGATCAAGGAGATATATGGCAATTAACAACAGAGATGACAGCTATCAATATTCAAATTAAAGTAGAAAGGTTGGGCAGACATTAGTGAAATCCACAAACTCTGCCCCTGCCTCCTTCCAAATCATGTCACTTTGCTGTAGGTGTGCAAAACAGAAGCAAGGGGGAAGTCGCAGAAGGTAAGGGGGGAGTGGCCTCCCTCTGACCTCTTGTAATTCAAGCACAGATATACCAAAGCAGAGGTGGTGACCTCCAGCTGTTTTGGACTCCCAACTCCCATCAGCTCCCAGCCAGTATACTGGTCTATGGCCAGGAATTATGGGAGTTCTGCTTCAATGGTGTCTGGCTGGTTCCCCATCCCTGTGTTTGAAACATAAAGAAGGATGAGAGTGAAACAGTATCAACTTTAATATCTAGAGCCACTTTTCACTGAATGTGTTGCATTTAAATGTATCAGCAAGAGAACATTGTTACCATTATATATTGGTGTAATTACAAATGATCGCAGTTTTGAGGAAAATGAGAAAGTATGTTTCCTATGGTTTCAGAGGTTTAAGAGAATAATGCCTCTAGCCACGATCCAAAGCATTTTCATTTACTTTAATAGGATTGTGCTGGCAGTGCTTTAAAATGACAACTAGTTCTCTCCCCATTTAACATAGAGTTTCTTCTTATTAATATATTAAAAAGTTTGATTTCCCTTATGTTCAGCATTATTACCCCGCAATTCCTTTAAACTGTTAGAATCTTTATATCATATGGAATCTGAATTATGTAACTGTACTCACTGTACAGAAACTTTGATATGGTGTCATTTTATTAAGGGGGGCAGAGTCTTCTGGCACTTTAAAGTCTAAGAAATTTATCATGATATAACCTTTGGGGGCCTCTTGGTCCACAAAAGCTTACGTCATAAGAAATTTCTTAGACTTCAACACTACTTTTCTTTGCTGCAACAGACAAATATGCCTTCCTTTCTGGAAAGTCTAATTGGGGAAGAAATTCTAACTGGGTAAGTATCAGTTTGTACCCACAGCATCAAAGTGTTATACTGTAGTATACTTGGTCTTCAGACAAGTGACTTCTTTCAACCGCATATAAGAAAACAAAAGGAGACATACCTGAGGGATATTTTTGGTAAGTAATTATGCACAAGGCAAGACACCCAGTTTTCCATGCCCCTTGTTTCAACTCTGTGCCATCTTCAATATGTTACAGAGGGTCCCCAACTGGAGGAGGAGCTTTTCGGGGAGCACAATGAACTGCAGTATGTAGCAGGAAGCAAATATCAGATTTCATGGAAGTGGTTTCCACCTGCACAACACCAGCATTGGACATAACCCACTCTTAGGACAAGTGATAAAAATGGCAACTTTTGTTATCATACAATTTCAATCTATGTCCTATTAGCATAAATAGTTTCCAGTTAATTTTTTCCCTGGATGCATGTAGAATTCACTGTGTCCCCCTCTCCTGTTTTCGTGGGAGCATTTCTCATGTCACTTAATCATTTCATTACGCAGCTTCTTGAAATGAACTGCAGCGCTCTTCGAAAGACAAATACTCTTGTTCCCTAGAAAATGACAAACAGGAGGTGAACAACTCCTGGTATTTACTTGGGACAATTAGTCCCGACACCCACATTGATCACAACGCTAGCTGTCACCAACCACCCCAGTCTGGAACCTATACAGAAAATTAATAAACGAGTGCAATACTGGCTAGATTCACATCTTGAATGAGTTTCCTTTAAACCTACTTTGCAGCGTTCAGGGGAGAGACCATCCAAAGTGGGGGCCCAGCCAGGGAAAAGACCCTTGAATGCTCACTAGATCATGGAACAGACAGTGAGCATACATCCTACACCCCCAACCCTGGTCTTAAAGACGCGTTGGCTGATAATGGAGGTGTTCCTGCAAATATTTGAGCAACTATTGTGCAACATTACCAATACCTTGAACTGGGCCCAGTAGCACACAGGGCCAATACAGTGTTTTTAGATTTGGTGTTAGCATGATGATCTCACCTTGCTGCCACAGGTAATAACGGACAGTCACATTTTGCACTAGCTGTAGATTCTGGATTGTATTCAAGGGAAGCCCAAAGGAAAGCTCGTTGCAATAATCGCTGACAATTTCATTTCCCGGAAGGTGGAAGAAGCCACAAGGGGATCATCTACCTTGGACCTGGTCCTCACCAACGAGGAGGAGCTGGTCAACAAAGTGGAAGTAATGTGAACCTTGGGAGGAAGTAAAATAAAAAAATTCCTTCAGTAGCACCTTAAAGACCAACTTTAAGGTGCTACTGAAGGAATTTTTTTATTTTGCTTTGACTCAGACCAACACGGCTACCTACCTGTAACTTGGGAGGAAGTGATCCTGCCCTCTTGGCTTCATGATACAGAGGCAAGAGAAAGCTGAGTGTAGTCAGACATGCACTCTGAACTTTAAGAAGGCTCATTTTAAAAAGCTTAAGGAACTGCAGGGTGAGACCCCATGGTCATAAATGCTCAAAGAGATGGGTGGGAATTTATTAAAGGTGAAATATTGAAGGCACAAAGGCAGACAATTCCAACAAGAAAGAAAAGTGGGAGGCATCTAAAGAAACTAGTGTGGCTGCATAAGGAGCTTACAGATGAGCTGAGATTCAAGAAGGGCAGGTATAAGGTTTGTAACTTGAACTTTAATGAATATTATTACACACAACAGCACAAAACCCAGCATATAAACAAAATGTGGCATATCCAGCGAACTTTGTTCAGTAAGCTAAAAACAAACCTTGGCTACAGATTGTGGCTTGTTTGGAGTGAAACAAATTTGAATCCCAGGTTCAGGGGAAACAGTAAGGCAAGGATTATGGTTTGTTTATTCCCGGACCTAGAGGGAATAAATATAAAGCTATCATGGCTAGTAGTCATTAATAGCTTTAACCTCCATTAATATGTCTTAGCTCTTTTTTAAAGCCATCCAAGTTGGTGACTTTACAACCAGCCAATAAAAGACCAGTGTTATTATCCCTATTCAGCAGATGAGTCAGAAAGGTTAAGGACCAAAGACCAGCTCTGATCATGCTGATGGTTTTGTACATAGACAAGGAAATGGTACGTGAATGGGATCACACCCGCATACCCCACTTGCAGGTAAACTTGTGCATGGAGACTGTGCAGAATAACTAGTGAAGAGCTGAAGGGCAGTGCCTCCTCCTGCAATCCCGCCTTGCCCCACACACATTCAGTGTGCTCAGTTGGTCATTGTTGTCATTGTGAGCAGGGCTGTACTGTCTCACTGGACTGTTAAGATATATCTGATCCCACTGATGACAAAAGCGAGTCATGCTCCCGTTAGTCAAGACATAATATAGGAGTCCGTTTATTTGCAAAACAAACAAAATGTAAATTCAAAAAGATCCTATGATGTTCTCAAAATAGAAAACGTCACTCCACATGTCAGTTCTGAATCTACTGATGACTGCTCAGTGTGGGCATTGCCACCCACACTAATCATGCATGTTTATTCTCGACAGTTGGGACAATCATTCTCATGGGAGGCAAACCCACACAGCTTACATGCTGAGATATTATTTTGGATGGTGGTCATGTTAAGAGAAAACATTTTCTTTGCTGTTAGGTTTGTTAAGTCAAAGGAACAGAAGCAGCGAAACTATGGGTATGTTTGCACTAATGTTTAATGTGCACTCACCGTGTTTCCCCTACCATATTTTCAATCCACATTCATTCTTAGCAAAGCATGTGCATCATATTTATTTTTGAAGAGAAATTTTTTGAAGTGTTTATTCTCAAACTTGCTTCACAGCAATTGGAATCCGCAAGCCGATGCAACATCATGTGTGAACCTCTTTACCAAAGCCACTTCTTCTGCTTTAGGTGGTCCTACACTGGTGATGTGATGGTGAGAGTAAACAGGACCAAATTCAAATTGAGTACAGGTGTGCAGAGAGTGGTGTGCAGATGCCTGCTACATCACATCCAGATTATCACTCTCGCTTTCAAACCTTTGAGCATGCACAGATGGAACAGAGAGTACAAACATGCACCGAGGGTAAAAACACCACTACCCCATCAATGCCATCGGGTGTGAACACATATTGAAATGGATCAGAAACTAATCAGCAATGGGGATCCTGTTTTCAAAGCACAGTGGGGAAAACAGACTTCTGTGTGCTTTAAATGGAAAATGTGAACATACTGTTGTGAGTTGAGGGGGTCAGTCTGCATGATACTATGAGTTCCTTCTACTTCCCAACGTCCTGGATCCAGCAAGGGTTAAAATCTAATGGGGGGATTCCATTGTTGTACTAGTCAGGCATGGTTTTCTTGTGAGCTAAAGGCTGCACTTGTCACCTAAGAAGTGCCACCTAAGTTAGTATTGTTAATATAAAAAAATAAGTTGCTCTGTGCCAGAGGGCAAATGGGTGGTCCCCTTCCCTTCCCTTGCCTGGCTGGTAGTTAGAAGACAAAAGCACAGGGTGTGAGAGCTGAGCTGGGAGACAAAGGCCAGCCTTGATTTCTGCTTGATTCCAAGGCTGTGACTATGGGAGAAGCAAGATGCTTCAGGCTGTTGATGCCGTGAACCCCTCCATCTTAGGCTCAGATTGTATATGTGTGTAAATAAACCCTACATTGAAAAGACAACACAGGCTCTGCAAACTGAACCCTGGGTAAGTGGCTGGAACCCCTGCAATCACTTGTCACTTGGAGATTGGGGTGGCGTGTAACAATACCCTCTGTTTGATTAATCACACTTGCATTGCCATAACTGCAGTGTTTCCTCTAAACGCTAGTGGAGAGTTGAAACAGAAGTTAAGCCTAGGGTGGAGAATATATATAGAAATCTATTTTTCTCCTTCCCTCATAATCCTCCAACTCAGCTGTAGGTACTGGGGGAGGGGGGTGGCTAGCTAGGGTGTTTGCCCCAGGTGAAGCCTCCATAGGGCCACAATTGAGGCTGCTAGCCTGTGTGTGTGTTCATAAATGTGTGTAGGGGTGCCAAACTGGGTCTTTGTCCCAGGTGAAATAAAGTCCAGTTTCGCCCCTGCTCAGGGCCTTCCACTGAAGCTGAATGATGGAAGAGTCAAGACATATGAGAGGAGGTACCGAGTTAAACTATGAAATTTGCGCCATCAAATCATGCTGGCTGGGGCTGATGGGAGTTGTAGTCCAACATATCTGGAGGGCATCAAGTTGGTATGGAAATGCCCTTTTCTCCGCTATTTCATTCTGCGTCTTCTGTTTCAACATAAATTCAGTTGCCACCTGTAATCTTAAAGCCTATTAAGAGCAATCCTACTAAAACCATAAGGACTACTCTGAAGTAAGAGGCTTGAGGATTGTGGCAATAGTTTAGAATGCAGTGAGGACTTTCAGGCAATCACATTTTGTGAGACTCATTTCCTGAGCCAACGCAGAGCTCTGCAAATCTCAAATTCCAAGAATGACAACCCACTGGGACCAATTACTCCCAGCCACCTTACCATTCATATCCACATACTTGTGTTGCTGGCTTAATAGCTCCTTCCCTTCCCATACGCATGCTGCTTTGTGTGATTTAGCATACAGGCTTTATCAAACAGATAATCTACTGTATTTGTTTTAGCAAGGCAGAAATAAAGGAAGGCTTCCAGGGTGTCAACTTTTCCGGAGAAAAACTAGTCCAGCTTGGATTATGGGTTTTCTTATTTAATCGAACCCACTTCAAGTGACATGCTTGAGAAAACCCCAACCCAACCCCAACCCCCAGATCTTGGAACAAACCTCATTCTGTACATCAGAGCATTTCTGTATCCATTAACTGGGAAATCAGAACAGAACACTGCATAGCATAGACATCCAGCAGGATTTACTTACTACTGGCATTATATTACTGTGGTGTTAACTCCTGTAACTGAAGAGAGGCAGATGTTGTTTGTTTAGCAATGCTGGACGTGATGAGACATTGCCCTGAAAGCTTTAAACATGGAAGAAAAGTCTGCACAGCACGACACTGGAGCATTGTAAAACTACCCATGTGTAAAGTCTGCTATTGCTTTCCCAGGACACTTATTTCTGAACTCCTCCTCCCTCCTTTCAATTCGTAGAACAAATTGGACTTTTATTTTTCCATTCAGTCTCATAAATTTGTTTTTGTGAAACAGTTTAACCGAGCTTCAACAGCATTGTTTTAGAAGTATATAGTTTAATAAATGGCTGGCACATTTATTTCTGGTGTGCTGCTGTGGCCCGGCTGTTTCTTCTGGATCTGAATGGCTTCCAGGGAGCAGCTGGTTTCATTTTTAGCTGGGTCAGTGTGAGCCTAATTCACAAGGAACAGTATAAATGTTCTTTATAATTGTTTAGATTTGAATTCTTTAGGAATACTGTGGGGTGGGGTTGCTGTTTTTAGCTGTACAGTAATATTTAAAAGTGATGTGTATTTGTGCAATAGGATTATGTGACGGGAGAAGGGTTTTCCATGATTCTAACTTACGGCCGGGATTCATCACTGGGAGATTAACACACATGCCCTCCTTTCCCCTTTGCCTGGATACCTTCAGAGGAAGAAGATCCAGCCAAGATACCCTCCCTGGTTACGTATGATGTGTATGCTGCTCCACCTTTCTCCTCTTGAATAATGACATATACCATATAGGTAAAAAGGTAAAGGGACCCCTGACCATTAGGTCCAGTCGCAGACAACTCTGAGGTTGCGGCGCTCATTTCGCTTTATTGGCCAAGGGAGCCGGCGTACGGCTTTCTGGTCATGTGGCCAGCATGACAAAGCTGCTTCTGGCAAACCAGAGCAGCGCACGGAAACACCATTTACCTTCTCGCCGGAGTGATACCTATTTATCTACTTCCACTTTGACATGCTTTCGAACTGCTAGGTTGGCAGGAGCAGGGACCGAGCAACAGGAGCTCACCCTGTTGCAGGGATTCGAACCATCAACCTTCTGATCAGCAAGCCCTAGGCTCTGTGGTTTAGACCACAGCTCCACCCATGTTCCATATACCATATACATGTCCATTAAAATCCAGGTCTTCAAAATTTGCTTGACACAGTTCAATGAATATTATTACTCTAATGACTAGAGAACACAAATGCAACGTCAAAGAGAGAAAAGAAAGAAAGAACTGATTTCTAATCCTATGTATTAAAATAAAATGACAAAACATCACAAAGTCTGTTCCCGAGCCCATGCTTGCCAAGGTAACTTAGAGTTTCAGGGGAGGATTTGGGTTTGTGGGGCAGCTGTTTAACTTCCAATCCTCAATCTATTTATGTGCTAGTATCTTTTACTGGTTTCAAGTTAAGTATGCTTAACACGTAGTCAGTACTAGGAGCTTTCATACCCTCCACCAACTACAACTCCCATCAGCCCTAGACAGCACCACCATTGGATTCCAAAATTTTTGGAAGACACCCAGTTGAGGAAAGCAAATTTAGTAATTCTGAAGAGCATCTGTAGAGCTCACAGACTTCAAACCCTGTGCCTACCTGCTTGAAGTATTTATCTTCCTTGTTTTTAATTTGTGCTTTGATCAGCATTTCCCACAAAGTTCGCCTCATTCTAAATTGTATATGTTATCTGGTTGGCAGCCGAAGAACACACATTTTTGTGCTTTTTTGTGTAATCCATAAATGTATGGGTTGTACAGTGAAATGACACATGTTTGGCCAAGCACGACAGTAACAGTATACATTGGGAGCCTGTGAAAAACCGAAGCACAGGTACAGTTCTGGTGTTACACACTCTCACCTTCCAATAATTCAGACATGGGACTGAATAGACGAGACAGTTTGTTTGATTTGGCCTCATGCTAAGCAATTTCTGCCATGCCAGAACTCATATAGAGCAAGAAACAACAAAGTATAACTCCCAGACGGGTAGCCATGTTGGTCTGTGGCAGCAAAAACAGCAGTCCTGTAACATTTTAAAGGCTTTTTAAAGATTTTAAAGATTTCTGAGACAAAGAATCTCTTTTATCCATTTGGAATTCTTTTAAGCATGACTAAAGAGGTTGTATGAATGACTTGCCAGAAGGAGTGGGGATTTCTTTGAGGCTGGGGGCTGCTGTCCCTTCCTGGCAACATTCCAGATGCCATGCCCTAGCAGTGTATAGGGCCAGAGACAAAAGCTAGCAGGCAACAAGTGTACATTTTACCTTTGTGCAATAGCCCATTTTGATGAGTCTCTGTAGAGCTTGCTCAGAGTGCGCTGTCAAGGCTGCATCATCTGCAAACAACATCTCCCGGATTAGGACCTGCCACACCTTTTTCTTGGTGTGTAGATGTTAAGCAGACCCCCATTGCTCTCTGGAATGGAGATACACTTCGTCTTCAGGCACAGGACAGGGAGAAGAACATGCCAAAGTATTGGGTCAGCTCTGCGCACAAACATATTTAATCATGTTCCTATATACAGGATTCCTATTGCATAAGGGCTTTAGATTCCTCTCACGATACTAAGAGCAACCTGAAGCATGAAGTTGATTTTTTCCCCTTTTCACATCCTGTGTGTCATGATAATGTTTTTCATTTAAAGCAGGCATCCGCAAACTTGGCCCTCCAGTTGTTTTGGGACTTCAATTCCCATCACCGCTGACCACTGGTTCTGTTATCTAGGGATGATGGGAGTTGTAGTCCCAAAACAACTGGAGGGCCAAGTTTGGGGATGCCTGATTTAAAGAGTAGAGGCCTTTTCCCAGAAAGCGCTGTCCAGGCGTCAAGCCTCACTGCTGTTAGAAATGTTGCAAAGCCTTTGAAAAGGGTTCTTGGTTTTCACCCTTTTGTTGGGGGCAAAAGCCTCTTGTTGAATAAATCCAATCATCCCATTCAATTAGGCTGTTGCTGGCTATCTATTATTCATAAAGTGCTTGATTGCCTTTTCATTGTTGACTGTGTAAGGTTGGATAAGATACGATTTCTGACTGTATTCTTAGTCTAACATTGCCCGACTCCTCGGAGTGATACAAAAAAGTCCCCTACATTAAGCTGTCATCAACTGCCTGCCCACCTACCAGTGATAATAGATACTGGATCATATGAATGTTCACCATGTGCCATCAAACAAGTTCACCAAAAGCTTATCAGATGGTAGCTTTCCTTGCTAATTTTGTGCTAAATCTGAATTAGGAAACAAGTTACTATGAGATACTATGAGATATCAAGCAGAATCGGTTTGATCTGCACCTAAGGTTACCATAGTTTTTTCAATGAATCTGGGGACAAAACAAACAAACAAACAAACAAACAAACAAACAAATACTACACGTTCGGGATGTTGATGCTGCAGTGATGGCGGTGGCCGCTGCGTTGGCGGTGGCCGCTGCCTTGACCTCAACCGCCACATTTCCCCTTCCTCCGAGGCTTCTATCGCCTTTCTCCATGAGCCTGGGCAGCCCCTGAGTTGTTGGTTCTTTGGTGGTGGTGGTGGGGAAGCGGTGCGCGGTGGGTCAGCCATGGAAGGCGGAGAAGGAGGGCCGAGAGAGGTGGTAGCAGCGAGGCTCGGGCAGCGCGATGCCTTCCTTCCCATCAGAGCAGCCCCAATCCCATTCCTACTTGTGTGCAAGCAAGAAGGGGTGGGGATCCCTCAGCTGGGAAGGGAGGCTTCACATTGCCTTTCGGAACAGCCCCATCCCAACTCCTACTTGTGTGCAAGCAGGAGGGGGGCAGGGATCTCTCAGGCAGCGCAATGCCTCCCTTCCCATTGGAGCAGTCCCAATCCCATTCCTTCTTGCGTGCAGGCAGGAGGGGGTGGGGATCCCTCTGCTGGGAAGGGAGGCTTCCTGTTGCCTAGCTGAGAGATCCCTGTCCCCTCCTGCTTGCATGCAAGCTCTGATAGGCAGCGTGAAGCCTCCCTTCACAGCTTAGTTGCTGGGGTCAGGGAAGGTGGAGGCAGCCCAGAAGCTGTATCTTAGAGTCCCTGCACCACCATCATATGGGGACTTCCGAGCAGCTCCTGAAGCCAGCCAGAACCAACTGCTCTGAGCTGCTGAGACTGCCACTGCTGCGTTTCCCGGGAACATTAGATGAAATCCGGGGACATTCTGGGGATGGAATTTGTCTGGGGACTTATTCACAAATCCGGGGACTGTCCCTGGAAAACGGGGACATCTGGTAACCCTAACCTAACAGTATTCCTTTGGGCTTCAGCCACCTGTTCTGACACTGAGAGTTGCTGTCTACCACTTGCCCTTCAGATGTGGAGCTCAGACCCAGCAGTGCTTCAGGGGTTAAACGTACAGTGAATCACCATGTCTGACACTGAAAATCTTGAAAAGTGTGGCCCTCAAAATACACTGAAGATCAGTTTAGATGCCACACTTGCCACACCCAAAGCACACATTTAATGGGTGCCATTTTGTCTGAACGCACCAGCCACTTGCACTCAGGGCTGGCCCTCCCATGAGGCATGGAGATGTACACACCCATCTATTTTATTTGCCACATATTTTGAACACACATTTTACATGCTAGCCTTCAGAATGATTTTTTCAATGCATGAAACTATATATACACGTTGGCCAGCATATTCCCAAAATAAAGGTTTTCCCTGTAGATTAAAAGTTTACAAAAGACAGGCATAGAGACTGAGACAGAGAAAAATGCCTTATTGGGAAAGAAAATAGCTGCAGTCATCAGATACATTAAGATAATATGTTTTTCTTCTGCAGGGACCTTTTCTGGATTTTATATTTGGAATGAAAGAGAAAAGCCTTAAGCTGCAGCTTCACCACTAATATATACTAGTGTAATCATATTCAAGTCAATGGAACAGCTCTACAGTAAGATGACTCTATTTTCTTTTCCTCTGACAGGCTTCAAAAAGATATTAACTGGGGCAGAGTTCAGCAGAGAAGTAATGTGGAGTATTAGCATGAAAAATGAGATGCACAAGCTTCATGGGTTTGGTGAGTGGCATTCAATTTGTGGCAAGCTGTCCAGTTTTTCCAAATATGCTAAAAGGTGAGCCTTAGTTTCGAACAAACAGTTGAGTTGTCTTTCTTGAACTACTAGCTGCAGTTCACTAACGAGTCTAGATCCTTAACAAAATGCTTGCCTTATTTTTCAAGTGAAGTAACTGAACTGAGGATTCAAATCTGCTTGCAAATGGTTTAGATCTAAATAAAAAAATTCCTCCAGTAGCACCTTAAAGACCAACTAAGTTTTTATTTTGGTATGAGCTTTCGTGTGCATGCACACTTCGTCAGATACACTGAAACAGAATCCACCAGTGTATCTGACGAAGTGTGCATGCACACGAAAGCTCATACCAAAATAAAAACTTAGTTGGTCTTTAAGGTGCTACTGAAGGATTTTTTTTATTTTGCTTCGACTCAGACCAACACAGCTACCTACCGGTTTAGATCTAGAACAGCTGCTTCTGCTCCTCCATGGCCCTCCTCATTTGCTCTGCTTCACTAGAGGAGCGGTGAGTGTAATCAAGATAAAATAAAAAAAATTCCTTCCAGCAGCACCTTAAAGACCAACTAAGTTTTTAATTTAATTTAATACTATACCCAAATTAAAAACTTAGTTGGTCTTTAAGGTGCTGCTGGAAGGAATTTTTTTATTTTGTTTCGACTACGTCAGACCAACATGGCTACTTACCTGTAACTGTAATCAAGATATTTTGCTTCTTGGGGTGACGGACAAGATGGCAGCATAGAGAAGCTGATTTGACTGGCAGCTGAATCTTATCTCCTTGGTAGTGATGGGCCAGCATTGTCCATTGCTCCTGAGGGTAGCAAGCAAGTTTTAGGAGCGCAGGGCAGTCTATGTTACCCATACAGTACTGTCCTCACCTCCGTGCTAAGTCCTCACAACACCCAATGCCTGAGGTTGCTGCCTGACACTTGGGTCTTGCCCTGAAATTCCTTTTTTAGGAAGCCCCAATTGACCATCTCTGAATCTTTAGAAAGGTTGCTATGCCCCCCCCCTTAACAATACCATTTAGGACTCTGGGTTGTTTTAGTGCACTGCTCATTTTCCTTTCAGCAGCTGACTTTAAACAATAATCTTAGTGTTTATTTGTGGTTTTTATTGTACTGAAGTTATCTGATATATGCTGCTTTGAGGGATCCCATGGGCTAGTTAAGTGGGATGAAAATTGTTTAATGAACAAATAAAGAGAACATTGTCCTGAAAATTCCTTTGGTAACTTCAGAATCATGTGAAGAAATTTGACTCTGGAGTTCTTACACGTCGGGTAGCTCTCAACCAGGATTGTACTTCTGTGTTCAAAGTAGGAAGACAATACAGTAGAGCAAGGATGGGAGAATATGTGGCTCCTCCCACTGTTGTTGGACTACAACTTCCATCATTCCTGATCATGCTGGCGTCTTAATAACATCTGAAGGCCACACCCATACTTGCACTAGAGATACAAATGAAAGGCACATTTCACTGACTGGTGGGTCTGCTTATTATATTGCAGTCACTGTGTTCCTCTAAC
Source organism: Zootoca vivipara (assembly GCF_963506605.1). Lineage (NCBI taxonomy): Eukaryota > Metazoa > Chordata > Lepidosauria > Squamata > Lacertidae > Zootoca > Zootoca vivipara. The sequence goes on from NC_083277.1 coordinate 50,004,759, forward strand.
TACAATACTAAAACTCCCATCATCCTTGACCATGGACCATGTTGGCTGAGGCTGATGGGAGTTGTAGTCCAAGATTATCTGGAGGACACCTCAGCTAACTGTACTATTCTTAGAAATCCATGACACAACAAGGTGCTCGCTGCAGTGAAATGGGAGTTTTCCAGTAGATTTTGAGGAAATTTTCATAATACACATGTTCTAAAGACAATAACTTGAAAAAAAGATATTTTAAAAAATTATGAATGAGAACCTTTATATGAAGGATATACAGATGAAATAGACATTAAGTGATGGAAGACATCGAGTAATTGAAGTTACAAAAATAACTACCAGAATGGAATTCAACTGAGCAGTTCACCAAGGGAACAGGAGAGCATCTGAGGAGGGTAATTGGCAGGCATTCAAGCATTCCATTCCTTTCAAACAACCACCATTCCCAACATTCCTTTTTTGGGAAATGAAGTGTTTTTGGTTTCCTTATTTGCATGAATCAATCCATTCCCATCATTTTGTGTAAATGCTGAACCAATGGAGTTGACATTGCAAGTGTGCCATGAATCAAAATAAATATTCTTCTCACAAAAATATAGATACTAGAAACAAATTTTATTTTATTTCCCCCTTTACACAGATTGAAGTCTGATTCACACAATTTGGCTTCTTGGGCCAAATCTATGACTACACAGTATGTATGTATTTCTATATTTTGGTATGTACAGATGACTAATCTGTGTTCATGTACCTAAATGAATCATACAACTACTGCAGCACAGTACTCCAGAATGGACTGTGGTTCTGTACACATTAAAGGCATAAAACACAGCTCCCACCCCCATTGCATTTTAACTTGAATTTGCAATGTTGTGCACATCAGAGAGGGGCAATGATGTCTTCACCCAATGCCCATGGCTTGTTATGTTTCCCTGCCCCACCAATGCTCCAGAACACATATTCATGAAGTCTGTTAATGTGGACTCCTCTGCACATGTGTGACAGCTGTCTCAAATGTACATGCTCAGCTTAAGTACAAGTGAATGTGACTTAAGTTTTCTAGTCAGATTGAAACTCCCTTGAGGGAAAAAAAACATCAAAGAGCAAGAAACTACAGGATGAGTGTGGATTGGGGCTAGCGTTGTGTGTATATGGCTTCAAAAACTAGCAGTTGACGTGAGCTGGAGTAAGCGATGATGTGCACAAGGCCTGAAAATAAGCCCAAGAGCTGCTTGAGTGAATTATCCCTAAGTTATGATTTCATTTGTGTGAGGCGTAAAAATATTAAGCTTTAGAATAAGTATCAATCTTCTCCAGGACCTGAAAACTTGACTACAGCATAGTTTAGGGTCAAAACACAAAAGGCACCCCCAATTTTCTTGTTCAGATTAATAATTTTCTTGGGGGTGGGAGGGATGACTAATAATTTCCAAACTTTGTGCTTGGAAACATTACTAGCTATCCATTGCACAAATGAACTTGGCTCAGTAATTATCCAGCTGCTGCAGACTGGAGATTGAACAAAGGGGAAGGCTTTTGCATCTAGTATTTCAAGAACAGAATAGCTGGCCTAAAGTCAGCTCTCTTGGGGAGAATCTTTCTGCTCCCCTTTGAAACTAAAACCCCTCAAACAAAGAACTGTTCTCTCATGCAGTTTTTCCCTTCTTGATGGAGAAATGAAACTTCTTGGATGTTTTGCTTGCTTCTTTTTATGCTTCTTTATGTACCAGCAGTTTCTTACTAAATATTTTAGTACAATTTCTGTAAAAGTCACTTATTATTGATTGTATTATTAATTGCAAATTTAATTGTATAGCCCACATTTTGAACTAAAAGTGATCCCCATTCCAAGATTCTTCACAAATTTAAAGTCCAAATACATAGATACATACATACTTACAGAAACTACCACAAAATGATAGCAAAACAGAAACAGTCTTCTTCTTCTTCTTTGGCAATCCCTTGAGACTAAATTACTGCAATGCACTTACTATGGGGCTGCCCTTTGTCCTGGTTCAGAAGCTTCACCTGGTGCAGAATACGATGGCTAGGTAGCTGACAGCATGTGACACTTCTGCTAAAATATCTGTGATAGAAAGGAAATTTACATACCAAGTTTATTCAGTGTCATTTCACTATAAATGATTACCTAAGCTCTTTTAAGTTTGACTCAACATAAAATTAGGCATTGTGGAATGTAAATAAGTCAAATTGGGGAAGGCATTTTTATGGTGTCTTTGTTGATTATTTTTCATTCTAGTCATATAGTTCGGGGATGGCAGAACCATCATCTGAAAGCAGATCTTATTTTTAAATCTCTCTAGTTTGAATAAAGACACAGGTTTGAATAGATGTTCTGCATCAAGAAAAAAAGGGTATGTCTTTTTTTCCTGAGCTGGCAAATCCACCTATCTGTCGAAGATAATTTTATCCTTTTATCATTTAGCAATTTGGACTACTTACCACATGAAACATGGGACCCAGGTGGCGCTGTGGTTAAACCACTGAGCCTAGGGCTTGCTGATCAGAAGGTCGGCGGTTCGAATCCCTGTGACAGGGTGAGCTCCCGTTGCTTGGTCCCAGCTCCTGCCAACCTAGCAGTTCGAAAGCACATCAAAATGCAAGTAGATAAATAGGAACCGCTATAGCGGGAAGGTAAACGGCGTTTCCATGTGCTGCTCTGGTTTGCCAGAAGCGGCTTTGTCATGCTGGCCACATGACCTGGAAGCTATACGCCGGCTCCCTCGGCCAATAATGCGAGATGAGCGTGCAACCCCAGAGTCGGTTACGACTGGACCTAATGGTCAGGGGTCCCTTTACCTTTACCTTACCACATGAAACAGTTCCCTGTTATTTGAGCCGCGTGATCTAACCAAAGAAAGACTCATCACTGACTTACCATTTTTATTTGGTCACGTAATACCTAAGAAAGTATTGGAAACAAATTTATTGTGCCGTGGCACCATGAGCATTTTCCAAAGAGGAATTATACATTTGCTGCTGATTAAACTCACTGAGCATGGCTACTTTAAAAAGAAAAGAAAAAGACCAGTGTTTTGATATCCAGTGCCTCAAGAGCTTCAAAAGATTACACCGTAGTTAAATGGAGGTACAGAACTCAAACAAAGGCAATGTTTGTTTGACTACATTCAAACTGGCTCAGTTTCAGCTCCTGCTCTGGTTCAGCACACTGCATGTTTTCAGTAACCAGATAGAAAATCTATGTAAAAGTGAAGAAAGAATGGATGAAGGTTATAGTTAATCACATTTTTACTCAGGCTTTAGGCACTTGAGGTGTATATTTTTAGGACCCAGCTTATTTTTGTGACTGTAACTTGTTTTAAAACTGTTTTTATTAGTGTGTTTTAATGTTGTAACCGGCCCTTGGACCTTAGGGTGAATGGTGGGTAATTATCAGCAGCAGCAGCAGCAACAACAACAAATGTCTAAATGTCTGAACTAGCCTGAAATAGATTATGAAATTACTCTTTGTATATAATATATAATTACTTCTTCCCCCACAAAAAATGGGAAAACAACTTTCTTTTGTACATATGGCCAAAATCCCCCACTGCTTCTGTACATTGTCAATCCAAGTATCATAGCTAAACGAGGAAGAAAGGTGCTTCAGAGTGGCGAACAACTTGACATGAGGCTAGGAGGTGCATTAAAGAGCTAAAGCTTGTGAAATCACCAGCACAAAAGCAAAGTCCATGCTTCAGAATTATCATGGGTTTTAAATCCAATCTCAGGGCAATGCCCTGATTAGAATGTTTTATAATTAAATATGTCCCCATTAATTGACTAGACTAATGCGCTATTGTGTTCATTACTTTGAGCTGTGAATGGATAAAAGGCCTTTCTGTTTTTGTAATCCAGTAATGCACTTGGATTTATTGTGTACAAAAGCATAAAATGAAGGGATTAAAGCACTGCAAAGCAGAATTATGTGCCACTTGCTACAATTTGTTCCACTGATAACCTTCTTTTAATAGGCACTTTACAAAAGAAATTTATTTTATTGTCATCCATTTGCTGTGCCAAGCAGGGTTTTAAAACACTCAGATGTCCTTGCTGAGTACCTTGATGTGTGTTAACCACGAAATAAGATGTGGCTTTTAAATAGGATGTTAATTAGTGCCTTTGGAGGAAATCTTCAGCGTTGATAGCTTAGCTGTCAAAGATCATTGTCTGTCTCTTGATTCATGCCATCCATTTATATTTTCCAGAGGAAAAAAAGTAGTTTACGGTAAGAATGCTTACAAATATATAGTTTTATAAGTGAATCCTTTGCAGATACTGCAATTTGGGAAAGTAAACTTTGCCCCTGTATCTAAGGAAATACAGTTTTTAGGTTTTAAGCACAAGACAGAATTTCACAGTGAGGCACATTCAATGAACTTGGCATCAAATGTGAACTGATTCCGCCAGAAAGCACTGTGTTGTGAAGAGCTGATGAGACTATTTTGTATGTGAACAAGTTGGTCTTTCTCCCTGTGCTCTGCTTTATCTATTTCCTGTAGAGTTGGACTAAGTCCTGATTCATTCATGACCACAGCAGGTATACCACTCCTTCAACTCGTTCCCAAGTGAAAGATAGTTATGGCTGTGTGGAGAAACTGTATGGGTAGGATGCGTGATATGGTTCCTTCCCACACAAGCATTACCCATCTGCCCAGAAGAGCGACACTTGCAAGGCAAGGAACTATGTAATTTGCCTGGCTCATGTAGAGATGTTTCCTGGAGCAGTGTGGGAGTGGATCACAGGGAATCAGCTCCTACACTTCTCCAGTGTTGTAGGAATCACATCTAGCATAAAACACTAACACGAACCCTCTATACATTTACACAAGATGGTCACATTGAACTTAGTAGAATTTATTTTTCAAATAAACAGAGAGTTGGGCTATATGGCTTGCTCCTACAACTTACCATGTGTTGGAACTATTCACCTGACCTGCTGACCTGTTTAACTGTAAGTCGTTATGCATTTTGAACAATTAAAAAGTAGGACTTGTAGTGATAAGAAGGCATCCCTGTATTTAAGGTTGCAATCCTAAACACACTTACTTGGAATTACTCTCCAGAGAAATACGGAGCAGATATATTTGTGTGGCTGCCTCTGTTCTGTGGAACAGCATTCCCACTGAGATACAACAAGGGTTCACTATCTGCAGTTTATGGAAACAGTTGAAAACATTTTTTTTTTGTTCCGGAAGGCTTTCCCACTGGGACAAATGAATCTTCACCATGAGGGTCCATTTGTTAGAGTTGTACATGTTGTTTTTCTGTTTTTTAACTGTTTTAAATTATTTTATGTGTAAATTGTCATAACAACAACAGCGGCAGCAGAAGCAGCAACAACAGCTTTCTTCCTCAATGTTGTTGTTTAGTTGTTTAGTCGTGTCCGACTCTTCGTGACCCCATGGACCAGACCACGCCAGGCACTCCTGTCTTGCACTGCCTCCCACAGTTTGGTCAGACTCATGTTCGTAGCTTTGAGAACACTGTCCAACCATCTCATCCTCTGTCGTCCCCTTCTCCTAGTGCCCTCCATCTTTCCCAACATCAGGGTCTTTTCCAAGGAGTCTTCTCTTCTCATGAGGTGGCCAAAGTATTGGAGCCTCAGCTTCAGGATCTGTCCTTCCAGTGAGCACTCAGGGCTGACTTCCTTCAGAATTGATCATCTTGCAGTCCATGAGACTCTCAAGAGTCTCCTCCAGCACCATAATTCAAAAGCATCAATTCTTTGGCGATCAGCCTTCTTTATGGTCCAGCTCTCACTTCCATACATCACTACTGGGAAAACCATAGCTTTAACTATACGGACCTTTGTAGGCAAGGTGATGTCTCTGCTTTTTAAGATGCTGTCTAGGTTTGTCATTGCTTTTCTCCCAAGAAGCAGGCGTCTTTTAATTTCGTGACTGCTGTCACCATCTGCAGTGATCAAGGAGCCCAAGAAGGTGAAATCTCTCACTGCCTCCATTTCTTCCCCTTCTATTTGCCAGGAGGTGATGGGACCATTTGGACATTACGTTTATAAAAACTGTTCTAAATGTTGGTCCTTAATTGCTTCCACTCAATTAGATAATGTGAAAAGAGTTACGTTTATATGATGTATAAAGAATTTATATAGTTAAACACAGCCAGTTAACATTGTGGGTATATTTATAAATGCATTTCCATGCATCAATGCCTGTCTGAGCCTTGGAGATCAGCCCTGTTGCACAAGTCAAAATGGACTTCAATTTTCAAATGTGGTTCCTTCTCTTATTAATTGGTGGAGAATTGTTTTTAAAAGGAGATTTTTTTCAGGAGGATGCAACTGCAGCATCCTTGAAAGATAACTATCTAGTTTCTGCTTAATTACCTCCAGTGTAGGAGAGTTCACCACCTCCTAAGGCAGTGGGTTCCACTGTCAAAGAGCTCCTACCATTAGAAGAATTTTTCTAATGCTCTGCCAAAATCTGCTTCTCAGCAGTTCCATTCCCACCTGCATTTGTTACAGCCCTGCATTTTGGAGCAAAAGGTATTTGTAAACGTATTGCTAACAGCAAAAGAAGTTGAAAAATAAGATCTAAGCAAAGTGAATAATGTAACGACTTTACTATGACAGAACTTCTGAAGCTGTGGAACTAGAACCCTAGCAATGATCTGATAGGTATCTCAGGTGATAGATACTGTACTTGAGAATGGAAAAAGGTGGGGAGTCAGCTTTTGTTAGAGACATCTGATCAATTATTGTTTCAACATCAGCTCGGAGCCAAGTCCAATAATGATTATGAGCCTCTAATATACTTTTACCAAAGGTTACAAGTGCCAATTGTACAATTTTTGGTCCATATGAATAAAGAGAAATGATGACATTATAGTGTCATCATTTCACCATAGTGACATGATTCCACTAAGCATTCAGTGCATATTGGAATATTTAACAATGAAACCACAGCATGAAGGACTAAGGAGAAAACCCAAAGTATATGCCTTCCTAAATATTTTATCTACAACTTTCACATTCCAATGAATATGCAAAACCAAATTGGTATCTTTCAACAACAAACACGTTTCTCCTAGCTGTCTAAGCCCAAGCTATACAAACAAAACAATTCTGGAAACCGCAAAATATTAGGGGTAGGTGTTTGCAGAGAGGGGCTAAATTGATGCTGAAGAGGCTATCATACTCACCCTCTGTTAAAACCTGCTTCAAGAATGATTGCTTAAAGAAACTCCAAGTCAATTTAGCCTCTTCCCAGTTAACAAATTCCTGAAAGTTAAATAGATATAAAATTACTGTGAAGTATTGAAGGAATTAATACTCCTAAAACATCATTATGACCAGTAAACTGTGTACAACATGCATGTAATACTATCTATTGCTGGTTCCACAGGTGAACAATCTTGACATGGTACCCTGAGACATATTCCAGGTGCAAGGATTATGTTGAAATGGCATTGTATGAGCTTGAGCTTGACATATGAACTCCTACCATGATTTCTACAGTTACCACTTTTGGAGATACTACATCACGACAACTGCAGCAGAATTGCATCCATGGAGCATCAGTTCATACAATACTATCATCCTTGAGAACTCTGTAACTGGAGGTGGCTACTCAGCATTGTTGTTGTTGTTGTTTAGTCGTTTAGTCGTGTCCGACTCCTCGTGACCCCATGGACCACAGCACGCCAGGCACTCCTGTCCTGCACCGCCTCCCGTAGTTTGGTCAAACTCATGTTCGTAGCTTCGAGAACACTGTCCAACCATCTCGTCCTCTGTCGTCCCCTTCTCCTAGTGCCCTCAATCTTTCCCAACATCAGAGTCTTTTCCAAGGATTCTTCTCTTCTCATGAGGTGGCCAAAGTATTGGAGCCTCAGCTTCACGATCTGTCCTTCCAGGGAGCACTCAGGGCTGATTTCCTTAAGAATTGATAGGTTTGATCTTCTAGCAGTCCATGGGACTCTCAAGAGTCTCCTCCAGCACCATAATTCAAAAGCATCAATTCTTCGGCGATCAGCCTTCTTTATGGTCCAGCTCTCACTTCCATACATCACTACTGGGAAAACCATAGCTTTAACTATACGGACCTTTGTAGGCAAGGTGATGTCTCTGCTTTTTAAGATGCTGTCTAGGTTTGTCATTGCTTTTCTCCCAAGAAGCAGGCGTCTTTTAATTTCGTGACTGCTGTCACCATCTGCAGTGATCAAGGAACCCAAGAAAGTAAAATCTCTCACTGCCTCCATTTCTTCCCCTTCTATTTGCCAGGAGGTGATGGGACCAGTGGCCATGATCTTGGTTTTTTTGATGTTGAGCTTCAGACCATATTTTGCGCTCTCCTCTTTCACCCTCGTTAAAGGGTTCTTTAATTCCTCCTCACTTTCTGCCATCAAGGTTGTGTCACCTGCATATCTGAGGTCGTTGATATTTCTTCCGGCAATCTTAATTCCGGCTTGGGATTCTTCTAGTCCAGCCTTTCACATGATGAACTCTGCATATAAGTTAAATAAGCAGGGAGACAATATACAACCTTGTTGTACTCCTTTCCCAATACCAGTGTGAAATTAACCCACTACATCCGATTGTATGGGCACATACAATCTTCAACTGGCCTGTAGATACAAAAATACACACGTATAACGTGGTATGGAAAGGGCAGACATTATACATGGCATACTCTTCCTTCCTGTTGTATATGTCTGCCCTTTCCGTACCACGTTATATGCGTGTATCCATTTTTGTATCTACAGGCCAGTTGAAGACAATACTTCATCTATGTATGTGCCCATACAATCGGATGTAGTGGGTTCTAGTCCACAAAGTCTTATACCACAATGAATCTCTTAGCCTTTTAAGGTACTGCAAAACTCTTAAAACTATAAAAAGGAACTGCGAAAATGATTTGGTTGCAAAGTTGACTATTTCTATACTAGGATTAATATAGCTCAGCAAATAAAGCCAATCCTGACTAGCCCAGTAATTAGACTTCCGGCATGTGATTGTTTGGAGAACATGGTGCCTTCCTTTGCCTTAGCAATGAGATCCTGGTCATGAGTACAGTCCTCCATAATCATCATCCTGACTGAGGAGGTTGTGGAAGGCGGAATTGCACAGCTGAGGTTTTCCTGATGGGTGGATGTATTTTAGGTTATCTTCATCTTTTATTCTCAAAAAGGCAGCTTCCACTTAGCTCTGCTTTAAAAATAAAACAAGGCATTCTGAACAAGTGTCTCTGAGTGCTGACTGCCACAGGGCCTTCTTGAAAGTTCTCAGTAGAGATACCCCAGGCCTAGAGGGAACTATACGAAACCTTGTTAATAATCCTGTATTGGTGAAGTGAAGTCACTTTTCTGCTCTTTGCAAATGCGCCCACAGGCCCAAAAAGTTTGTTGTCAGGGTAGGATGACCTCCCCAGACTGTAACACAAGCAATGGTTTTCTATGGTTTTTTTAAACTGGAAATATTGTAGAGAACTGGTCTACACAACAGAGGTGGCTCTAGAAAAGTGCAGTGTGGAGCTTCTGTGTGCCACCGTTATTACTATAATGGAAGATGAGAAATTTGAGACACCAAAGCCCACCACTGTAGATAAACTCAGCATGTGAAGAAGTTTCAGCTGGTTGCTCCAGCTTAGCTACATGGCTGTCACAAACCATGCTTGCATTCCTGTACCAATAATTTAGGAACTTTCACCACTTTGTAACTAAGCCACGTTTTACTGCCTGTGTGCAATTTACTGAAGTACGATTCTGACCTTTGGAAAGTTTGTAAGTAAACCATTTTTTAGCTTACCAAACTTATTGTCTTTTTCTATGGTGGGGGAACAAGGAACTTTGGAAGAACGTGTTTTAAAAGTCTAAAAGCCTACACAGTACTTCCATGCTTTACTTTGCTACATATTACATGATTTTAAATGTCTGCTGGGGTTCTCTCACCAAAAGAGTACTTGCAAAACTAGGATATTGGCATCTAGTAATTCTCCTTTCTATATTTTCATTTGCGCCAACAGAAGTAAGCTGGGCCCTGAATCTGGCACATGGCTGCTTGGTCATATACTACTGAGTAATTTGTGAGGTTGAGGCTCAAAATATAGTGAGTGGACACTTTGGCTCTTGTCTGTGCAAATTCCAGGGGCATCCAGAAACAATATGAGGAACAATCCTGGCTCAGGATTGGGGGACTACAGGGGTGGTGGCCGTACTACCAGGCAGTTGGTTTTCTCTGGGTTATATTGTTAATTATGAAAAATATTTATTTATAGCCTGCCTTTTTCGCTTACAGGAACTCAACGCGGCTTACAGACAAAACAGAAACAGCTAAAACATGGGGTGTGTGAAACCATCATTAAAAACAACACACACACACACACACACACACACACACACCTAATTATATTATATTATTATATTATATTATTATATCAAAAACAGTACTCCAGGTGAGGTCTGACCAGAGCAGAATACAGTGGTACTATTTTGTTTTTGCCTTCCCTGTTAAAGTCCTGCCCCCCTAAAATAAATCTGGGCTACACCCATGCCCCATACTACAACTTTCTCTTTTACAGGTTGTTGCATTTAGTTAAAACACAATTTCAAAATAAAACACAATTACCATGATATGATAAAGGGTCACAAAAGAAAAGATGATGCTAAGATACAAGGTTGAAATAAGGTTGTGTGTGGCTGAGGCAGCAATTTTTCCTACTCATTGCCTTGAGGAAGGCTTGCCATCTAGTGGATTCAACAGATAAAAACATGTTGAGGAAAAGTCCCATGCCAACTGAAATAAGTGAATTTAAGTTCTTAACTGTTCCAGTTATTCATTTCTCTTATTTTAGATTTTTTCTGTACTTTTAGGAAGTGTATGATGTGATACAGCCGGACTATAAATCAGTGATCATAAAAGTACATTTGCTCTTAGCACCAATGGCTTTAGATGTCACAGGTTTTTTTCCATTAAACTATCTGTTGTGACCATTTCTACCTGTTACGCTAAGCCAGAAAGTAAGGTTTATTAAGTCATACTATGCATGGACTAAGTGCTAGTTAATACAGCCTGAGCACTTCTGCCTTGCTCCCTCCTTTAGCAAGTAGGAAAACAGAACACAAAGTCCCCAGTTTAGCATAGCGTGACATTCAAACACACAAAAAGTCGTAACTGCTAAGCTAATTCTTGCTTACCATTAGATTCTTCCATTCTGTGTATAGCTATAGATGTCGCTGAGAAAGAAGAGTGAACATACTGGGAATGTGGGCTTGGGAGAGCACCTTTGGGGGTGCCCAAAATCTTCCTGACACAGCACCTATGGAAGGCATTGATGCATCTTTCCTGGCAGGTGTAAGTTGCCCACAACTTGCTTCCATAAAGCAGTGTGCTCAACACACAAGCCTGGTAGACCTTCATCTTGGTATTGGGTGCTAGCATCACATGTATTTAGATCCATTCTTTTAACCACAAGAACCAGCATTCAGGGTAGAGCTTCACATGAGGTGGAGCTATTCCATAAATGCAATCAAGCAAACTCATTGCTGCAGGGTGATGGTGGTTTCTACATTAAAAATGTGGTAGTAATAATTTCATTCCCATGTGAATCAATACTGTACTATAGCTGGAGAAAAATACTGATCATTAAAAAAACATAAAAACGGTTACACTGTAGAGACAGCGAGGGCTGAAGATATCAGTTAACATGGGACCAAGTCTGACTGAACAATTGACTAAACATACATTTAAGGGTTGCATATGGAAAAAACAAGAGACTTTTGGGGTGTTAATGCTGTGAACTCCTCCCTCATAGGTTCAGGTTGCATATGGTAGTGTAAATAAATCATACTGTATATCATAAAGGCACCAAGGTCGCTGCTGTGTCTCATTTCCAAAAGGACCCATGGCCCTTCAGCAACATTATCAGGGCCCTTTGCAATACTTCCCTTTACAAACACACACTAAGCTCCCGACCCTCTCCATAGAGATGGCTAGCAGTCACTTGGGGGTGCAAGGCTGTTCAAATAAATCCCTAGTCCTTAACCCGGCTGCACCTGCACTTGGTGTGTTCGATAAGGAAATCCAGAATGGGCAGGGAACCGGGAAACAACTTTGATCCCGCACCCCGAACTGTGGTGAGGCAGAGAAAGGTTGCCCTGCCGCCCTCCCGTGCCAGAAACATAGCTGCCAAGTTATCCCTTTTTTAAAGGGATTTTCCCTTATGCTGAATAGGCTTCCTCGCGAGAAAAGGGAAAACTTGGCAGCTATGGCCAGAAAGCACCGGCACAGCGTGGAGGGGAAGGGAGCGGCGCTGCTGCAGGGGACACGCAGGCTTTTTGCGCGCCATGAGCCTGCAGAAAGATATTGTGGCTCTTCGCATTCCCCAGCTATGCTATGGCAGACGAGCAGCAGCCAGAGGATTCCTGCCTCACTCCGTCCCGTAGTACCGGTAGCTACAACGAAGCCGAGCGGCCGCCTCTTTCTCTGGGCTGACGCGCTCGGAGCGCGACGGGGAGGAGCCATATTGGGCTTCGCCCTCTGAGGAAGCGGCGCTCGCCGGGTAGCAGGACAGGGAGAGAGGAAGAGGAAGGGAGGAAAGGAGGCTGGCGGGGCCGCGGGGAGCGCCTTCCCCTTATGCACGCGCCAGCTGAGGCGGCGGCGGAGGGCTCGTCTGTGGCAGGGAGGAGGCGGCGGCAAAGATGGGCTCCGAGGACGTGCTTCGGCAGACCAGCCGGCTGGCCTCTTCCAGCGCCCTCTTGCAGGTATCCGTCGGAGGCAGGTGTGGCAGAGGACGGAGGCGAGGCGGTGCTCGCTCAGCCTTTTAGCCTCGTCCCTTTCGGTGACTGGTTTGCAGAAAAGCCCTCTCGATTCAGTCGTGGATGCCTCTTCCTCCAGTTTGAATTGCTTGCCTCCTCCCTGCAAGAGGGTTTGCGCAACGGACTCTCTGGCCACCCCTGTGGCTTGGTTGCGTTTGGTTTGCTTGCTTGCTTTTGCCTCCTGTAACCTGTTTCCAGCTCCAAACTATTAGATGTGCGTGTGTGAGAGAGAGACATCCACATATCTTTATTCCCTCGCAGAAAAGACCCTTCGCCTACGATGGCACATTACCTTGTTCAGTGGGTAGACTCAGCTGATGTTGAACTAAGCTCCCATCATCCCGGACTGCTGGCGCAGCTAGCTAGGGATGATGGGAGTTGTAGTGCAACAACAGCTGGGTCCTCAAGTTTGAAAAACACTCTGGTAGAGCATGAGACTATTAATCTCAGGGTCGTGGGTTTGAGCCCCACATTGGGAAGAGGACTCCTGGCAGGGGATTGGACTAGAAGTCCCTTGTATGATCCTGCGTAGGATCCACACATTTGCTTTCCATTTGCATTTGTGGTCGTGGAAGAAATGAGGCATGGATTTTTTGGAGCCGGACCCAATTGGCGTATCTCGTCAGATAGTACTGTCTCTGTACAACATTGTCATACTGATCACACAAGAGTGTTCTTCAACATATGTGAACAGGACTATTGGCTTCCCAATAGTCTATTGGACTGTTGGTGTCCCTGTACAAGTACACATATGTACTGTATAGTATGGACACACTCTATACATGGACACGCTCTATACAGTGCAGTCTCCTTCACATATGTCTGGAGCACCTTTCACAAAAGTGCCATCTCTAGGGATAAGTAGTATTTGTAATATGTTCCTGAGCATCAGTTCCCAGCAATGCCCAGTATTTAGTTGTTGAAATAAATTCAGAAAGCTGTGAGTTCATGCAATTCAGTTAATTGCTTCAAATAATTTGTGACCTGTGGCAGAATATGTGTATAGGAGGGAGCTGTTAATCAACAACACAAAATAATACGATTTTAGGCCTGTTCCTTATATTCATGTTTGAGTTCTGTCCTTTCTGTATGTCTCAGCATAAATAAACAGATTGTTTATTTATTGTTTGGTTCCTTGTGTCTGAGTAGGACCTAGGCATAGCTGCCAAGTTATCCCTTTTTTAAAGGGAAATTCCATTATGCTGAATAGGCTTCCTCGCGAGAAAAGGGAAAACTTGGCAGCTATGGACCTAGGTTCAAATTCCCACTAGGCCAATAACGCTCGCTGGGTGACCTTGACTTAGTCACCTCTCAGCCAGACCTACCTCACAGGGTTGTTATGATGTTAATAAGGAGAGCCACGTACATCACTTTGAACTCCTTGAATGAAAGTTGGGATATGAGTGCAATAATAAAGTGACTTCCCTTTCAGGAATGTGGTTTTAGAAGCCTCAGGATACAACCATATACTTATATGCACACAGTGGAGACCATTTCCCCCAGCACTAATGGCATCAGGTGGATTTTTATTGAGATTGTTGCTGGACAGGAAGGAACAAATTTCTCCCTACACTCTTCTGTCCTGTGGGAAATCTGTTCTCTCCTCGCCTGCTCTAAATTAAAATCAAACAAACCCTGATGTGCTTTCAGGTGATGTTCTAAGTGCCCTGCCTAGCTTGGTCCTGAGAGGAACATGCATAGAATTTATGTAGTTGTGTAGTCTAAATGACTGTCTTCCCATGCTCAAAATTATTATACAGTGTACCTTGGGTTAAGAACTTAATTTGTTCTGGAGGTCCTATTTTAACCTGAAACTGTTCCTAACCTGAGGTACCACTTTAGCTAATGGGGCCTCCCACTGCTGCGGCACAATTTCTTTTCTCATCCTGAAACAAAGTTCTATTTCTGGGTTAGCGGAGTCTGTAACCTGAAGCGTCTGTAACCTGAGGTACCACTGTACAAGAGAAAAGGTGCCTATGTTTTCCTAAGTTTGAGTTATGCTGATGGTTATACTCTAGGTTGGACCATGGGAAGACAGGGCCAATTTCACATGAAATGATAAATCATGATTTAAGGTTGTGGATTGTGTCCCGCTTCCTCCCATGTGGCTGGGAGGATGAATTTTGATTTTAGTTTGGTTTTGAAGAATCTTCGCTTAGTGTTACCTATGAACCAGAGCTAAATTGGCAGAAGGACAGCGGAAGTGTGTAAGAGCAAAGCTTTGTCATGCTCCTGATGGAGTTTTGTGTGAACTGTGGTGAGGAATCCTGTGAATGTCATAGAAGAGAAAACTGAGGGCAGAAACAATCTGCATATTTAAAAATGATAGGCAAAGCTACAAATACTGTAAGGGATTGGCCTACAAATTTGCAGATGGGAAGCAAAACAATGGCATCAAAGAGGGAAATCCAGCTAGCTGAATTACCAGGATCCAGAAAAGTTGAGCAACTAGTATAAAACCAACAATAATGAAAATATTTAAAGATTCCATATATTGTGCAATTAAGTATTGCACATTACGAATGATAAATTAGAAGTTTATTATAAGTACTAGTCATTTAATAATAAAGAAAATGGAAGTTAGCTTCATTCTGTTCAGTTGGGCTTGCTTTCACATAACTGCAGTTAGGAGTATAATACTACAATGCTATACAGCCAAGAAGTAAGGTGTGTTAACTTCAGTGGGCCTAGTGTAAATCTGTATCATATTGCAGCCTTAGTAAGTATGGCTGAGGTGAAATTTGTATTCAAGACTTCCAGTTTACATAATTAGTAAGTTGCTCCTTGAATCTGATTTTGCTTACATGAGTTGAAAGCTGGTGTAAATTTATTTCCTGTTTCACTGTATTTTTATTTTTATTTTACAGATACTGTTCCGCCTAATTACATTTGGGTTAAATGCTTTTACCCTACGATATGTTTCAAAGGAAATCATTGGCATTGTGAATGTAAGGTAATAAATAGTAATCTGTTTCTTTTAAGGTATGAGTGATTCATGATTCCAAATTATGGCAGTTTGTCTCATTATATTCTGTTCTATTTGATTTCTTTTTAAACCTGGGCAGTGACAAAGTAAATTATTCCACTTAACTTTGTGCTTGGCAGGGATGCTGCAAAGAGACATTTTGAATGGTTTATTTGAATTAATGTCTGCTGTGTTGTCTAAATGCAAATTTGAATTTATGATTCGGTTTCTTGGACAAATGAACTTCCATCCTCTAGTATGCAAATCTATGGTACTATTGAGAGTGTTGTGTTTATGCAGTAGTTTATGACTTGGGTGGAGATTCAGTAATTTTGAGTCTTTCTTGAAATATGATATGTGGTGTGTACCTCTCTGATTTTTATCATATTCTCATGGTGTTCTTCTGGGGCGGGCTTTCCAATTCTACCAAATGTTAGTTTTGAAACATATATCTATTTTTATTGAAAATCTCATCTGTCTTCTGGGCTGCAAAGTTCTCTGGTTTTTTCTTTTCTTTTTGCTAGCAGTGAATTGAAATATTGAAGTTTCTTGCATGCTGTACTGTTCTTAAGTTGTTGTTGCTGTTTTATCTTGATGTTACTGTTATAACAAAGCCAATAACAATTTTAACATATAAAAAAATAATTGATACAATTGATACAAAATATACTGCTGAAACATTTGTTTGTCTGAGGCAGCAGTATAGTTTTGCATTTGGTGATATGTTACTGTAACAGTTGGCATTCCCTGCCCCCAACCACTTATATAGGGACAAACAAAATTTGGATTGGTTGGTTAACGGTATTATTGGAAGCTTTTGCCTCGTTGACAGTTAACCTTGTACTGAAATTACTCATTTTCCTTTTTTAAAACATTTAGGCTGATGCTGCTTTATTCTACAGTTGTTTTCTTAGCCAGAGAGGCATTCCGAAGAGCTTGTCTGAGTGGAAGTACAAGGAGAAACTGGACCAAAACATTTAATCTTTTGTGGACAATGTATGTTTAAATAAGATGTTGGGATGCTCAGATTAAAAAACAAACTCACTCAGTTAACCCTTCCCCCATTTATCCTCTTATGTCTAAGTACATAGGTAAAATCAAAATACTACCATCCTAATTTATTTTCTCTGGCAAGGGTTCCACCTGTCATCCTGGAGATTATACTTGCATTTTCAAAGATTCATAGCAGATGCTCCACTTGCTGTAGGAAGCTTTATTCTACAGCAGGCAGTGAAGTGTGGGACGCGGGTGGCGCTGTGGGTTAAACCACAGAGCCTAGTGCTTACCGATCAGAATGTCGGTGGTTCGAATCCCCGCAATGGGATGAGCTCCCATTGCTCGGTCCCTGCTCCTGCCCACCTAGCATTTTAAAAGCACATCAAAGTGCAAGTAGATAAATAGGTACCGCTACAGCGGGAAGGTAAACGGCGTTTCCATGTGCTGCTCTGGTTTGCCAGAAGCGGCTTTGTCATGCTGGCCACATGACCTGTAAGCTATACGCCGGCTCCCTTGGCCAATAACGCGAGATGAGCACCGCAACCCCAGAGTCCATCATGACTGGACCTAATGGTAAGGGGTCCTTTAGGTAGTGAAGTAATATAGGATACATTGGCTCATTTGGCTTCATACATTTTAAGGGAACAGGTAGGATGCCTGGAATGATAGGTGGCCATCCTAGTTTCAGTTTGTAGCACTTCTGATAATCTCAGAAAGGTTAAATCCTTTTGAAGTGCCCGTTTACCAGTACAGTAATTTATCTGAATTTTATGTGTACTTTTGAAAAGGTAGGGCAGCCTCTTGCTTTCAAACCATGAATGACTCAAAGAGTGAGCAGTTTATTTTTTTAGTTTAGTTAAGGTAGAAAATGGAATACTTAAATAACTCAGTGCCTCTCTAAACTGCAAATGAAATGTTGTGAGCTTATCTGTGGTGCTGCGTTTCTGGGGATTTAACTCTGTTTCATGAGAATCTAATGC
Source organism: Zootoca vivipara (assembly GCF_963506605.1). Classification (NCBI taxonomy): domain Eukaryota; kingdom Metazoa; phylum Chordata; class Lepidosauria; order Squamata; family Lacertidae; genus Zootoca; species Zootoca vivipara. The sequence goes on from NC_083277.1 coordinate 50,022,486, forward strand.
ATATATTAACTACCATGTCTACATGAAGCACAGCTGGGGATTGATGTAGCTTCTAAGTCAGTGTGCAGAAAGCTGCCCTAGATTGATGTAGTGGTCGGGGGTTTGTCAAATGGAAAAGTGTAGATTTCTTGAGGAATCGGGTATTTGTATTGGAAAGTTTTTAATGTTTTATGGTGTTTTTATGTTTGTTGGAAGCCGCCCAGAGTGGCTGGGGCAACCCAGCCAGGTGGGCAGGGTTTAAATAATAAGATGGCTGATGAATTTCCCATGCATTCTAAGGGGTAGTGTGAGTAACCTAGAAGTTGCATATAAATACAGTGGTACCTTGGTTTACAAACACAATTGGTTCTGGAAGTCTGTACTTAACCTGAAGCATGCTTAACCTGAAGCGAACTTTCCCATTGAAAGTAATGGAAAGTGGATTAATCCGTTCCAGACAGGTCCGCGGAGTACTTAAACTGAAAATACTCAAACTGAGGCGTACTTAAACCGAGGTATGACTGTACAGATGTACAGAAAACAGATGCACATATTTTTGATGTTGATTTTATTTGGACTCCTGGCTTGCAAAACATTGAACTTAACTCATTTATAAAAATTGCAAGGGAAAGGACAACATGTGATACTGTCTACTCATCTTTTCAACTTTCATAGAGTCCCCTTGGGCGTGTGTTGGTCTGTATTCTTGGGCTGGGTCTGGCTAGATAGACTTGAAGTTCCTGATGAAAATGCTGTTCCTTACTACAACTTTGGAGTGGTTGCCTTTGGTCTTTCTGCTGTGATTGAGCTTCTAGGTGAACCTTTTTGGGTTTTAGCCCAAGTACACTTATTTGTCAGGCTAAAGGTTAGTAAAATGTATGCAGCATTGTTCTTGTTTGGGTTTTTATGAATGTTATATTATATTATATTATATTATATTATATTATATTATATTATATTATATATTCACTACTTCATTCACTACTTCATTCATGAGTCCATATGGACTCATGAATGAAGTAGTGAATTGTTTTTTTAAAGCTGTTTAGTTTTTTATATATAAAAAAGAGCTAGTTTCACTCTAAATTTGGAGAACGTGATGTACAACAATAAAACATTTTTTCTCACTGTCTTATATTAAGTATTGATTTAGGAGCTGATCTAAATAATTTGTCTGGCTTGCACACAATGCTAAATCATGGCTTATTTCCAATCATTTATATATCACTTCCATTTATATAGTGAATTTTTAAATGTATCTTTTTTGTATGGTTTTTTCTTTGCTTTTTTCTGGTTTTTCTTTTTTCATGGTATGAAAAAGTGCAATTTTCTTTACTCTTTTAAAAAATTTGAATAAAAATTATTTTAACACGCTAAATCATGGCTTATTGCACCATGGTTTAGGGTTGTATTCAAACCTTGCCCAGCAGCTTAAGTATGGCTTGATTATTTCCAACAAGCCGAGATCTGAAGCCATTGTTTCTTGTTGGTTTATGAACCTTGGTTTGTTTTCTGTGGCTTGGTGTTATGAGCAAACTTCTCCTTGCAAGTTGTGTAAGAAGAGGAGGTGGGGACCATGTGAGCCCAAAGCTCACTTTGGCCCATTTCTACTTATACTGAACTTTACCTTTTATGAAAATAGGCTCAATTGCAGAGACTATTCATCACTATTCACAATTAAACATTCTTAAAGATGTTTGAAAGGCAACATCTGATCACAGGATTTTTGAAGCCAACACATGTAAGAATTACCATTAGGAACATAGTGTGTGTGTATAACATGCTTTTTGTATATTCTTTGTAGGTAATTGCTGAAAGTCTCTCAATCATTTGCAAATGCTTTTTGACAGTTATTCTAGTAGTTACGTATCCTCACTGGGGGCTTTACATCTTTTCTTTGGCCCAGGTACGATTTCTGCCATTCTTACTATTGTCTCTTTGATCTGATATAATAATTTTAGTTGAAGCAATTAACATTATTTTTGGTATAGCTTCCATGCTTTGGTCCCTTCAGTTTTTCATGGATAAAAGCAATGTTACAGTCCACACTATTAGTACCTCTATCCCAATATTAAGCTAGCTTAAGATAACATCAGATCAGGGGCATAGTCATATGCAAATGCACTTTTATTCAACAAATGTTTACTTAAAATCGACCCATTATACATAGTTCTTAGGCTGTTGAGTAAATTGCTTTAAAGTCAGTTGTATTTCAGTTAAGCATATAAAGAAAATATTATTTTGGACTGTTAGGCTGCAACTCTTTACTTGCATACTTTGGCGTAAGCCCCAGTGAACAGAGCAGACATACGGTATATATATAATTGTGTTGTTAATTTAGGAGGAAAAAAACTATAAGAAGTTGACCTTTTTCTGGTCCATTTAAGTCCCCCACAAAAACTGGTGTGGAAAGGATCAGGGATGAACTTGTAACAGAACTCACGAAAACCCTGGCTCTAATGTTTGAGAATTTTCTTAATTGTATTAATTTGGATTAATGGTAAGGATAAAAGTGCAAGAAGTAACTACAGAGCCTGAATAGCTCAGCTGGTTAGAGCATGGTGCTGATTATGCCAAGGTCGCAGGTCCGATCTGCGTATGGGACGGCTGCATATTCTTGCAATGCAGGGATTTGGAGTAGCTGATACTCAGGGTCCCTCCCAAATCTACAATTCTATAATTCTATGAACTGCAATACATAAATTGAGCATCATAATACCAGATTGTTCATTGAGCATCTTTGTGATAACAGTCAACAGCATGTTAAGCTCCTCTACAACTGCTTGTATCTCAGTGCTTTGATTTAGGACTGCACATCCTTAAAGGCCTTGTGAGAACTGCACAATCACCTGTGTTCTGTTGATGAGGTTTCTGCAGTTCCAGTAGTCTGAAAAAGGCCCACTGCAATTGCAGTTTAGGCAATCCCCACATGGAGCCGCTGGTTCATGCAAACAGTGCCCGTGCCGTGAGGCCTTAAGCCTGGGAGCTGCCATCATGTCTGAACTGGAGCTGAGTACTTGGCAACTGAATTTTACTGGTACCATGTATTTTGTTGCTGAAGTGGAAATGCTGCAATAAATGGTATGCTGTGTAGCTAATGAGATTTTGTTCTTGCAGCTTCTATATACCAGTGTTCTGGTTTTGTGCTATATAATGTATTTCATGATGTTTCTGGGTTCTCCTGAAGCAACCAAAAAATCATTTCCAGTTACTCGTATGATATCTGTTTTACCTAATTTTGGACAAGATGAGGTAAGTAAAACAGCTTTATGTTAAAAACCAACTATTCATAATTATGACACAAGAAAAAATGATGATCATGTAAAGCCATTGTCCCAAGTTAATACTTATAGTGAATCTCATTATAGGTGACTTGCTTAGTGGCCATCAAATCAGTGCCATGCTGCCATTTTCAAAGTCTCTTTAATTGCATTTCCCCTGTTATATTTTATTGTCAATCCATGCTTTCATTCATACTCTTTAATTATACAACAAATACATTTCTAAATGTAGCACCAATGATAGAAAAGTGAAAAAAAACCTTCATACCTCAAATGGTCTATATACAGATTTTGTTGACTGACTTTCATTTAGAAGCTATTTTTCTAGTATATTTCTATTTCCAATAGAGTAGTAGTCTCTGTTCACCAGCTACTCACAATTTTCCATATATAATTTAACAAAAACATGTGTGGATTTTTATGAACAGCATATCCCAATATTTCTTGCATTACATTTATAAGTCTCTACATACCTGTAATTTATATTAGTGTGTATTTTCACTTTGTATGGTCCTCTTTTTAGCATAGCATAGCTTTTAAATATATGTATTTATATTTCCAAATTTATCTATATCTTAAAGATCCATGTAGTCGTCGTTTTTTTAAAAAAAATATTAGAATGTTGAACATAGTGGCTATTTTGGTTTCCCTACATCTTTTGCTATATCTTGCTGCCATTTTATCGCAGGCAGTGTAATTTCTTCTGACAAGTTCCATAATAATACATTATTTCTGTGAGTCAAAGCAAAAATGTTTAAAAGAAGCCAACACTAGATGAAATAAGGTTTTTCTATATACTTTTTACTCCATTACGTTAAGCCAAAACAGTAATATTATCTCAAAAGGAGCTTTACAAACCTCTATGCTTAAATTAATATTTCAGTTATTAAAATACAGTATCATCCCCAGTATTTTGATTATATGTGCCAGATACATTTATAAAAGACGACTTGCATGAATTGAAGATGCTGACTCGTCTGGGGCACAATACATTCAATAAATTATGGAGCAGAGATTAAATTTAATATAGTTAAGAAATCCATGCATGAAAAGAAATAAAGGCCTCGTTTTTCAGCCTCTGTATCATTGAATATATTAAGGTGAAAACAGACCTTCTAACTTTAATGGAACTTGACATTGCTCGGTTTGCATAAAGTTTGTAAAACTACTCTGAAATATTTCAGAGAGGAAAGGGCTGAGGTGGAATGAACTGCTGTAAACTAGCCTTATTAAGTAAGAATATAGTTTCAGCTACTCTAATATTAGATTTAAATTTTTCCTCCATAGAATTCCTATTTATATAACCAATGTATTACATTTAAATCTCCAGAGACTATTCTTGTCTCATAGCACAGTATATTCGACCTTCTTTTGTCTATAGCTGATCCTAGCTAAATCTTCCTTAGTGGGGATGGTACTGCAGGGAAGTAAAATAAAATATTAACACTGTATTGTGATAAAAAGCAGCACACTTGACTCATACGAAAAAGCATAAATTAGCTTAAATGGCAGTGAAGTATAGCTGCTTTGGTTGTTCTGTTAGGAATTTTGACAAACAGCTTACATACTTGTGAAGGAAACTAACAGTGCAGTAGCCATAACATTAGAAGGATTTTCCGTATTCTGTACGGAAATATTTATAATGAGTATTTATAATAATACATTTCTGAGACCAAGCTGCCTGGATTACTTTACTAGCAAAATATTAATTGCAGTTCAGAATAAGAGAATGAGAGTACAGGTTCACATAGCATATTAGATTATATTCTTGAATTATATATTTGATTACCGGGTAGTTATAAGATTAACTATACCTAACCAGATCTATAATATCATGCAGCAGAAAGTTTACCAGTCAAAACTCTAAATATCAGCAATTTGCCTTTTTTGTTTCTGCAAAGAATATTTCTAATAATTGCATGCTTCTCTCTTTCATGTACTTACTTAATTACAGTTGATATAATAAAAGGCAAGCTTCATCAAAACTGTTTTTCAGAGTAAAGCATAATGGTCACAAAAATATTGAGAGTGATCAAATACCAACAAGCAATTATCATTTCGAAAAGCATACTTGGCTAGAAACCACTTCAAGCAGACTTTAATATCAATATTTTTTTTTTTGCATCCTGCCATGGCATCAAGGTATAATTAGGCAACTGAAATAATTTAAATACCTTTCCCTTCAAAAGGCCTTGTCTTACAAATGTCTGTCTGCTTTGCTTATCAGAAAGCTGAAGCTTGCTGTTCCTATCTACAAAGTCAAGTGAATTTTTTGTTTGTATTCTCGGTGTAAAAATGTATGCTGTCTCTGATTTGGACGATGGAGCGCTGGTTTTGGAGCTGGACCAGCCATGGCTTTGAGGCAGTTAGCTATCCCCTGCCCTAATTGTGCAGGGAATTTTGTGGCAGCCCGGAGGGCCACAGTGTAACAACCCTTGGGCTACAGGGAACTTGTGCAGCCCTGAGCAGAGAACCAAAAGGTTATTGGGTTTGTAATGCTGAGTAGCCACCTCCAGTTACTCAAGTTACTCCAGTTACCTCCAGAGTTCTCAAGGATGATAGTATTGTATGAACTGATGCTCCATGGATGCAATTCTGCTGCAGTTGTCGTGATGTAGTATCTCCAAAAGTGGTAACTGTAGAAATCATGGTAGGAGTTCATATGTCAAGCTCAAGCTCATACAATGCCATTTCAACATAATCCTTGCACCTGGAATATGTCTCAGGGTACCATGTCAAGATTGTTCATCTGTGGAACCACCAATAGATAGTATTACATGCATGTTGTACACAGTTTACTATTGATGTTTTAGGAGTATTAATTCCTTCAATACTTCACAGCAATTTTATATCTATTTAACTTTCAGGAATTTGTTAACTGGGAAGAGGCTAAATTGACTTGGAGTTTCTTTAAGCAATCATTCTTGAAGCAGGTTTTAACAGAGGGTGAGTATGGTAGCCTCTTCAGCATCAATTTAGCCCCTCTCTGCAAACACCTACCCCTCATATTTTGCGGTTTCCAGAATTGTTTTGTTTGTATAGCTTGGACTTAGACAGCTAGGAGAAACGTGTTTGTTGTTGAAGGATACCAATTTGGTTTTGCATATTCATTGGAATGTGAAAGTTGTAGATAAAATATTTAGGAAGGCATATACTTTGGGTTTTCTCCTTAGTCCTTCATGCTGTGGTTTCATTGTTAAATATTCCAATATGCGCTGAATGCTTAGTGGAATCATGTCACCATGGTGAAATGATGACACTATAATGTCATCATTCCTCTTTATTCATATGGACCAAAAATTGTACAATTGGCAGTTGTAACCTTCGGTAAAAGTATATTAGCGGCTCATAATCATTATTGGACTTGGCTCCGAGCTGATGTTGAAACAATAATTGATCAGATGTCTCTAACAAAAGCTGACTCCCCACCTTTTTCCATTCTCAAGTACAGTATCTATCCCCTGAGATACCTATCAGATCATTGCTAGGGTTCTAGTCATAGCTGCCAAGTTTTCCCTTTTCTCGCGAGGAAGCCTATTCAGCATAAGGGAAAATCCCTTAAAAAAAGGGATAACTTGGCAGCTATGGTTCTAGTTCCACAGCTTCAGAAGTTCTGTTATAGTAAAGTCGCTACATTATTCACTTTGCTTAGATCTTATTTTTCAACTTATTTTGCTGTTAGCAATACGTTTACAAATACCTATTGCTCCAAAATGCAGGGTTGTAACAAATGCAGGTGGGAATGGAACTGCTGAGAAGCAGATTTTGGCAGAGCATTAGAAAAAGTCTTCTAATGGTAGCTCTTTGACAGGGGAACCCACTGCCTTAGGAGGTGGTGAACTCTCCCACACTGGAGGTAATTAAGCAGAAACTAGATAGTTATCTTTCAAGGATGCTGCAGTTGCATCCTCCTGAAAAATTCTCCTTTTAAAAACAATTCTCCACCAATTAATAAGAGAAGGAACCACATTTGAAAATTATATTAAAAAGGTTTAGCAAAGTAGATTTGAAAAAAAAACCCAAAAGAAAAGGGAGATAAATCCTTACGGGTAGAACACAGGCTTTTTGTTGCAGGTATCTATCTTCTGAGATGGTCAAGGTGTGTTTTATTAGCATCTGTCCTTTCATTCTGTATTTTGCAGCCTTCTCAAGTGCCTGTACTTCCTAAAGTTCATTTGATTTCCACAGCTGGGCTTCCTTCTAAGAGCAAGCGAGTGGGGAGACTGCCTACTGTGGGCCTGAAAACTGTTTATTTGTTTTTAAAGTGATGCCTTTTTACTTCTAAAGAAATAATCAGTATATATATATATATATATATATAAATAAGAGGAAGCTCTTCCATTAAAGACAAACTCAGGAAGTGTACTGATCTCTGCAGCCAACTTCCCCAGCTTCACAAGTGTCAGTTAAAAGCTATGGGGAAGATCCCATGTGGTAACGGTCGCCTATGAGATATTTTGAGGTCAGGAAATGGAGGCTGCAGAATCCTGGAGAAATCTGCAAAAATCCTAAAGTAATTCTGAAGTACGTTGAGAACGGATGCAGAAAAAAAATGGAAGCCTCTCTTGCAAGAGAAGGAAACTTTTGAGAAATTGGAATACAGGATTCAGCACAGTGCTATCCTGCACTGCAGCTTCTGCACTGAGCAAGCTGGGAGTAAGTGACCTCCAAGATGACTGCCAGCTCTTTGATTTTGTGATACTGAACAGCAGTGACTCAGGATAAGTTTGAAATTTCTTGTTGTGCAATCGCTTGTAAGTATAATGGAAAGATAAATAAATACTAATATTAAGTATTACTCTTGTAGGTGAACGGTATGTCATGACGTTCCTGAATGTGTTAAATTTTGGAGACCAGGGTAAGCAAGACATTTTTTCACATTGCCTTGGTTCTTGAAATTGGAAGAAGCGTTCTTGGCTTACTTATTGTGGTTTGTTTGCACCAACCAGCATGCTTCATGTTCTCCTTTAAACCACAGTTTATTCATGTGAATAAGGCCAGTAAATGGTAATCTGATTCCACATTCATTTAGAAATGTGGTAAGTCTGCAGATGAATGGCTATAAAATAAGTGCAAAGGCGGCAGGTTTCTTTTTAATTTGAATATGGAAATGCATTTAATTATTTTTTAAAGTTTGGAACTTTAAAAGTGATTTACCTCTTCTGCTAGTGTAGGGCTGTCCAACTTCCAAGAGACTGCGATCTACTCCCACTATGAAAAAAACTGGCAGTGATCTACCCGTTGTTGAGGTTTTTTTCTTTTGGAAAAGCTTCCTCAAAGTTGTTGAGCTTTTTGGGGGGAGGATGAGCCAAAGTTGTTGGATCAACCAGGGGCATCCAGTGATCGACCGGTAGATTGCGATTGACCTCTTGGACACCCCTGTGCTAGTGGAAGCTAGCACAAGGCCTCTTGCTAGTGCAATAGGACTTTATACCATTCTGCACCCACCACACCACCCTTAGCTCCACTCTGGAGGGCCAGGAGAACCCTTGGAACAATGCATGGGGGGGGAAGAGTGGGGAAATGGGTCCGTTGGGCAAGCAGAAATGTTTGTACTGGAACGGGTGCCTTAGTGTAATTTCCCCCCTTCTTTTAAACCAAGCAATAATTTTACTATTAAGCACTTAATTATATGTTTCTGTTTATTTATAAAGGGGTGTATGACATAGTGAACAACCTTGGTTCTCTGACGGCTCGATTTATATTTTTGCCAATAGAGGAGAGCTTTTATGTTTACTTTGCTAAGGTTCTGGAACGCGGAAAAGATATCAGGTTTCAAAAACAGGTAAATTAGTCTTATTATTCAATAGTCTAAAAATGTACATTTAAAGCGAAGGATGAATAACATTTATTGATTTAAAGTAAGTATATGCCAACTTTCATTGGGCATTTTACACAAATAGAATAATTCCTGGGGTTGGATCCAGTGTTGTTGATGGGGAGGAGGCTATTTTCACCTGCTTGCCCTTTTCCTTCACTTCCACAACATCCCACACTGTTCTGATAGGTCCTCTCTACCAGATTTGGGGACGTGATGGGGGCTGCAGATGGGAGGGTGAATATATCAGGGGGGAACCTTTCGTATTCTGGTGACAGAAGCCTCCTCTAAACCAAGAAGCTTTCTGTTATCAGGGTACCATTGGATACAACCCTTTCAAAATATCAGGTTTGAAAGATAATTAGGGGAAGGAAGTGAGAATAAAAGTTAATTGTGCAAGCATTATCAGAGATAAGTAGATGATAAGGTTATGGCTGTGGTCTTATTTGTTTCATTTTTTAGGAATGGTTTTAAATACTTTTTTTCTTCATAAGTAGCCTTGAGTAAGATTTATCATAGAACGAGTATGCATGTTGAAATAAATAAAAATAATGGGTTGTATTCAGTGAATATCTACTCACAGTAGAACTGTTGTAATTAAATGTTGGTTGAGTACAACCCAGTAAATTTAAATAATGCTGTGGTCCTGGTGTGTATATTTGTCAATCTACTGAAATTATATGGTGGGGGGGGGGTCTCTGGTTCAAAAGAAGGACTTATGGCAACTGAAGAATGTGTACTTGAATGGGACTTACTGTGGTTAGAAGTGAGCTATTAGTGTCTAAAGAGACGCTGTGCCTATTTTTAGTAGAGAAGCTAACGTACGCTAATATATCTCATATATTGTATTGTATTGCAAATAAAGTATTAGGATCAAAGTATCAGGATCAAATGCTCTAGTTAAGCATAGTTTTAGTTCAGGAACTATATTCTATATCATACAGTACAATCTCTTATTTTTAGATTCTTTAAAATTTTCTGCAGAGGTAGAAGTTGCATACTGTTGTGTAATTTACCAGAAGTGTTAGTGTTCTTGGTTTTCTCTGATGCATTAGAAGCTAGTTTTTGTCAACCTGTTTCCTTTGTCGCAGCAGATTCTTAGGCATTTCCTGATCTTCTATTTAATGAAGGGTTTTGTGCAGATTAATTAAGTTCTGTCTGGAACTTGCAGCACATTTGATATATAAATATGGCCGCTATTGAATATGTTCATACTTCTGAACACAAATAGTCTAGAATTATTATTGAAAATTATTATAATTTGCCATTAACTAGCCAAGTAAAAATAGTGAATTGTAAAATCTAATTATTCCACATATAAATTTAACACAGTAATCTGGCATATGTTGTTTTGTTTTGCCTATTAAATGAATGCAATTCTTTTTTAGGATGATATCTCCATGGCAGCAGCTGTATTAGAATCACTGTTGAAACTAGTGCTTCTGATTGGCCTAACTATAACAGTTTTTGGTTACGCGTATTCCCAGTTGGCACTGGATCTTTATGGAGGTTCAATGCTCAGTTTGGGATCAGGTAATGTCACATCGCAGCTACCTTGCTGAAAAGTAGCTTCATAAGCATCAAACAATTTGTGAAAGCCTCCTCGGTTTGCTTTTCATATATGAAAGTACTACATCCACATGGAAGAACTAACACAGAAAATCCGATCCGTTCACATGGCATGCCCTAATATGTCTGTTTCAGAAATGGTGCTTTTCCTTGTGTTAGAAAATTTTATTATGTATATCTTATGGAAGAGCAATCTAGGATGGTTGCAGTATAACACTTTGCATGTCGCTTTTAGTACTGAGAGAAACAGGACATCTCTTTTCAGCAGTATTAATCATTGTATTCTTGAGTACTTAGCCCTCTTGAAGATAGTAATTACTACACTACAGTATTGGGATATACATGTTTAAAAGCTCTAAAAAGAAGATAAGATGGATTCCTCAAAAAATTGATCCAATACTGATTAATAGAGGAACGTTCATTTTCTATTATGTGCTGCTTCTCAGCAAAACCGGACTTAGATCAGGCTTCTTGGCATGCAGTTTGAGCTTTGTGGTTTAAAAAATTATCAGTAGAACAGTTAACTGGAAATAATCAGCAGCTACATTCATTTATTTATCCAGATAAACATGCATAAGATCAATCTGCATTAGCAAAGCTGCTATACTGTCTTCAAAAAGGCCTTTGAAACATAGCTGCCAAGTTCTCCCTTTTTTTTTAAGGGAAATTCCCTTTTGCTGAATAGGCTTCCTCGTGAGAAAAGGGAAAACTTGGCAGCTATGCTTTGAAACTGTGTGGCAGGGTTCCTACCTAGTAAGAATTGTTGTCCTGTTCCAGTTACAGGTAGGTAGCCGTGTTGGTCTGGATCGAAGTAAAATAAAAAAATTCCTTCAGTAGCACCTTAAAGACCTGTTCCAGTTAGGGGCATGTACTTGCTTCAGACAAATCCTGAACCCAGACTGAATCAGGCTGCTTTGGAGAGATTTGGTAGTTGTTTGAAGCAAAGCAGAAGCCCTTCAAATTGGTTTTAAGCTAATCAGACTGTTCCTGAACATCCAGGCCCAATTCAGAGGCACATAGACACTGGGTCTTTTAAAATCCATACTTTCCCCCCAGCTCCCCATATAAGCAAAATGCCAGGGAGGGAAGGAGGAGGAGCTTTGTGAGCACTACTGTATTAAAAAAGAGAGAAGTAAATAAAATTTCTATCTCACCCTTCCTCCCAAAGGAGCAGATCCCCTCTTCACTCCTCCAATATAAAATTTAAATGTGACTATTCATCCCCTGTGCATTTTACCAATCTCCCCATGACACCTCTCTCTCTCTCTCTCTCTCTCTCTCTCTCTCTCTCTCTCTCTCTCTCTCTCTCTCTCTAGCAAACTCAAAACTTAAAGTCTACTTGCACAAACATCCCTGCACCTATTTTTTTCTGATATTTTGTAGGCATCATTCACTCACAAACTGCTACTGTTTCTGTCAATTTCATCCAATTCTGTAAAAAAGCAAATAAGCTGTCACTGCTTATTGATTCTCCCATTATAGTCAATGAGACGACATGAAGCTTCACGTTATGTAAAGTGAAGTTCTGATTCAGCCAAAATGTGAAGTGTGTCCTCCAAAGCAGTCTGAACTGAATTGACTCACTTCTTGAAGTGGCGTTGAGATTGAATTTTGTATTCACTGCATGCCCCTAGTTTCAGTCAGAATTGGGTACAGTGGTATCAGATGGAATATACTTTTTGTGCTTCCATTATTTATTTCAATAAAGTACCCATCTAGAAGTGATCATTCATCATGGTTGAAGTGAAAAGGGAGGAGGGAAGCCATGTGTCCATTTGAATTGGGAGACCAGGTGACTGAGTGGAAGGTAACAAATCAGAAGAAAGGAAGGTCTTCCTCTCTTGAACATAGATTGAATTTTGCAGATGCCAAGAGTGATATGGGGATGGGGAAAGAAATCAAGGAGCTCTCCAAAGTATTGTGGTAATAAATCACTCCAAACTCCCTCATATTGGTTGGATAAATGCAACAAAAAAGGCAAAATTTTGTAGACTGGGTCTTAGAACTGCTTGTCATAGGCCAACCAGAGGAATGGCAACAACCCTGGATTAAATTCTAAATGTGACTTAGTACAAAATGTCGTACTGTAGGCGATTTCTGACTAAGTCATGCTCAGAGTAGTCTCACTAAAACAAATGGACCTTCTCAGAGTATTACTAATATTGGATATTGGCCATTGTGTCTTGCTGCTCAAGTAATAGTAGGGATTTTTTTTCCCTGAGCATGATTTTTTTAAATAAAAAATAACATCGATTGCAAGTTGACAGTCTGATGCTGTTATAATTCATTAATGACATATTAAATTGCGTTAATGCACAGATCTCAGCAATGAGGGGTTTCATTTTACTAATCTTCTTGTCATAATATTTTCTCAGGGCCAAGTCTCCTGCGCTGCTATAGCTTATACGTCTTGCTGCTTGCTGTTAATGGCGTAACAGAATGTTTTACGTTTGCTTCAATGTGTAAAGAAGAAGTGGACAGGTGAGTTTAAAAAGGCCATAGTTCCATACTATTATTTAGCTTTTCTTTGATTCCTTGTAACTTTGTATGAGGGTATTTTGTACAATATACACCTCAGCATAATGTGCCTGATAACTGCTTGATGTGTCCCATCAGTAGAAAATGTAATGATATGAGGAATAAGCACTTACATTTGGATATCTTATATGGTTGGGAATACTGGGAACCGTCTGAAGGGTGTGGATTATATATGGTTCCTCCTTCCTTCTCCCCCCCTTCTTCTTCCCCTACCCGGCACCAGGCTCAGCCCACGGGGGCAGGTGGCTCCTTGCGTGCGCCGTCCCCCCTCCCTCTGCTCGCTGGGCGGGGTGTGCGGGTGCCTTTAAATTGCTTTCACGGGAGCTGCCGCCTGCTCAGTCTCATCTGTGATGTAAGGAGACTTTTAGGTGTCTGCGCCTGACTTTCTTTCCTTCTTTCCCCCTTCCCCCCCTTCCCTCCTGCCGCCGGTTCTCCTGCTTGCTCTCTGCGCTACTGTCCTTGGCCGCCCTGCTGCTGAGGCGGATTTGCAGGTCTCCTCCTCCTCGGTGGTCTCGCTCCAGCAACGCGCCCCGCTGAAGCACCGACAAAGCGCCCAGCAGCGCCACGCGGAGCACCCCGAGCCAGCGGGACCCAGCAGCGCTCTGTAGCACTTTGAATCCTCCTCTTCCTGCCGCGGCTCAGAGCACCCCGAGCCGCAGCAGCAGCAGGAGGATTCAAAGTGCTTCAGAGCACTGCTGGGTCCCGCTGGCTCGGGGCGCTCCGCGTGGCGCTGCTGGGCGCTTTGTCGGCGCTTCAGCGGGGCGCGTTGCTGGGTCCCCCTGGCTCGGGGCTTCACTCGGCGCACACTGTTGGGTGTTTTGGTGGGGCTGTAGCAGTGGCAGCATCCGGTTCCGGGCCCCAACCCGACAGGCCTCTTCCTCTTCCTTGGTGCCCTCCAGAACTGCGCCTAGCACTACGGCTTATTTTCGGGGTATGCCTTATATTTTGTCAACGCATAAAAATCCTGCCATGGCTTATTTTATAGGTATGTCTTATTTTATGAGAAACACGGTATATATATATATTTCGTATCAAATTTGGACACAAACACCACATTCCACAATGGGGAGTGTTCTTAGCAACATAGGGTATACAAATGTCACACCTGCGCAAGGTAAAAGCCCCTTTTTGGGACCTCAAAGCTCAGCCAGCAGACCCTGCCGGGCATGCTGGGAAAAGAACCTACAGGAGAGGTAGCAAAACATCGTCCTCTAGCAGCGTCTATACTGTTACTGCAGCTAAAAAAAGCTTCCTTGTATGTTAGATGACCCTATATAATGTTGTATATATGTGACTCTAAAGCTTGGGTTCAGTTTAATATCTGCTTACAGTGACTTCAAAAATGGTCAAAAAACTGATAAATAAAATTTTTTGAATCATTTTGTGCGTGAGGTTTTTTTTTATCAAATCTTTTTGAAAGTAAGATTTTATCTAATCTTTAATGAAAGCTCATCAAAATATGATACAGGGAAATGAGGTTGTAAAAAAGTCATCACCCTAGTGTTTATTATTACGAGGGAGAGTTCTGTTGCATTCAGGTCCTGTTTGTAGGTTTGCCATAGTTGGCTACTGTGAGAACAGAGTGTTGGATTAAATGGTCCTCTGCTCTGATCTAGCGGACTCTCCTTATGTACTTAGATTATTATTATTATTATTAATTGAATTTATATATCACCCTATACCCAGAGGTCTCAGGGCAGTTCACATAATAAAATCAAAATATAAAACCACAAAACACATAATAAAAACAAAAACAACCAACCCAGGTGTAATGATCTCTGGCAGGCAAGCAAGCCCGATAAGAAGTAATGACTCTCTGGCAGTTTTATGTATGTTTATTTACAAAAAGACACATCCAGAGCATGGCTTCTCGCCTGCTCACATTGATGATAGTTGGTCAGTCTGAATCATTGCCCCTCCCACAGCAAGTAGAGCACCAAACTCCTGCCTTTCCCCTCTTGCCCTTCCGTTGCCCTCTGAACTTATCCAGTCTCCTAGAACAGGGACTGCCCTTCACACTTGCACTTGACACAGTCTCAGACCTCTGCTTATCTGCTGATTGCCTAGCAATGCTCTGGCTGCCTTCCAACTCTTCCTCTTCTTGAGAGCTAACAGTGTCTTCCTGTGGAAGGGGGGTCAAACTGCCCTTTCTCGACTCTGTCAGCCAGCTCTCATCTGCAGAGCCTGTCCCTCTTCCACTTAGCTCAATTTCTGAGTCTGACTCTTCTTCTGCGCTCTGGTGAGTCACGTTCCTGACACCAAAAAAAAACCCCAACACACACACACACACTCTCTCTCTCTCACACACACACCACATTTTAAAAGGGCATGGCTATCAATCAAATCAACCAAAGGCCTGGTTAAAAATGAACATTTTTGCCTGGTGCTTAAAGGTGTATAATGAAGGCACCAGGCAAACCTCTCTGGGGAGAGCATTCCATAGATGGGGAGCCACTGCAGAGAAGGCCCATTCTCGTGTTGCCACCCTCCTGACCTCTTGAGTAGGAAGCACACAAAGGAGGGTCTCAGAAGATGATCTCAGGGTCTGGGTAGGTTCATATGGAAAGAGGCAGTCCTTGAGTTAGCTTCTGTCTGACACAGCTGCATATTACTGGAGGGCACAGGTAGATAAGAGCACCTATAAAGCTTGTGACAGAGTTCCCTGAAGAGCCAGTGTGGTGTAGTGGTTAAGAGCGGTAGACTCGTAATCTGGGGAACCGGGTTCACGTCTCCGCTCCTCCACATGCAGCTGCTGGATGACCTTGGGCTAGTCACACTTATCTGAAGTCTCTCAGCCTCACTCACCTCACAGAGTGTTGTGAAGGAAGAAGGGAAAGGAGATTGTTAGTCACTTTGAGACTCCTAAGGGTAGTGATAAAGTGGGATATCAAATCCAAACTCTCTTCGGTGCAGCTCTTCAGTGCGTAGATTCTAATGCCAGGGGCTCTACAGACGTCAGTGCTTGCTTGGGGTACCTTCTGTGCTGCAGTAGCTGAAAGATCTTTTAAGTCCCATCTATCTTTATAGAAATGTCACATTGCTGAAAACAAATGTTGAGCTCCATGCTCTTTTGAGCTTTTGAGTTACATATTTAGGGTAATGCAACGTACTTTGCTGGCCACTGTCACTGCAACTGAGAGAGCGAGAGAGAGGTTTTTTTGTTATTTCATTTTAAATTTGCTTTTTTTCCAAGTACAATGCACTTTTAAGGCTGTGGATTTGTAAGATGTGATTAATTGGAAACTACAGCACCAGCAAATGTATCCTCTAGTGAAAGAGAACATCCTTGAAGATGCTCATTACAGCATTCTAGACGAAGATCAGTACAATGTTGACTTATCCTCATTTATCATTTTCATGAATTAGTTATTAGCTCACATTTCCTTTACATGTGTGTCTTTGTGAACTAATGAAGCCGTCTGACATAGTACAACTGTGTGTCAAGTAGAGATATGAACTCATTTGGAATAAAGTTTGGGATAATATGCAAGGATCTTGTGCCTTGGGAAAATATTTCTGTAAGTTAAATGTAAATGGAGAGGGGCAATACGATGTTCTGAACTATCATAGAATTGTAGAGTTGGCAGGGACCCTGAGGGGCATCTAGTTCAACCCCCTTGCAATGCAGGAATCTGAACGAAAGCATCCCCAACAGATGGGCATCCAACCTCTGCTTACTTTCATTTTGGGACATCCCATGATACCATTATAAGCCTACATGCACAGAGCAGAAAAATAAATATTGAGAAACAATAATTTTAAGACCCTTGTCCTGCTATTCAATATAATCAGTGTTGTTTTGATATTAGCTGATCTAGTTATTATATGTGTAATCTCACTTATAATCAACATTTTCAAGAATTTATGAGCACTTCATTTTAGAAATAAAACTTTGTGGCTGTTTAACTGAATAAATCTTTAATGCTGAGATGAGAAGAGATACCAAAAAACAGTTTTAATATGTTTATTATCATTTGCATTTGACACTTGAGGTGTATATTTTTAGGCTCCAATGTATTTATGTGATTAGGAGTTGTTTTAAACTGTTTTTAATACAGTACAGGGTTTTAATGCTGTTCATGGTGAGTGCTGTGGCCTGGACAGATTCCCAGGAACCTGACAGAGTTCCCTGGAGGGCCACAGTCAGACTCCAGGCCTAGGGTTGCACAGCCTTGGTTTAGTGTTACAAACTCCAGGTTTTTGTGCCTATCTCCCTCTGCCCTTTCTCTGAGGTAGGCAGGAGGAGATAAGAACTTATTGCTTTCCTTTTCAGTTAAAAGTAGTTTGTTTTGTTGTTGTTTAGTCGTTTAGTCGTGTCCGACTCTTCATGACCCCATGGACCAGAGCACACCAGGCACTCCTGTTTTATCTAAACCCAATCATGTTTAATCTTAACAATGGTATGTTTTCCTGTCATTCACCTGATGTCACGTAATGTCAAGTGATTCAGCTTGAAAGGAGTGCACAAGCATGTATCCCCAGTTCTTCCTTTCCAGCTATAATGCGACACTTTTAAAGTTGGCAAGTCTTTCTGTGGCAGCAGGTGCCCAAATTTACCTCTGCTATGAAAGAACAACTACCAAGTTGGGGAGTGCAATATTTTAAAAAATCAGTGTACTTCTCATGTTTATAAAGCCAATTTTATAATTACAGTGGTACCTCGGTTTATGAACACAATTGGTTCCGGAAGTCTGTTCATAAACTGAAGCGAACTTTTCCATTGAAAGTAATGGAAAGTGGATTAATCCGTTCCAGACGGTCCGCAGAGTACTTAAACTGAAGCGTTCATAAACTGAAGCGAACTTTCCCATTGAAAGTAATGGAAAGTGGATTAATCCGTTCCAGACAGGTCCACGGAGTACTTAAACTGAAGCGTTCATAAACTGAAGCATGGGTGTAATTGGTTCCGGAAGTCTGTTTATAAACTGAAGCGTTCATAAACTGAAGCTAACTTTCCCATTGAAAGTAATGGAAAATGAATTAATCCGTTCCAGATGGGTCCACGGTGTTCATAAACCGAAAATTCATAAACCGAGGTGTTCATAAACCGAGGTTCCACTGTATATTAAAAAACAGCTTATTGTGTCGCTAGAATAAACAAACACGAAGTCCTTTGTAACAATAATAGATGTGTTTTGACCATTACTTGTTAATCTACATCCCCAGTATCACAATCATCACAATTTAATATATAAAAATATTGAAAGTAATATCCTGGCTCTTTGCCCAATATAGTATAATAACAGCAATGGTATAATAGTGATTATATCTGTAAAGTGGACAGAAACGGAATGTTCAAGGTATTGTGATTATGAAGAGCAGGCGGAAGAGATTGAATCTCTCTCTTTCTCTCCTACTATGTCTGTGGCACTGCTGCTTTGGCTCAGATGGATAAGTTGTCTGGTTAAAGAGGCTAGGGGAGAAAGTGGACAACTTTTGAATGTCATATTAGTTCAGAAAATAAGCCAATCTATTTCTAATTTGGGCGGGTGGGTGGGAGGTAGTTCGGCTTACTTTCTGAGCCAATGGCTGAGAGTTGATCCATCTCTATTGCTATTCTCATATTGCAGATAGCTGGTGTATAGTAGCTCATCTGTGGCTATCCATTGAGTTAATAGATACGGGAAGATTTTTATTGGGGACTTGCCAATGAGTCATAAACAAATCAACAAATCAACAAACAAAACAAAACAAACAATTGAGACTTAACCTATATGCAACCAGATATAGGTTTGCTGCACTTTACCATTGATAATGAATTTTCCTTCTCCATCCCATTCATCTTAGAAAGCAAATTGTCAAGCATGTAAAATACCTATACTGAAGCCATTTATACCGTTCCCTTTTTGTTTTGTTTTTAGGTACAATTTTGTCATGCTTGCTTTGTCCTTGGTTTTTCTGTGCATGTCCTATTTCTTGACCTATTGGCAAGGCAGCATAGGATTTATCTTTGCAAACTGCTTCAACATGGGGATCCGAATAGCCCACAGCATCCGCTACATCCACAACTATTTTGCACAGAGCCCTTACAAGCCTTTAAAGGGCCTCCTTATATCACCGTTGCTGTTGGTTGTTTATGTCGTCTGCGGAGTAGCCACGGCATTTTCAGAGGTGGGGAGTGCTTTTTCTTTGTGCTTTTGTTCTGCCAGAACAAGTTAATAAAGTAGTCTTTTCTTGCTAGTAAGTAACCCGCAAGTTAGTTCCAATTTATGATGTACACAGAGCATATCTACAGATATGCATAAGATATGAAACATACCCACATGTAGAGAATTAATTTTTTAATGCTTTGAAATGTTATTTCTTTATTTGTGTTATTTATTTATTTAAAAAGTTTCTCCAGTACTTCTCACCCAGATTTATCACAGCAGTGTACAACTTATTTTTATGCACACAAAAAAATCTAAAACTACATAAAGGTGCAGCATACAGTAGACATGAATGAGTCAGCTGTTGATTCAAATGCTTGGGTGAATAAAATTGCTGGGGAAAACACTAATGAAGGTGCTAATGAACAGTCTCTGCGGGAAGACTGTTCCGTAAAACAGAGTGACAGAAGTTTGCAGAACCTAGATTAGCTTTTACCTAAACTACAGTGGTACCTTGCAAGACGAATTTAATTCATTCCGTGGGTCAATTCGTTTTACGAAAAATTCATCTTCCAAGGCACAGTTTCCCATAGGAATGCATTGAAACTTAATTAATGCGTTCCTATGGGCTCCGGGGGACTGTCGTCGTCGTCGTTTGCTTGCTTGGCTTGGGGAAGGCAGGCAGACAGGTGGCAACAGCCCAACAAGGCTCCCCGATGCCAGCTCTGTGCGAGGTGGGGGGGGGAGAAGCGGAGGAACAGATCCGTTCCCCTGCTTCTCCCCCCCCACCAGACAGAGCCGGCATCGGACGGGGCTTTGGAGAGGCGCAGCACTTCTCCAAAGCTCCGTCCGATGCCGTCTCTGTGCGAGGCGGCGGGGGGAGAAGCGGAGGAACATATCCGTTCCTCCGCTTCTCCCCCCCCTCTTCCCGCACTACAGCTGGTTCCCCTTTGTGTTCCACTGGTCTCTGCTGGTTGCCCCTCACCACTCGCCACAACTGGCAGAGACCAGCAGAACACAAAGGGGAACCAGCTGTAGTGCGGGAGGAAGGCAAAGGAAGATCAGCTGGCAGCTGATCTTCCTTTGCCTTCTCTCCGCGCTACAGCTGGCTCCCCTTTTGTTGCCGCTCACCGCCACTTTGTCTTTCTATGGCCACGCTTCGCAAGACGAAATGGCGGCCATAGAAAACCTTGTCTTGCGAGTCTCCTCGCGCAACGCAAAACGCTTTCGTTGCACGAGGCATTCGTCTTGCGAGGTACCACTGTATCTTAAAAACACAGGGAGGCTTTACTGGGTTGTAGTTAATTCGTGCAAAAGTTTTCCTGTGAAGAGAATTACCAGGTTTGTCTTACCTCTGAATCGGAGCATGAACCATAACTTAATATAATATATTGCTTAAAACAGTAAGTAAACATTCTGTCTGTCTTTCTTCGTAGGTGTTCCTGTGCTGTGATAAAGGGTGGCTGGCAAGGTTAATCCATGTTGCTGTGGGAGCACTGTGTTTTACAGCAACTCTTGCCACTATATTCTTCACAGAGACCAAGCTGATCCATTTTGTTAGGACGCACATTTTGTCAAGATATACCAAAGAAGTGGTAAAATAATAATGTACAGACTAATTTCTGTATATGAAATGTATATATTTGCTATGGAGGAGATATACGGAGAATTACATATGTAACTACTGTAATATACAGGTGATATCTGTCTGTGAAACATACATAACTGGTAGGAAGGTAATTCACAGCAATTTAAGCTGATACATTTGTTCAAAACTCCAAAATTATACCCGTGGCAAGCAACTTGGTAAGTTTACACCGGAAAGTTAGTGCTGCCCGGTATATGAATGCAAATATTACGCATAATCCTCACTTGCGGAAGCCAGCAGCTGGATAGTACTGGGCATTATTCTTGTGATGCCACACTAATGTCACATTGAACTGTAATATACTTTAGAGACTGGGGGTGCACATCACCTGACTGCTTCTTAACTCTTCACAGTTAGTTTACTCCCAAATTTTATTCTAATCCCAAGGAAAAAAATGTTTAAGTACACTGGAGTCCAGCTATTTGCGCTGGCCAGGGCAGAAGGTTGTTGTTGTTTTTGGTGGGGGGGGGGGCGTTGCTGTGGCAGCATGAGGCTGGTGCAGCAGAGAGATTGAATTAGGCCTATTTCTAGTAACAAACCAGAATGCCCCATTTGGGAGGTATATGCTGCTGGTACCTTTTGCTTGCCTTCAGTTTAGGTGGGCCCAGCCAGGAGCTTGACAGAGGTGGCGTTCCCCCATGCCAGGACAACCGTGCAGAACTTGGTGGAGACAGCTCTGCCTCATCAAAACCCCATTCAGTTCGGTGGATTGCTGTGTTTAATAGGTAGTTTGTCTGAAATGTCATGTAGCCATGCTAAATTGTTGTTGGACTATGGCTCATTTTAGGATTGGATTGCTTTACTTTATTGGGCCTGAGCCCGGTAGGCACTATGAAAGAATTTTAAATTTTTTTTTGCTGTCCTTATAAGATTATTGCAATCTAGACAAGCATCTCTGGCCACTGTAAAAAGTGCTATTTGTAGCACATAGCTGCAAACCCCTTACCTACATTGGGACCTCTGAAGAAAATGAGATATCCCCCCCCCATGTATTCTATGTATCATGATTTACCAGTAATTCTTAAAACAGTTGTTAGTAAAAATGGATAGAAGAGGCATAAAATAAGCATAGGAGAATTTCCCTCATTTAAAATCAGGATTTTCATATATTGATGCCTTAACTATTTTAAAAAATAGTTTTGAGGGCTGCTGTAAGCTAATGTTCTGAAAGCCTTATAGGGGAACAGGAAGATTATCTGGAGAATTGTTAAAAACAAAAGCCAGAATACAGTATTACAAGAATATATATGGACAAATAAGTTTCTTGTCAGTAAAACTAAAACATGTAAAGTATTAAGAACATAACTGTTTACTATAAACATCTCTTATTTTGTTGAACACAAACAAATCAAGCCTAAAAACAACTGTTTCCGTTTCCTCCAGCTTGAGGCATTGCAATGTATAGGATTGCACTATAAGGGCCTCATCACACTTAAATTTTGAACAAGACTATAACAAGAGTGTGTGTGTGATATGGTAAGAGTGTCAGCTGAATCATATTCTGCGCTATAATGAGAATCTGGGTGAGGAAGTATGTTCTGTGATTTACAATTAGAAAATGGTTCAACTTTGTTGAAAACTGGACATGTAGGAGACATAATTTGAGGGTGGCCCATACAAAATTTAGGGGAATTTTTTATTAATATGAATAAGTAAAACCTTTGCTAAGAGAGTAGCATGTTGACAGATGCTGTGCATTTTTCTTTTATGGACTATGCTAGGGTATTTTTTAAAATAGTCATTTGCACTGCATCTTGTACTGGGGAAATGGTTTGTTGTGTTAGTTTAAGGGGCACATCTATCATGTGCTGTTTTGACAAATAGTACTTTTAGTACTATTAGTATGTAGTTTTTTTTCTTATTGAAGAGACATTTTTATGGCCAATGTTAGTCAATAGACTTGATTATTCTGCTGTTGCCAGGTAACAGTTTTGGCCAATCTTAGCCTCAGGAAGTACAGAAGCTTGCTGTTGCTAGGTGAGATTCACACAGACCAGGCCTCAGCCTTGAAGAGTTGTCTAAAATGTTAACAGATAAACCAAAAGGTTGTTTAATTGAATGTATTTTTTATAATATACTTTTTCTAGCATTGTTCTAGTTACAGCTAGAACAATTACAGTTGGTCTGCTGTAGTCGAAACAAAATAAAAAAAATCCCTTCCAGTAGCACCTTAGAGATTGTTATTGGTATGAGCTTTCGTGTGCATGCACACTTCTTCAGATACCTGGTAGGTGCTACTGGAAGGAATTTTTAAATTTTGTTTTCTAGCATGTTCATGAAATGTTCCGTGGAATAAGGATTGCCTTCTATTTTCTGCTCATAAATATGCATACATTGCCAATTCACTGTTTCAAAAAATGTCAGAAACAAATTAAAATGTTTCTATAGAGCCAACACTTTTTTTTTAAAGTTAAATGTATAATTTGTTTCCAGAGTTTGCAACCGTTTGTTATCTTGAATGGCAGTGTTGTACATTTAAGAATGAAGTAAAGTTGTAGGGGGCCAAAACATACCTGTGATTGTAAGCTGTGATTAATGAAAGCGGGTGGGTTTGTTCTTTTTCGTTGTTGGTTAAAATTATCTGTCTTTTGGATTGTAATGCAGGACTCAAAATGAGTAAAAGATTTTTTAAAATTTAATGTTAAAATTGAACAAATCCTTAAATTTGTACTTCTGAAAGAAAAGCATACTTGGTTGCTAACTTGGGCATGTGTGTGAATGTAAAAGTGCTAGTGGAAAGCACATTCGGTAGCAAATGTGAATCAACTTGTGAGGCAGTTGCTAAAGGTATGATCCTGAAAGATGCTTTCTTCATAGCTATATTTAACCCATTGACTCATTTGCAGGCACACTCCTGATTCTGCCTTGTAGG
This sequence comes from Zootoca vivipara, assembly GCF_963506605.1. Classification (NCBI taxonomy): domain Eukaryota; kingdom Metazoa; phylum Chordata; class Lepidosauria; order Squamata; family Lacertidae; genus Zootoca; species Zootoca vivipara. The sequence continues at coordinate 50,046,280 of NC_083277.1, forward strand.
GTCATGTGTAGGCACTGCACGAGTCGCAAATCAAAATTCTAAATTATTTAATTTTGATTAATTTTCACATGTAATCTTACCTACAAAAATTCATACCACAGCAAATACGTATCCTACAAGATAGAGTAAACAACACAAACTGCCTCTCTGGAATTACTTTTAACATTTCTCCAAAGTTTGATATAATCTGAATATGTATTATTGAAGCTCTGCCTTATAAAACAAAAAGTTGGAATATTTTATATTCTGAAAGTGAAGGCAAGCCTGGTTCTATTTTCTTTCCTGTCTTAATTTTATTACAATAAAAAAAGCAAATCTTACTCTGTTTTGATAACTCTTTGTAGTTCATATAGATCTCCTTCTTCAAAGATTGCAACTATGGTCTATGCGGCCCTCCAGATGTTTTGGCCTACAACTCCCATGATCCCTAGCTAACAGGACCAGTGGTCAGGGAAGATGGGAAATGTAGTCCAAAACATCTGGAGGGCCGAAGTTTGGGGATGCCTGCTGTAAACTATGGGAGGCATTCAACTACCACATCCTATTAGCTTAAGGATTTCCAGTTGTGTATCAGGACTCCTCCCCCCTCTCCTCCCCATGCATGTGCCTTGCACCCTCTCAAAATCTGCTCCAGAGGGTTGGGGGACCTCTAGGAAAGATTTAGGGGCAGGAGATGTGGGAAGAACATGCAATTGCATGAGGAGAAATCCTTGCACGGATGGAAGCAGAGACTACATTGGATCCCACCCTTTGGAGTGTTGAAGAAACAGTTTGGGGGAGGGCTGTGAAGTATTTGGCGACAGAAAGGGCTTTGTGCTGTGGGCAGCTATGGAGATGAGGCTAAAGTTATACATGGAAAGAACATGAAATAAGACAGAGCAGATACTAGGTTGAAAGGCAAAGAGCTTAGACAAACAAGAGTGAAAGGAAACTGAGGAAAGATGAAAAGACTGCCTGCAGTCAGGACAATGGAAGTGAATTGGTAAAGGAGTTTGAAGGCTGTAGACCAAGGAGGGGATGAGGGATGAGCATTGAATTTCATGTATTTTGATTCCAGACCTGTAAAGAGATGATTACCAGACTTTTCTCTGTGCCATATGTCTGAAAAGAAATTTGGGCTTAATAATAATAATTAATATTATTAGAAAAATTGAATGTTGGACAGAAGGAAATGTGTTTCATGAAATTGAGAGGTGAGAAGGTTCCTATTACTGTATTAATTTGCTTCATCCATCACTCTTCAGTTATTTCATGGCCATCAGTTCCATCATTTTATTTAATTTTTCGATCAAAAAGCCATGGAATATGAAGAGGAATGCAGCAATAATTGAGCAAATGGATTAATTAACAAAATGCTGTTCTGATAGCCATAGCTGCCAAGTTATCCCTTTTTTAAAGGGATTTTCCCTTATGCTGAATAGGCTTCCTCGCGAGAAAAGGGAAAACTTGGCAGCTATGCTTGATAGCTACATTAAGACATTTGCATTAAAGCCCTTCAAAATGACGGAAATTGGCTCAAATACTGTCCATTGTTTATATGTCTCTGTTTTTACATGGCCAATTCATGAATATGTTTACATTCTACTGACTTTGCCCTTGGCAAATGTTGTTCTTGGAGCAGTGAGCTGATTTGCAAATAGAAACCATCTGGCTATGCTTTGTGGATGAATGGGTGTTAAGGAACAACCCCTACCCTTAATTTTAAAAGGCCTTTCAATTTAAAAAACTTTCAAGGTAACAATGCCTTTTTGAAAGGCTGATTCTGGACCTGAACTAAAGTTGGTGGAGCAAAAATTGCACCACCTGGGTAGACTGGTGCTAAGAGATTAGAGATGGGGTTGGAAGAAAGTTACTGATCAGTGTTGGTTTTGGGATCATTCCTGTATTTTCAAGGTTGAGTAGACCTACCAACCAACTGCACTGGTAAAGGCAGGAGGGTTCTGGACAGACAGGATCCTACTTGCAAATGGTTTGTATGAGTTCAGGAGCCACTGTTACAGCTAACAACAATGAGATCTTAAAGAATTTGAGCTTATGGCAACAAATAGATTAAAATAATAGGGTTCAGAGGCTCAGGTCAAGTCTAAAAGCAACAACAAGATTTGAAAGGGCCAGAGATAGGCACCAAGACAGGCCACTGGTTGGGCTCTAAGGTAGGGGCCAGACTTTGGTATAAATTATCCTCATGATTATTCTTTCTTTGGCAGTTTTGATGTCGAGAAAGAAAGAGCAACCAGGCTTTTATTCTTGGTGTACAGCTCATGCACTCAGGTTCCAAGACATCATGGGCCTTGTATTGTGGCCATACTTATTTTCCAGTCCTCTTTATATCAGGCCTAAATGTCAAAACATTGGATTAGACAACAAGATATATAACAGCAATGGGGTTGCTATAAGTTATGAATGCCCTTAGAAAGGACATCAAGCCTACTGGAGGTATTCTTCACAAATGTTCCCTGAATATTTTCATGTGCATATTCTGGTGGATTGTGGAAAGCAGAAATAAAAAATGAATGCTTTTCAAGATTTTAATAAACTTCGCGCGGGTGGCTTACGTGCTTTCAGTTTTGATGCCAAGTTGAAACCTCTACATTCCAAATTCTGTTTAATTACTCTCTTGTATGTGATGGACTCACTAATCCTTCTGTGTTCTGAAACTGTTCACTAGGAGAAAATGCGTTACAAATGCAGCCCTTTGTTCTGTCGAACTGTCAGCTGAAGTGAGGCTGAATACAGCTAGAAGCAGAACATGTGCTAGTTGAGAGCTAATTACTAATGAGAACGAGAAGTTTTTTTAAATAAAGAAACAACAATGAACCTTGCTGCCTGGAAGTGTTAACAAGAGAAAACAAATAATTTCTTACAAGGTGAGAGAAATTGGCTTAATTTGTGGGAAGCAAGGGCCTCTTCTACCCTTATGTAGCAGCATCAGGGTATGTGTAGTCAACATGCAATGTATTTTTCCACCTGGAGGAAAGAAAAAGCCCTGCTGAATCAGATGAAAGGCACAAACCATCCAGCATCCTATTCCCAATTTTCCACACTGGCCAACCAGGTGCCTATGGGAAGCCCCCAAAAGGACATGAGCACAACATCACTCTCTTTGTTCATGTTCCCCAGCAAAACGCTAACCTTTTTAAAACCAACCATGTTGGTGGCCCTCACTCCATCTTGTGGTAGGGAATTCCATATAGTTTATCCACTGTATGAACCGCTAACTGCTTTTGTCAGCTCTGAGTCTTACAACATTCAGTGTCCTTGCCTGGCCCCGAGCTCTATCATCAAGAGAGAGGGAGAAAAAATTTGCCCTCTACATGGGCGTAGGCAGGGGGGCAGGAGGGGGCAATTGCCCCCCCTAGAAGCAAAAGGCTGAGGGGCGCAGGCATGGCAGCCCCAGGCTTCCGCTCCCGGTAAGCGGAGGAGCGCTAAGCAGGAGCGGGGAGCGTAAGCGGGGGAGGCAGCCACAGGCTCGCGTTCCCTGCGTGCCTCTGGAGCTTCGCGCCGGAAGCGGGAGCCTGGGGCCGCCTCCTCGGAAGACCGGGGAGGCGCGGAGGAGGCAGCCACAGGCTTGCATTCCCAGCGCACCTCTGGAGCTTCGCGCCGGGAGCAGGAGCCTGGGGCCGCCTCCTCGGAAGACCGGGGGGGCGCAGAGGAGGCAGCCACAGGCTCACGTTCCCAGCGCACCTCTGGAGCTTCGCGCCGGGAGCAGGAGCCTGGGGCCGGCTCCTCGGAAGACCGGGGGGGCGCAGAGGAGGCAGCCACGGGCTCGCGTTCCCCGCGCACCTCCGGAGCTTCGCGCCGGGAGCGGGAGCCTGGGGCCACCTCCTCGGAAGAGCTGGGCGGCGCAGGCAACATAGCCCCGCCCACATTCCCACTGTGGCCCCTCCCCTCCTGTCGCTTGCCCCGCCCCTTGCCCCCCTAATTTTGATCCTGGGTACGCCCCGGCCCTCTACCTACTTTCTTGAAAATTTTATAGACTTCTATCACGCCCCTCCTTGCCTTTTTTCTGAACTAAAAAGTTCCAAATGTTGCTCGTTTTGGTTACCTTTTCTGAATCTTTTCCAGCTCTACAGTATCTTTGTGAGGTGTGTGTGTGTGGTGTGTGTTGGGGTACAGGACGAGGATTCAATTTTGGGTGGAAGGAGAAGCCAAATAGAGAGCACAGGAAACAGAAATAGGTGTAGGGCCTACTAAGCCAAAGAAGAGTGTGTGTGAGTTAGGCTCTCACAAACACCCATTGTGTGTGTGTGTGTGTGTGTGTGTGTGTGTGTGTGTGTGTGTGTATTAGCTTGCTCACAGAGGTGAAGAATCACATCTCTCACACAGTATGATGGAAATGGCAACTGAGCAGACTCCAACAGCATCATTATGCAGCATACAGATCTGTGATAATATTTATCTGAGTCACAATTCAGGAGTAGGAAGGGAAGTTCAGAACTGGATGGAAATGGAAAATATCCCAACAGTTTCCTCATCCCCCCCCCCCCCGCCCGCTGCCTAGTGGCATGCTCTTGTGGGAATGCTAAGAGAGTGAGCGCCTGCTCTTGTCAGGACCATTGAGTTTGCTTCCATCTGAGGAAGCAGTACCTGCTTTGAGGCACCTGGATGACACCCTGCAATTCTGACTGGTTCAGACATCGCTTTCTGTTCAGCTTCCCCCCCTCACCTGCTCAAAGGCCTTCCCAACCTCCACTGAGGCTCTGTGCTCTGCAGGAAGGTTTGAGGGGCAGCCAGCATCCCTGCTCCCCCTCCCAAAGTGACTGAAGTCAAGGTGGAAAGGAGAGATCCTTCTTCCTCCAACTTGGGTTTCCACACTTCCATCCCAGTCTGTTTCCTCCTCCCTGTAAACCCAGTCCCCATCCCAACAGTGCTGCAGGCTTCTACACAATTCTGCTTCCAGCAGCCATTTCGAAGGTTTATTGATTTTCAGATTTAGGTCCTGTGTTGCTGCTGTTATATGCAGTCAACCAAATTGGCTCTTGCATTTTTAATTTCTTGCAAGCTGGCGTTGGTCTTTAGGTGCTGTCTTTCAACATGAGTGAGCCTGCTTGTTCAGAAAATAGAAGGGAAAATTGAACGAGGCATGTCAATGTCTCACAAGCATTTATCTAATGCTAGTGTGAATTCCAGTGTGTGATTTTTACTTGACATGGTAAAGTTTATATAACGATTGAAACACAGGACATGAAAATGATGTGCTGTGAAATCACAGGGCACTAAGCAAAAACACTGTTCCGGAAACAAATTGCTTCAGCCACCAGAATCGGGGCTGGGATGCTTAAGAATGTTTGCCTAATCATTTTCATCAGTTTCGTAAATTGCTTTGGCGGGTTTGTTGAGGTTTTCCTGCAGCTGTGAATTAGGCTTTAGAGGGCTGGGGAGAGAAATGCAGCAACCGGATGTTGTTGTTTAGTCGTTTAGTCGTGTCCGACTCTTCGTGACCCCATGGACCATAGCACGCCAGGCACTCCTGTCTTGCACTGCCTCCCGCAGTTTGGTCAAACTCATGTTCGTAGCTTCGAGAACACTGTCCAACCATCTTGTCCTCTGTCGTCCCCTTCTCCTAGTGCCCTCAATCTTTCCCAACATCAGGGTCTTTTCCAAGGATTCTTCTCTTCTCATGAGGTGGCCAAAGTATTGGAGCCTCAGCTTCACGATCTGTCCTTCCAGGGAGCACTCAGGGCTGATTTCCTTAAGAATGGATAGGTTTGATCTTCTAGCAGTCCATGGGACTCTCAAGAGTCTCCTCCAGCACCATAATTCAAAAGCATCAATTCTTCGGCGATCAGCCTTCTTTATGGTCCAGCTCTCACTTCCATACATCACTACTGGGAAAACCATAGCTTTAACTATACGGACCTTTGTCGGCAAAGTGATGTCTCTGCTTTTTAAGATGCTGTCTAGGTTTGTCATTGCTTTTCTCCCAAGAAGCAGGCCATCAAGGTTGTGTCATCTGCATATCTGAGGTTGTTGATATTTCTTCCGGCAATCTTAATTCCGGCTTGGGATTCATCTAGTCCAGCCTTTCGCATGATGAATTCTGCATATAAGTTAAATAAGCAGCAACAGCAAGACAACAGCAACCGGATATAATGTTGCTTTGTCACTAAAGCACTCATAGCTGCCCATGAATGCAGCTTGGAAAAAGAACAAGAAAGAAGGCAATGACACCATATCTGGTTTGAGGAGAATATAGATAGCTATATTAGCGCCATGTAATTCAGGAAAACTGGAGTGCAACAATGACTCCCAGACTGATAATGGTACCTTTTAGAGCACTGATCATATTGCAGGGTTTTGTTAGCCAACTCAAGTCATGGGAGTGGAGGAAGACCACAGTGCTTCAGGCAATGGAGGCAGGGCTGGCAGGACTATTAGGTAGAGTGAGGCAGCCACATCAAGTGTGGATGCCGAGGGGTGGGGAGTAATGGCAAGGTGTTTGAGAATGGAGCTGTGTGTGCCAGGCAGTCACCAAGCTATGGAGGATGTCCCCTCTTCAGTATCAAAGTTAGAGTCATCTGCTGGTCCAGTTGGCCTTAAATGGGGAGCAGGTTCCTGCCTTGACTTTATATCAGGCAGCGAAATGTCTTAGGCTGGCTCTGGTTATAGGCGAGTTCATACACACTAGTTCATTACTTGATGGGGTGGGGCTGAGCCAAGGGTGGGGTGGGGGGCCTGACTGATTCATTTGCAGGGTTGGTTCATGCAAGGTGTGCCTGTGTGAAACAAAATGCGCAGTGTGTTGGGACCATTCCAGTCAAACTCATCCAACTACCCAGGGTTAGATACTGAAGTAAAATATGTCAATGCTCTCAAATATTTAGGCAATATTTTCAGTTGAAGTCAGACAGGCCCATCCTGACTGAACTTCTGGTGCCTACCAAAGGCGGCTGCTTCTATTTCAGTTACAGCAGTTGAAGTTTAATTTTATATTCATATTTTTTGCATCTTTGTAAATGGCTTAGAGACTATTGCAGTTAAGTGGTATATAAATGGTTTAAATTAAAAACAACAACAATATTCACACATTCAGAGAATATCTGGTGCCTATTTGCAAAAATACAAATATCAGAAGTGACTTTTGAAAGAACCCTTCAGAACAAATTCATTTTAATCGATTATTCTTCAATCCACTTTGTGTGTTTTCTGGGCGATGAGAATTCATTCCCTGGGTTAGCCCAATTGTGGCAGAAAAATGTTTGTTGTTTTAAGGGATTAGGCTATCCCATTGTTTTAATAGTAAAGGTCTCTCCTTTAATTTAACCTGTCATCTGTAGTTGCTTTGCATCTTCTTTCCAACTGTGTTTCACTGACATAAGATGAACAGTTCTTCTTCATCTCCAATTCTGTTTTTGGCAGCAGTGTAAATACGTATTGATTAAAGTCATGGCTTTCTCTTTAAAGTCAATAACCTTTGAATAACATTAGCTGGAAACTGTAACAAATGTGTCTGATGATGATGGATTGTATTTTGAGGTGAAGCGTTTTCTGTGCTGGAAGAGGAACCTTTTGCAGAAATCGCCATAAGTAAATTTGGGACAGTTGTGAATCTGGGGCCAGCAACTGGTTTCAGATCAAAGTGCTCTTGATGCCCCCTGGCAGCAGTGGCCCCCAGGCCTAACTAGCTCCAGGCAGCATGAAGGGATCCTGTGGAGGTGTGGGTAGCCTAGTGGCAGCCCAGCAGAACACAAAACAATACCCATGTAAATGAATTTGCTGATGCAGCAGCCATTAAGTCCCTCACAACACAAGTTACATTGTGCATACAGTGAAATGGCTGCCACACCCAGAAAGTCCAGTTGTACTGGATTGGCCTTCCATTCAGTGTTGCTGTTAGGAAGACAGCCTAGTGGGCAATAGGGCAGCAGCAATGGTCTGGCCAAAAGGCCTGTGCACCTGGATTGCCATTTTAAATTACCCACAATGCAGTCTCTGTGACATATATGTAGGAGGCATTGCATTGTGGGGGAAATAAAATGCCAGTTGTGCCAGAAAATCTAACTACTCTATGCTACAATTCAAAGGATGTCCACAGGCCCAGTGTCAGCAGTAGACATTCCATGGGCTGCAGCATTTGCCAGCGTACACCATGTATTGGTGTTGGCCCTACTAAACTTAATGCACTGGAGATCGAAAAGGGAATCAAATTCAACCTCCAGCTGGTGTTGTGTAGCTTCCACTCATTTGGGTGGAAGGACCGTAGCTCAGAGGTAGAACATCTGCTTGGTATGCAGAAGTTGTCAGTTATGATAGGGTTGGGGGAGGCCCCAGTTTGAGCTCCTGGGGAGCTACTGCCAGGTCAGTGTACACATACCATAGCATAGCTGCCAAGTTATCCCTTTTTAAAGGGATTTTCCCTTATGCTGAATAGGCTTCCTCGCGAGAAAAGGGAAAACTTGGCAGCTATGTACCATAGTGATGAAGAGAGAGTCAGTTTCTTACATTTCATTTCAGTAGTGCTCATCATGCAGGACAAAGCTTACCACTACATTGTGGCCAATTTCTTGAAAGCCCCCCCCCCATTTTAGAATCTGAAGTGATGGTGGCTGATAAACAGGACTGTATGCAATAGACCAGGTATCCCCAACCTTTGGCCCTCCAGATGTTTTGGAATACAATTCCCCATCATCCCTGACGACTGGTCCTGTTAGCTAGGGATCATGGGAGTTGTAGGCCAAAACATCTGGAGGGCCGCAGTTTGGGGGTGCCTGCAATAGACCACTGAGCAATTCTATGAGCCTTAGATTTCAAATCCCCCTGAAGCTCATGGTTGTGTGTGTGTGTGTGTGTGTGTGTGTGTGTGTGTAGGGGGGGATATTACAGATTTGTGAAGCCTCCTGAGAAGTATGACTATAATAATGTTGAAACCCCTTTTGTATCCCTCAGAACTGGCAAACTCATTCTAAATTTTGTTTCAGGAAGATATTGGTAACCTCCCTAGAGCAGCCAATCAAAATGCATCCTGGCAGTCAGAGAACCAGTAATGGTTAGAGTACTGGACCTGGGCTAAGAAGATCTGGATTCAAATCCCTGCTCAGCCACAGACCTTAGCCTATCAGGGCCAGCCATGGGCGGAATCTGGAAAGAGTCGGAACTGAAGGGAAAAGGCAGGACTGGGAAACAAGTAGAGGTCACAACAAAGCACCACCAGCGTCAGACAGCAAATGCTAACACTCACATACACCTCCTTCCTCAACCTCAGCTGGAAAAGGGAGCCATGTAGATCCTTTCCAGCCCAGCAGGAGCCAATGTTCAATGATCTGGAAGGTTGTGAGGATGAAGGGAAACCGCAGCGAGGAGCTCTTTAGAGAAAGGTCAGGATTAAAAAAAAGCATGTGAGATACTTTATTATATACATTTTCCCTTCCTTGGTTCACCTCTGCCTGAGTGACACTGCATCCCTCCCCACTGGCCATTGCTGCATATACTCTTCTAGTCAAAACTTCTCTCCTATTAACCGTCATGTGAGTGGATGCTTTCTTGCTCCTCTTGACAAAGGATATGGAATTTGCATCTAGGAACCATTTTAAACACTCCCTTTACATTCATTTCTGTACTTTTATGTTTAATTGTTTTTTCCAGTTCTGTTGGTTCACATATGCAGAGTTGAAAGTTAACCCTGAGAAAGAAATGGAGCATTGTGTCTGTTCCTTCCCTTCCCCATCCTTTAATTTGCCAAAGATCATTTGTTTCATTAGTTTACTCCATAAAGCAACTACGTTAAGTTACCACAATAGAAGTCGAATAAATTATATTTACTGAAAATAACTATGCAATTAATTTTCAAATGATTTGCCTGCAGTGTTCTCCCACATATAATAGAATTATTCAAATGCCTGCAAACATTTTACATGGCAGTACTGGAGTGAATTAGATCAATCAAAAATTAATTGCTTCCAAGGCATCAGCATAGTCTTCTGGGATTTGCAAAACTCCAATAAGTCACAATAAAGTCATAATAATTGATGTAGCATGGAATGTTACAAGTGCCACTTCCTCATAATGGAGATTTTATTAGCTAAGCACACTGGGTAGAAAAATGAAATAAAAATATAAAGAAAAATAAGTTAAATATCAGGAAGAGGCCATTAATATTAATTTTATTGTGTGGTAACATGTTTAGTCATATTGACACTTTGCTTTAGCTAACCTGTCACTTTTTGGCTGATTCACATGAATCTTTACATGGTCAGAAATCTCTGGGTGACGGTAGCACATATTCAAATAACTGGCAGAGCTTTATAGCCTTGGCTGTGTAGTCTGAAGGAAGCCTCTCTCCCCTGAATGTTGCATCTGGCCATTGAAAGGGCTGGTGACATTTCCTGTGCAGCTAGGCAGTGGGTATTGCGTTGGGAAAAAGCTGCTCAGGGCTTCCATCCTGACCCTCTGAGAAGTCGGTGCTTCAGAAGACATCAGAGCCAACTAACAGATGTGTTCAGGGAAAGAAGATGTAGATGATGGACATGGGAAGGATTTGGAATGGCCTCATCTCCTCAGGTCTTCTGTTGTACCTGTGGATCTCTGGCCCAGCACCATGAGCTTCATCCGTCTACTTCATCTCCACTGTGAAGGAATTTTAAAAGAGCAGCTCTTGTCTGCCAAATACATGGAAGTGGTGCCTCACATCATTCCAAAGAAACATTACAGCAAACATGGTAAGAAAAGGCTGTCAGAAATGCTTCCTTCATGACATGGGCTGCCTTATCACAAGCCAGCTTATTCATCTGTTACACGCTGTGCTATTTTCTAGTTCTTCTGTGGACTCAAAGACTGAGGAACCATAGCCATCCCCATCAGCATATGGATAGGTCATAGGAGCCAACTCCTAGGGCCTTAAGTCCTTTTGCTGCCCCTAAAATATTTGAGGGGGTGGGTCCCCCAAAGTTGATGGGCATTGCTGATAAAATGGTGTGTGTGTGTGTGTGTGTGTCTTGGGATCAATTATACAGGGTGGGGCTTCCCTGCCCCCTCCAATATTTTATTCAGGTTGACACCCTGGGATGGGTAAAGCCGGGTGGAGTTGCCACTGCAGGGGGATGGGATAGTTATTCAACCCTAAAGGAGCTTCTTTTCCAAACTAGGAAACCAAATACCAGGTTCCTTTCCTAGATCTCAGGAACAGCTTATTCCTTCTCATCAATGGGTCACACCTTTTCTGGCCCTCGACATGCTCCACCTAATCGTAGCCCACAGCTAACAGAATCATTGAGCTGAAGTGACATTTTGAGCCAAATATAAAAGAGCGGTGAGCAGATAGCTGATTGTTTTGTCACCTGTATGCTCCAATGGAGTTAGGTGGCTTGTCTATCACTGCAGGCAAATACATGCATATTTGTGTGTATCTATATTTATATGATCTATAGCTATAGCTATATGAACACACACACACATATGCAGTTCCTTCAACTTTTGAAATAGTTTCTTTCTATCTGCTTGGAGCTGCTTGTTGAAAAGATAGAATAGTTTTAGTTTTAAAGTTATCCAATGCTAACAACAACAATAACAACTCAGAAGCCATGACTTGTCATACATGTGTTAACACCACATGTTCATTAATTAATTGGCTTACGACTTTGTATCCATTTGTACTTGTTCTGTTAATTAGTCTTGCAATGATTTTGGTTGCAGTAGTAAAAAATAAAATGAAATAAAAATAAAACCCAGCTATCTTATTGCTGGAAATTGATCTAAAAATATCTTCCAGGGACATCTCTTGTTTTCCTTCTAAATTATTGCAGATCATTGCTTCCCATTTCCCTCCATTCATCTACCCATCCATTCTTTCAGACATGACTATCCTTCCTGATCCTGCACTGGAGACGTCTTAAAATCATATTTAAAATCATAACAACTACAGTAATGAAACCAGTCATGGCAAAATTATAAACAAATAAAACATTAAAAATAGCTGCAATTAAAGAAACAGCTTCACTGATCTCAGCTTCCAAATGCCTTTCTATAGCAGGCAGAATGATAAATTATGAGAACCCCTCATCTGAATCTGGCACTCGGTGCAAGGAACAAACAATTGGTTGTGATGCAGATAACCTTAACAAAAATGTTGAACAGCAGTTTATAAGTATACTATTTCCCAGACTCTACCCCAAAGTGGCCTGTGTGGGACATTGGGCCACCAGTTTTGTTCAGCTTCCTACATGTTTGCTGTGCAACTTGTAATATGGTGTCATTTCAACGCCCCTTCTGAACCAACCTATTGCTTATTGCTTCTGCACATTAAAATATGTGCTTCATCTGAGGGATAGTAAAGGGAATGTTAGCAGGAAAGCTCCCCACCAAACTTTCCAATACTACTCATCCCCTGAGTTCAGCACTGGACAGCTGCTCATCAAGTCTTCTAGGAAGAGGATGGCTTTGGATTGGCTGGTGTGATGGTTGTTGTCAACACCAATAGGTGCTTGTAGAACTAAAACAAATTCCACATAGCAATGGTAACTCTAACAGCAGTAGCTACACAATTTATTTATTTATTTATTTATTTGCAGGAGGACGGGAGTGGAGAATTAATATGTCTTACATATAACATGTAGTGCTGGCAGTGCTTGAAAATACAAATGAAGGTCTTCTGTATCAAATACCCAGATCTGTTGTGTCAAAATCACATACCCAGAGCAACAACAACAACAAAGTTACATGGAATTCCACCCCCCCCCCCAAATTCAAAATCTACAATTGTATCTACAACATGGGGATGGATTTTTAAGAACAACAATGATAATGTAAGAATTTTACATTAAAAGGACCTTCAAGCTTACTCTTATACATATTGTTAGTAGGTCAGCCATGTTTATGAAGCCTGTTCAAAATTAAGAGTGGGAGGGATTCTTTGAAAGCAGAGACACAGTATATACTTTTGTAACGAAGAAAATCTTCAGTAAAAATAATAAGAAAGAAAGAAATAGCTAGAGATAAAGATAGAAAAATAGATAGGGTTAGATATAGTTTTAATTTTAGCAATATGAACATATTGTTTTCATTTGCATTTTAATACAGAATGACTTAAGTAATATATATATATATGCTTCTATGTTGTTATTCAATAAGTATTTCTAGGGGGCTTACAAAAGAATAGAATACAATGGTGATATAATCATAAAAACATTGAAACCAACCAACCAGGAAAGCAAAATAGGAGCATTAAAAACTCAGAATGTGTTAAAAGCTCAGCAAATGTTTAAAAGCCTGGTAAACAAAAAGTTATCAACTGAGGTGAGTAGCCCTGAAAAACAAATTCCATAGGGAGATCATCACTAAGAAGGCCCCTTTTCTAGTACAGATAGCAGCAATGCCTGGAGGAGATCTCTAAAGGTCTCAGTGTGCAGACGGATGTGCACACAGCGTTGGAAGAAGATATTCCTTCCTCAGCTCCTTGGGCCCAAAGGCATACAGGCTCTTAAAGGTAAGCATGAATTGTTTTGAGTTGTGTTTATAAACATCAGGAGCCACTGAAGCTCTTGAAGCACCAGGATGACGTGTTCTCAAAGACTAGTCCCAGCTGGTAATCTGGCAGCTGTATTTATCCTAACCGAAGTTTCCAAACATCTTCAAAAGCAGCCCCACTTACGATGCATTGTGGAATGTGGAAGTTTGCTAGAGCAGGGATAACGTAGGCTAGGCTGGAGAACAGTAGCCACTGATGAATGTTCCCAGTGCTTCACCAGAGAAGAAAAAGTGTCACAAAAGTATCCCAAGTTGTCAGTCCTTCATATTTGTTAAAGTGAATGCGCCAGGGCCTCAAGATACATCACACATCAATATAATTTGGTAAGGAACAGTATTATGTGGGGCTCAAATCTCACCTTTCAGGTGCTTGACTTTTTTCTAGCCTGGTGCAGGTTCTGCCTGCCATGGGTGGTTTCGAGGAGGGAACTCTCCTTTCTGAGCCTTCCCTGCTGCTGTCTTCTCCATCTGATCATCATACCACATATCCCGGAAGAGGAAGATCATTGTGTATTTGCATGGCAGGAAGTCCCACACCTTCTTTGCCCTGTCCATCCAGACCTAATTCAAGGGACTGAGGTTTGCCTAGTACATGCATTGAGGCTTTTGTTCATTGTTGTGAGTGCTGGATCATGGAACTGCTGGGTAGGAATGGCGTTTCCTCTAGGAGCCACTGTGCAGGCTGGCTAGCAGCTGGCTTCAATATGCATAATAGAATAGATCTCCTGTCTGTTAATAAGTTCAAAGAATGATCTGAAGTACATGATACAGGTTAATTGTTGAGGCTAAGCATCTGGCCCCATGAAACTGCTCAGATGGGAGATCACCTGGGAATCATTTCTCAATCTCCCTCTGCCCCTTGAGGTATCTATATAATAAATAAATACAGTTAAAATCCTCCTACATAATTGTGTAAAAAACACACTCTTCACTCATTATATTTTTACAATAAATAAAAAACCAGACATGTCTTTTGGTGCTTAAATATTTCATTACTTACCTAGAGGTACATTTACCAGGGAAAAGACAGCATAAAGGTGCTTGACTTATATTAAATTTTAATGGAAAGTAGTCCCTCTCTAGTTGTGTTTGAAAACCCCTCCCCATAGTCATGTAGGTTTTCTTTTTCTTTTTTATTTACACTTACAAATGATCTGTATGTCCACAAATAGTACAGAATGTCTGTATAGCATAAGGAGCTTGTGTGTTTGGAATAATTTGCAGCCCAATTTTGAGACTTGCTGTGTTAGCATATAAGTGCTTAGGCTGAGGCATACTAAATGCTGTGCCTTTGCAATACAAGTAACAAGCTATGATGCTATGATGATATTGCAGAGACGTTGCACTGACATTGCAGGCAAATAATTATCATGCAAATGCTTAAGATTAGGATGGCAGTCTGTTTCTTTGAAGCATGAATAACAGTTTTTCTTTTTTTACCAGTGAAACTGGTTAAGAGTTTTGAGACTGACTTCTCTTATCATGGGGTTTGAAGTGTGAGATTTGCAAGATTTTTATGGTAAGGCACACATTTTTATTATTATTAATTTGCTCATTCTTGCCTCCATAGCAACAGTCAGCGCATTTTAGCTGGCAGTATCACTGATGCATCATTCTGTACCTAAAGGAAGTTCCTGGTTGTACAAACAGATCAAACTGCATTTCAACCTTGATAGGAGACTGCTCATCAACATATATAACATGGCATAAAACAAGGACCCCAGTGCAGTGCATGCAAAACAATATACCTCTTCCACTGATTTTAGTGTGGTTTCCCATGAGAAAGAAAGCATTTGTTTCTGTGGATTTGGGGCTTACAGATGAAACCTGCAAATAGAATAAAAATGAGCTATGAGAACACTCTATTAGATGCATTTCTCCATATGAAATGTTTTTCTAGTCCCTTATTATTCCTTTTTTAAATTTTTATTCAATTTAACAGAGGCATACTTTTTGAATCTTGATGAACTCTTTTTTTTTAAATTGTGTGAATGATTCTTCAAGCTGTCAGTGCAGATGCCTTTCTAATGGGCATGCAAGACCTTTGTACAAAAAATTATCTGCAGCCATTAAAACGCTAAAAATAGTTTGGCATCTTTGCTTTTACAAGAAGTTTTTTTTTTTACAATATGGGCTTTAACATGTTTCACTGCTGTTCTTTTACAGCTAATGAATTAATTGCAAACACAAAATGAAAGCTTGTAAAAGGCTAATGGCAAATCATTTACAACATGGTTCCCTTTAGTTTCTTCCAGTAAAGTTTGCTCTTCCTTAATGTGTGCCTGGCTCAGTTGTTTTCCATGAGTGGGGCAACCCCGAGCAAGAAGAAGCTAGAACAAATAGCCACTGCTGTTCTCAAGCAGCTTCATTAATTATGAACCCCAGAAATTGGGATGCCCTCCAATCTGGTGCCAAAGTCTTGCAATAATTTTGCAGTGAAAACTTTATGTTAATACTGTAATAATAATAATAATAATAATAATAATAATAATTATACCCCACACATCTGGCTGGATTTCCCCAGCCACTCCTAGCAGAATATTAGTAATAAAAAAGCGACAAAACATCAAACATTAAAAACTTCCCTAAAAAGGGCTGCCTTCAGATGTCTTCTAAAAGTCAGATAGTTGTTTATTACCTTGACATCTGATGGGAGTTGCGTTCCACAGGGCGGGCGCCACTACTGAGAAGGCCCTCTGCCTGGTTATATAATAATGTAATCATAATAATGATTTATTATTTATATCCCTCCCATCTGGCTGGGTTTCCCTGTAACCTCACTTCCTGCAGTGAGGGAACCTCCAGAAAGCCCTCGGAGCTGGACCTCAGGGTCCCGGCTGAACAGTGGGGGTGTTTTGCAGTGCAGTGCCCCCCTCCAAACTGTGTAATTGGCACTGGTTTGGAAGGGATCCCGAATTTGGAGGTTCATAGTTAATGAAGCCCTGCCCCAATGGATACAATGCTCAAATTTCTTTACTGGAAACGTATACAGTGGTACCTCGGGTTATAAGAACTCCGCTAACCCGGAAGTAGTACCTCGAGTTAAGAACTTTACCTCAGGATGAGAACAGAAATCGCGCGGTGGCAGAGGGAGGCCCCGTTAGCTAAAGTGGTACCTCAGGTTAAGAATGGTTTCAGGTTAAGAACAGACCTCCGTAACGAATTAAGTTCATAACAAGAGGTACCACTGTACATGCTGATTTTTCCACAACATGACTCTTGCAGTGTCTAGACAAACACTTAAAAGGTTCTTCATCTTTAAAGGCAGGATGCAGATTGGGATTCTTAGGGCATCCGCCCTTCAGTAAACCTATTCTAGAGAAAGTATAGCAATCCATTTTTTATGGCATTTATATCCCACCTTTGTCTCCAAGGAGCTCAAGGTTCTCCTGCTCTTCATGAAATCCCAGGACAAGCCTGTGAGGTAGATTAGGCTTGGAGGCAGTGACCAGCCCAAGGTCACCCAGTAAGCTTAAATGGCAAAGTAATGCTGCACAAAAGCAACATTAGAAAACCAGGACAGAAGCACTAGCATTATAGTTAGGAAAACACAATAAATACCATGTATGAATGCACACTTAGACTAGAACCAGACCTTCCTGATACACAGAATGGATATTGTTGGCCCTGTCCTATGAAGACCAGGCAAATCAAAATCTGTATAAAGAACAACTGTTGGACTGTGGCATCATTTGAGATCCTCAAGTGAAGGGGGAGGTGTCAACATAGAAACTCCAAATTAGTCTCCCCAAATAAATACAACTGGAGGAGGAGGAGGAGAAAACTGTCTGTTCAAGTTATTCTGAGGGGCTGGAGAAAAGAAAAGAGTTGCCAGGTTTGTATTATAATTCTTAACCCAGTCAAACCTCTTAAACTTGGGATTGTGATGGCTTGGGGGCTCCTTCCACTTCTATAGGATCTGCCACACCACATTTTGACAGTCCTGTAGAACATTAGGACATCTGTTTCTCTATGTAGATTGACAATGTATGTAAGAAGAAAGAAAACGAAGAGAAATGAATTGTAATCTAGTTTCATCTGGATTGCAACCTATATTATTGTTATGGTTCTGAAATGGCTCAGTGGATCATGGATACAAGTTGGGTGGAGATTACCTCACAGAACTCTCAACATTCTTTGCAATATCTGAATTTATTTCAGTGGATTCTGTGTGTACTTTCTGATTTGGCTAAAATGAATATCTGTTGTATGTAAGACCTAATATGGTTCAGTCAGAATATTTTGTCATTTTCGAAACTGACAGTGGAAACATTGATTCTTACAGGTCATGTGGATAAGACCTTGAGTTTATGGAGTGCACTTTTATTGCAAGTTGAGAGAAGTAAGAAGTAACAATAAACGTAATGGCACTGCACTTCTCTCATGACAGTAGGGGGAGCAAGTGATCTGCAAAAGATGCTTTGTAGTTCACTGGTTCCATAAAGGAAGCCTTTTGTTGTGACATAGAAATGGTGTTTTTTCCTGTTTCCTTATGCTGCCCCTAATATAATGAGACAAGTCTTCTTAATGAAGTGGCCAAATTGATTGCTGACAAATGGGATCAGGAGAAGGAGCATGTAATCTATAGCTTCGTTTTAAATTATTTTGGAAGCATTTGTGGAAAAAGCACCTTCAAGAATAGCTCTCTTTCAGGAGGGAAACACACTTGTTGCTGAAGAGAATAAAATGGCTTTTCTGTATGCCTGGGGATTTGGTTTGTTTTCTCTATTTCTGAAAAGCAGTTTGCCATGAGTGGGTCAAATCAGTTCACTGTAAGACAGTAGCATGTGGTTTTATTTTTGGATTATGGGATTTGTCTTTAATAGCAAACAGTTATAATCCCCCAGGCAAACAAACCCAAGGGGAAATAAAATATAATTTTACATGTTTTAAAACCACATTTTTTTTATATGTATAAAAGCATTTTAGACAAGTTATGTTGAAAGCTGTGTTTTCACTGACTTAAAAATTGGTTTGTGTGCAGCAGGTGTATTGGAAATTAGATAACATGTTTTCCACTGCAATTTTCCTTCCTTCCTTCCTCTCTCTCTCTCCCCCTCCCCGTTTTGGATTTTTTGAGAGCTGCATATAGGACTTCAGCAAGCAAGGGTTTGTGTGGCAGGATTGAATGAAAGGCATAAGCTGCCTCCTTTCATCACCTGTTGACATCAGGTACATTACACTCCCTTTTACTGACGAGGACGATCTAATTACTCCAGCCAGCTGTGTCAAAAGCTGTGACATAATTGTGGAGCCCTCTAGAATGGTAGACATGTGTCACACTGAGAACTCAAAGCACAAGGAAAACAAATGGTTCTGTAACCCGTATGATTTTATCACTAAAATAAAATAGCCGTATACAACAAAAGCAAGAGGAAAATCAGAAGCAAACATTCTTTTTCATAGTGAAAAAGCAGCTTTCTTACTTCTGTTTTAAATATGGATATGTTCCTTGAAATGTCCATATACTAGCAGAGATTAGCTGGGGCTGTTCAGGAATTTGAAGAAACTGAAAAATGTTTGTGATTTTTAAATAGATTGGGGTCTGTCTGTGCATGCACATATACACACCAAACCCAGGGCTCTGATCCGAACCAGGGAGCAACTGACTCAGTCCAGAATCAATTCTTTTTCTGCAGGGGAGGGAACTAAGGTTTAATTTATTTAATTTTGCCCACCATCTTGATTCAGAATGGCGCCTAGCATCCAAACGTAGCCAAAGACCTCTACCTTGGGAACACTCAAGCGAGGTTTTGTGACAATATCTCAAGAGATATCCAAATTGGTGCAGGTTAGAACCATCCTGCCAAACTGGGCAGGATGCCCAGAGCTGTCCAAATTGGTGTAGTTTAGACCTGTTGTGCCCCAGAAATGGTGAAATCACACCAAAGTCACATTTTGGTTCACCATCTTGATTCAAAATGGAACCTGTTGTTTAAATGTTGACAAGCACCACTGTCCACACCTCGGGAACCCCCCTGCTGAGTTTGGTGATAATATCTTGAGAGGTGACTGAACCTATACAGAACAAATTGACTTTCCAAAATATTTAGTAGGTGTGTATTTGAAGGCACCTATTCAGGATCAGAACCCAAAGGAGGAACACTTCTGTTTGTGCTCAGTATTAGAGGATTGTAGAGCTGTAAAAATATGAATCAATTCCATCCTACTTTTTCAGTGCAAATCTACACCAGCCTGATCATAAGGTTAGGCCTTCAGGATGGTGTTTGCACATGAAGCCATGAGCTTTCTGAACCTAAGCGGGTCTGGACCTGGATGGATGGCCACCTGGGAACCTAGGATTCCATGACAGAAGAAAGGTGCTCCAATTAATTCAAAGACAGAATCACAACATTGTTTGAATTGCTGATGCAGTTCAGTTGAGAAGGTCCATGGAACACTGGTCTTCACTGTAAACATATACTGTTTTCAAGAATACTTAAATAATTTACTGTACTTTCCCATTGGTAAGATGCCCCCTAATTTTCAGGACTCAATATTAAGAAAATGGGGGGAGATAGTCCAGAATGGGAGGAATGCAAAAAAAAGAAGAAGCCTCACCCAAATTCCAAACGCTTGCAATTGAACGCAACAAAGAAGCCTCCTATCCTATTTCCGTGACACCAGCAGCCGCCAATCACACGCCCATTTGCTGCAGCAGAGCCCAATCACCAGCAGCCATTGTTGTAGCAGTGACCAATCACCAGCGGACATTGTCGCAGCAGCCTATCACCCACAATAACACCAGGGACAATCTACTACTCAAGACAGAAATCATTTCCACCGTTCCCCCTCTGCACTACCCATGTATAAGACTACCCCAATTTTTAAGCGTTGTTTTAAGGTAAAATACATTGTCCTATAGACGGAAAAGTACAGTAATATCAAATTGTCGATCTACCAACAAACAATATGCAAATTCTTATCAAGATTTGCCTTCCTGTACTGGACGATTAAAATATTTGAATTGTAAGTATTTGGATTGAAACCAAATACAGTACCGGTTTTTAATAATAAGGACATTTCAGACCAGTCAGTGTAGCAGATATCCCAAGTGAATTGGTGGAAATAATTATTAAAGTTGAAACTAGTCAACTTATAGAAGAACAAGTCTTGTTAAGAATCAGCATGGCTGCTGCAAAAGGAAAGACCTGCCTTATCAGCATTTGGATTTTTTGGAGAGTGTGAACAAGCATCTGTATGATTTTTAATTGCATTTTTTACAGACACTCTGAAGGAAGCTAGTGAAACACTGGTGGCCCATGAACCACAGTTTGGGAACCCCTGCAGTACACTTATAGCTTCTGACAAAGTCTGTCACAGAGGGCTTCTTACATAGCTAAGTAGCCATGGAAGAAAAGGACAGGATCCCTTCTTGACTGCTAATTCATTAAAGAAGAGAAGGTGAAAGTAAATACATATTCTCACAATGGAAGGAAGTATGCACTGGGATCCCTCAAGGATCTGTATTGCTGCACTTTATTCCTAAGCAACCTGAGGTCAGGAATTGCGTGTTCAGACCCAGAAACCTCCCCCCTAACTAAATTCACACATGACTCAAATTTTGGTTTGGTGTTTGGCAGAATTTAGGCCACAACTTTATTGATTACAGAAAGTGAGTAGTTGCCTAGGCTCTGGTTCGACTAGCTCCCTGCACCCTTGCAGGTAGCGCTGACCCAGGGCACCAGCATATGTCAGCGAAGGGTGAACACCTGGATAGGCGAAGAGCCGGGAACAGGTTATGTCTGCCACCCAGATGTCCCCCTGGACTCAGGCAGAATTTAGGCCACAACTTTATTGATTACAGATGTGCTGCCTCCTACTGCAGGAAAAAAACATGTGTTCTGGACAATTAGGATGTCTAGATCAGGCACCCCCAAACTTCGGCCCTCCAGATGTTTTGGACTACAATTCCCATCTTCCCTGACCACTGGTCCTGTTAGCTAGGGATCATGGGAGTTGTAGGCCAAAACATCTGGAGGGCCACAGTTTGGGGATGCCTGGTCTAGATGGACAGGTAGCATAGACAGGGTAATGGTTCTCCAACTATAAGGCAGAGATTTCAACTGAACCAGCCGAGCCGTTAAATAGCCTTTTCCCTTAATTGTGGCTTTTTTGTTTCTTTAAACTGGCAGAGTAGTTGTTACAACTAATAGTTGTTTAAATAGCACCTATTTAGTGCCGTAGACAGTAATAAACAACAACAGCCAAAGAAGCTTACATTCTTAAAATAGACCAGAGACAAAGGGATGAGCAAAGGGAAATGAAGTAACAGGAATAAATATAATTTTAATGTGTGGTTTCAACTGGTAGAGTATGAAGACATTAAAAATATTTATACTGGCATTTCAAATTAGCACTTATTTGTGGAAAGCATGGGACTGATCTCCCAAATCTGCCTTTTAAACTTAAAATATTGACAGTGGTGTAATCAAAGTCTTCACATTTTACAACCAGTTTCCTGAGGCTGTCCCTTAGAAACCTATTAAATGTGAACAAGAAACTAAATCCCAGTGTCCCTGGGTGGAATTAAAGGGCTGAGCACAACCCTGTTCTCTACTGAGAATCTTCTTCATCTTAGACATAAAACTGTCATATTATCCTATTGGCACCTTCTGGGTCCTAACATTTGTGGCTATCATTTACTTTGGATAAAGCATCTCATTTTAGCACAGGGTGGGGGGGGGGAGCTGGCTAACATTATTAAATGTATATAGCTACGACTTTAAAGTGTAACCATTATTTGTATGTCATGTGTTTTCGACTACCAAGACAATCTGTCCAAATATGACTTATTTATTTATTGTATAACTCTGTGCCACCTTTCTGCCATGGCACCCAAGGCAGTTTAGCGTTTTAAAATACTAAAACAAAAAATGGTACAAAATACAGTCCTCTGAAGTTGACTGAATGCACAAAGTCTTTGGCTTCCTCACTTTTGCCAATGTACAGAAACAGACACAGGTCTTAAGTACACGCTTCCCCTCCATTTACCTGGGGGTTATGTTTCGTGTGCATAAGTGACATCGTATAGAGTGGGGGGCACCCCCTAAAAAGCCTCTAATTACCTATTTTCTCCGGCTTTCCAGCTTTCTCTCCACACAACTCTTCTTCAACTAGAGTTGAAACTCTGGGGGTGGCTGGAGGCCGCGTGGAAAAGAAGCAGGAAAGCTGCTGAGCATGTAGGCTGAGTGGTCTAAACAAAGCCTCACTGGCGCATCAGGTCTCTCAGAAGCTTTGTCTCTCCACACCGACGTCCTCTTTGGGCTCTGGGGAGTGTCTCCTCGTGAGTCACAAGGACTTTCTCTCTCTCTCTCTCTCTGAAATATTTATATTCCTTTTATAAGATTAATAACAAAGACACACACACAAAAAATAACAATAAAACAACACAAAACAGAACAAAAAAGACAGAATTACGAATCTTATCATATTTCTATTTCAATCATTGTTATGTGGACTTCCCCAAGTCCCTCCTATCTGATTTTCATTTCCAAATCCTTTTTAGAAATTTCATATATCATATTCTTGAACATTTGTATACAACTTAACCATTCTTAATAGAATGGCCTCACCACCAATCCCCTGGCTCTGAGATTTCTTCTCTTGGGGGGGTTCCCCAGCTGGTGCCTCTCACCACTCTCCTCCATGCATCTAGGCACTCATTTTTTCAGCACTGTAGTTCAAAATGTTGTATTGTTTTTCTTTAACAATAGGGAGTTGCCCTGTTGGTTGAGCTATGTTTTACTTTAAAGAAGTGAAGCCAAAAAGGAGGAGTGTGGTTTGAGGAGGAAGCCAGGGGCCCACTGATATCTTGTGTCCAAGGGCCCCCAGAATCTGCCCAAGATTTTCTGTCTTATGATTCTGCATAGCACAATAGTGAATATATCCTGTTGCAGAAAAAAGAAATTGTTAAGGCCCTGAGGATAGGGGGAAGGAGGAAGTCAAGACGTGCAAATGCTCCAGTGATGTGGTATCAGTAAATTCTGCTTGGTATTGTGGCTTCAGTCAATTCCGCTAGCAGCATTTCATCATCAATCTGTACCTTTACTTTGGTACCGATAGGGAGAAAGGATGCTGTAGGTGTATTGAGCAAAAAAATTGATTCTGTGTGCTTTCCTGAGTCAAGGTGAAACTATTAGGCTCCACTGATGGTCCACTAAAGGCAGTGTATATTGAATCAGTCTATTGATCCATCCAAAATTGTCTACTTGTGTGAAGTGGAAGGCTGGTTAGTCCCACGCCATCTGTTTCATACCGAGACTTATTAAGGAGTATGAGAATTTTGTTGGAAGGCGTCGATAATGTAGGCCTTTAAAGTCCATAATAACAAAAAAAGGTTACACAACGCTGCAATATTACTGTAAGTCAATGGTATCTTCTTGCAGTTAGAAGAGTATTTTACCATGGGCATCTCTGGGAAGATTCAAAACCAATCATTAATGCTGTCATAGACTAAAGCAGCCTTCTTTAACCTGGTGCTCCCCAGATGTTTGGGACAATAGCTCCCATCAGCCCCAGTCTGCATGGCAATTCACATTTACGCTGTTTTATCACAGAGTGTATGTAACCCAATGTAATGGAGTGTAGGTCAGTAAGACTGAAACCCTAACTTACCTGGGAGTAAGCCCCACTGAATTCAGTGGAACATACTTCTTAGTAGACATGGTGAGGATTGAAGCCTTAGTCATTCTATAATTGGAGAGTATGAGATACATAAGTTAAATTTTGGATTCTTTAAAATGACAGGCAAGAACGGGAGTACCTGTTGAGCAGCATGCATTTCCCTCATTAATGAATGTGGCCAGATGTTTTATGGTTCCCAGATAGTGAAAGGTAAACATTAATTTGTTAGTGTTATTTCATTTCTTGATGTAGATTCATAATTATGCTATTTATTAATTTAAAATATTTATTACCTGCTCTGTTGCAACAGCAATCCCAGAGTGGGTGACATAAAAAGTTAAACTGCAACATAAATAATAAAGCAGCAGGAATAAATAGATCATTCTCAGCAACTGAAAAAAGCTAAAATAACAACAACAAACAGGCCCTGAGCATAATATTCAGCAGATGCCTGAGCAAAAAGATTCATCTTCTGCTGGTGCATAAAAATCCTAAGAGTCCTGTCTCAGAGGACAGTAAATCCCATAATTGAGGTGCCGCTACTGAGAAGGCCCTCTTATGGGTTGCTGTATAGTGTATCTCAAATGACTGATGTACCAACAAGTGGGCCTCCCACATTGATTTTATTTATTACAAGTATTTATAAACCACCCTTCACCTAGTGATAGATCTTAGTGAAGAACATTCCCCAGATTACAGCCCTGCTCTTTCAGAGGGAGTGCAATCCCATCCAGAACAAGTCATCCACCTAATTCCTGGATCTAGAATCCACCCACCCACTAGGCCTCTGTCTTGCTGGGATTTAGCCTCCTGCCTATTGACCCTCAATTATTTGAACAAGCTGTAGCTCAGTGGCAAAGCACATGCTTTGCATGCAAAAGATCCCTGGTCTCTCCAGGAGGAGCTTCTTTCTAATCCCTAGAAAAGCTGAGTCTACAAATAAAGGCAAGTATTTGGTGTAGACAATACTGAGCTAGATGAACCATTTTCATACTGGAAACTCAAGCATATAATTTGTCCATATATAACTCAACAAATACTGGAAAGGTTTTTTTTTTCATCCTCCCCATTTCCCATCACATAACAATTCCAACTCTCTCTCTCTCTCTCTCTCTCTCTCTCTCTCTCTCTCTCTCTCTCTCTCTCTCTCTCTCTCTCTCTCTCATAGCCATATGTTTAGCAGGGGGGGGGAGTAAAAAAAGAATGGTGAGTTTCTTGCAAGATTTAATCTAGAAAACACATCCCAATTTCTTGCTTCACTTTTACCTCAATGAAATTTTCTTAAAATCTCCTGTCAAGACCAGCTGAGTGGCTGACTTTAAATGGTATTTCTATTGGTAAATCTATTTCTGCAGTAGCTGAATAATAAACATAAAGCAAATGTAATCTTCACAGGGTAGCATGCTCAGTATAATACGAGGTGATGGCATGCATTTTCCTGGAGCTTCACAAATCCTCACTGAAGTAAGCTTAGAATGCTGAATGCGTATCTGATTAGAGCAAGAACCACCATCTCTTTATACATAGTTACTCCATAAAATGGAGATTCATTTTATGCTACATAATAGTTGGAGGAGACCAAATGGCTATACTGTACAATTCTCTGATTAATCTAAGAAGCGGCTATTCAATCACATGCTACTCACAACAGAAGAGATGGTTATTCTAATGATTTTATTTATTAAATTTATTTACTACCCTTTATCCCAAGATCACAGGGCAGTTTCCAGCATAAAAATACAAATGAAAACATAAATTATCTATCATAACAACAACAACAAAAACCCCATTAACAACTCCTCCCACAAATACATTTAAAAGACTGTATGTTTATTTTGTTTTTGTTTTAAAAGGCTAGAAAAACCATGGAATGTACATACAGATGAGCTTAAGCAACTGCTTTTCAAAGGAAGGGGTGGACTTCACTGTTTAGTCCAATTCAGGGATAGCCAATGGGGCTGGACTTCAAGATGGCCAATGGGAGCCATTATAGTCCAATTACACCTGGAGGGCCATGTTGGCTGCTCCAGGTCTAGTTCCTCTGTTCACTTGGATCTGCTCCAAGGAAGTGTCCATAGGGGTACCAATTTGTTCATTGAGTTTGCTTGGTTCCTTGTGGTTGTTCATAGGCTACAGTACAGTGGAACCTCGGTTTATGAACACCTCGGTTTATGAATTTTCGGTTTATGAACGCCGCGGACCCATCTGGAACGGATTAATTCACTTTCCATAACTTTTAATGGGAAAGTTCGCTTCAGTTTATGAACGCTTCAGTTTATGAACAGACTTCCGGAACCAATTACACCCATGTTTCAGTTACGAACGCTTCAGTTTAAGTACTTCGCGGACCCGTCTGGAACGGATTAATCCACTTTCCATTACTTTCAATGGAAAAGTTCGCTTCAGTTTATGAACAGTTACTCCGCGGACCGTCTGGAACGGATTAATCCACTTTCCATTACTTTCAATGGGAAAGTTCGCTTCAGTTTATGAACGCTTCAGTTTATGAACAGACTTCCGGAACCAATTGTGTTCATAAACCGAGGTACCACTGTACAGCAAAGTTCTCAGGCTGGCTCACAACAAGAAATAAAGACAATTTAAAATTCAGTCACAATAAAAATGAAGTACAAATACAGCGTTAAAACAGTCAGAGAGAGTAATATGCAGCGTACAGCTAAAAAAAAAGGCTTTAGAAGAGGCCTTTGCTTGCTGTCAGCACCTCACCTAAGCTACTGTGTCTGGTGAACCTAGCTGGAGAGGGCAAGCATAGACAGACATTTAAAATGGGATATGCCTTCAGGGAAGAAATAGGTAAACGAGGTTGGATGTTTCCATTATATCAGCAGTATGAAACACCAGCTCATAAATACTTAAAGCTCCCGAGGTCCATATAAAAACATTCAAAAGTAATGAGATTCTATCTAAATAACGTGTAAATAACAGTGTGAAGCTAATCTTGATGTAAAACACTAGTTAGGGCTCTGCAAACATTGGTGATGGTAATTAATAACAAGGAGGTCTTTAATTAAATACATAAAGCATTAACTTTGGGCTTTATTAACAAATCATTATGAACCTAATGGAAAAGATAAAAGGTGAGCAAACGTTGCTATAAAGGTCTTTCTGCCAAGGTTGAGATATTAGAAAGGAAAATTTCACTGAATAATATTATTTTACTGAGCTGCATAGAACCTTAGTTATCAAATTATATCTATCACCACATCTTTAGCCCTTGAAAGTGAGCATGAAATGAAAGTTCAAGCTCTGTTATTGTCCTTCTAGTATTTATAGTACAGATATTCTGGACCTCTATTCTTTGAGCTACTAAGCTTAAATGCTCTTGCAGAGGAATGACTGTTGTTCCCTACACTGCAATTTAACTTCTACTGTATATTAGGAAAAGATAATGTAAAGACTCTATTTGCAATCAAATAGGCAGTGAATTTTAAGCCATTTTAAAGCCGTAAAGTTTCCGAATCTCTAACATGTATTAATTTACTGCATATTTTATTTGATATTCAAAGTTATTAATACATTTTAAAAGCAAACTACGAATAAAAATCCTGATGCTATCTGTTTTAATGAAGCACAAGAGGAAAATAATATCTACTCTGTCACTTTTAATACCAATTCATCTTGAAGTTTTAGTTAATTATTTTTCACAGTAGTACACCCTTGGACAATTGAAGTGTTTTTCTCCATTACATTTTCCTATGGAGAAGTCTTACTGGATTTGACAGAATAAATCAGTATGTGTCTCTAACAGTTAATTAGAGTATACTCTTTAGAGAGGTATACAGCTGAACAGTGGCATCTCACCTGCTGATTTATTTTAAAGAATCCAAAATGTTGTTTGGGTGATCCTAGTCATACAGTTTGAGACGGTAATAAACAAAATTCAGCAGGGAGTACTGCATTTATCAGGAACAGCTCTTCAGAAGAGGCTGCATTTTAGAGATAGATTAAGCATTTTGGTGAGGCTGTGCCTATCTCTGCCCCCGACACGAGCCCTTTTGGGGGGCAAATTTAAGCAAGCTTTGATTCAAGGCCCTTCAGTGCCGAGTAGACCACGGTGGAGAGAAAAGTGATACAAGAAATAATTTGTTTGAAATGGAAAACTAATTTATATTTTCTTTGTAGCCCTATCCTCCTCATCTTTTGGGGACACTTGAAATATTTCATTTTCAGAGCCATCCTAATGTCGCGTTACACTTGGGGAGAGAGGGAAATGCCACTGCTATGCTAGCAGAATGGACACTGCATCCAATTCATGCCCAGCCTGGGAAGGAGGGGTGGGGTGGGGCGGGAGAAAATGCATAATTAGAAAAGGACAAAAATGGTGTACAAATGGAATACCTGCTCACAGCAACCTTGGCAGTGCTCATTAATCAGGGGCTGTGCTGCCCCAGTTGCGTGTGAAGACCTTTAAACCTCCCCCTGAAATAAATTCAGACAAGACTCAAATTTTGGTTCGTTTTTTGTGTGGCAAAAAACCAAACTTGATTACAGCAAGTGAGTGGTTGCATAGGCTCTGGTTCAACTAGCTCCCTGCACCGTGGCAGGTAGCGCTGACCCAGAGCTCCATCGTAGGTCAGCCTAGGGTGAACACCTGGAATGACAGAAAGCCGGGAACATGCTATGTCAGGCACCTCCAAACTTCAGCTTTCCAGATGTTTTTGGACTACAGTTCCCATCTTCCCCGACCACTGGTCCTGTTAGCTAGGGATCATGGAAGTTGTAGGCTAAAACATCTGGAGGGCTGCAGTTTGGGGATGCCTGTGCTATGTCCACTACCCAGATGTCCCCCTGGACTCAGGCATGGGCACAACCCCTCTCAGGGTTGACCAAACCATTGAGCCCCTAGATTCCTTTAACGGAATACCCCTTCGCATAGGGATGGCGAGAGCGTTCCCCCATCCCTATCACCTGAACCAGAGCCTATCAACAACCTTACAAGTTGTGACAATTTGCTACACGGCAGGTGAAACCCAAATGACACCAGCCAATCAGCCAAGTGGGGAAAATTCCTGCTGTGCCCCTGTCCCAGTGATAGATGACACACGACAGCATAGCAAGGTCAAGCGCCCAAGCCCTAAATATAGGGAGAGGTGAGCAGGTGTTCCGATGCACTGACTAAGAGAGAAAGCTCAGGGTCATGTGCATTGGCATATATTGATCCCTTGATCCATTTTGGCTAGCATCCCCATTGGTTAGAATCAACCCATTATCAAGGGACCTACCAATAGGGTGTTGTGGCTGACCAATCATACCCACCCACAACACAAGGGTTTGGTTGCCAGGTCTCACCGCAACATGTGCCCTCTTTAAGGGAGGACCCGATTCACCAACACACAAGAGGAAGCCAATAAACCCACCATGATGAGGCATGCCCCCAGCACATACCATAAGCACAAAATGCAAGATGATGCGCTGGTTTCTCAATTCTATCAGCCTCAGCGGCACAGCCAGCAATGATCCCATTATTCCTCAAGTATCCCTAAAAGCAGACATTCACATGCCCCTGTGCTCATCACATTAATCCACTACACACACACAAAGGGTAGGAAGGAGAAGACATACAACACGGCACCCAGAGAGTTTCCTGGGCAGGAGACCTTCACAAAGCACACCACACAGAGTTCTTTTTGGCAGAACTGGATGAAACTTGCAGGATTGTTAGCCCCTTCTAAGACCTGCTTAACTTTCCCTCACCTTAGCCCTACCTTAGCTTTCCAACACATATCTATGGAACTTAGAATACTGTACTTAGGTTTGACTGGACTGTGCCCCAAGTCTTTCTTTTTTGCTATTTATCTGCTGTGGTTAACTGAAGTCTGAAGGCTTTAAAGGTGCGAGTTTTTTGTTGTTGTTGTCGGGTGGGGGGTGGGGGAGAAAACCCTGACCCTGCATTCACAAAGAATAATTTCAGATAAGAGAACCAATTAATTTGGTAGCTCATTTTTGTAGACTTATTTCCCATAAGCATACAATTGTGGCAACTACAGTTTCTCCTATAATTATTCATGAGTCTGGGCCAACACATTTCTCAGAACTGCATCTTGGGATTGTTTAATCTGACAAATAGGGAGCCTAAGATTGTAGTTGCACACAGGCTGCCAATAAAAACAACTTTCTTCCTTTCTTTTTCTTTTTCAAAGTAGCTGCAATCCATTCCATTATAGTCATTAAAATGCTACAACCATAACTGCTCCGCTGCTTGGAAGTGAATATCTAGTCTAGACTAGAGATACTGGTTAATGAATGTACATATTGTGCATATGGTGGGTTTTGCTACTGATTGTCTTTTACACATGGATGGGAATTAGGGCGCCATCTTGTCCCCTGCTTCAGGTAGCAAAATGTATCCGGCCTTCCCTAAAGGCTCTGTATTTCTAGAGCACATTTCAGTCCATCAAAGCAACTCACATACATTCAATGAAGAGGACTCTTAGGGTGTCTCATAACTGTTGAGTTACTTGGTTCCCATGGCCACTTTGAGCAGATTTCCTGTGAATTCAGTCTTTTAAAACTAACTTCTATTCATCCACAGAGAATGGCATAAATACGGATCCAGCTATATTGCACTGAGGATACGAACTGGAGCATGTCGACAGTGAATTATAGGTGGCAATATATAAGTGAATGTATCCTTCCATATATCCTTTATTTTAGGCAGCAGAGGTGTTCAAATTACCAAGAGCTGAAGCAGAAACTGTTCCACAACAAATAAATAAATAAACAGATTTGTTATTCAGTCCCTAAGGTGAATTTTTGCTCCCCCCTGTCTTCTTTTGACAGTTTCCCTCAAGTCATTGAAAATTGGATGCCCAAGTATGTTTGTCTGTTCTTGTTTGATAGTATTTTGATACATGGACCAAACAGCAAGAAAAAACAGAAATCTGTGTGAGTCTTAGCATTCTAGTTTAACATGCATGGTAGAAGCTGCATACCCAGGAAGAAAGAAAAAGCACTGTTATTTGCTAGGTATGGATGGAATTGATGAAGGCAAGGAAATACCACTGAAATTGAGGGAGGTTTACCTCCAATGAAGCATGTTTACGATGAGCTGGGTTACACGGTAATGATTTGGGATACAGAGCATATGATTTTTGTAGAATGTTGTCCAATTATGGAATTGGTAAACAACAATAAATGCAGCCTTGTCAGGCAATCTATCTGCCTGCACACAATTCCAGCTGCGTAGCAGAGACTGTCCGGCCTGCTTACGCTGCGTTCCTCTGCTTAAAAGTCCATAAACTCTTCCTTCTGAAGTTACTCTTTACATTTATTACTCTGTAGAAGGAGTTTAAAGGGAATGACAATATTGGGGAATATTTCCACGTGCCATCAAAATCTATAGTCTGCTAAAGCTGTAGATGTATCTGACTTTGTAATATGAATAGGCAATTCACAGTGCTGGGTGGGATTAAGTAAATCCAGAGTTTGGTGTCTGTACTTTAGCAAGGTGATAGTCCTTGTGAAATTTAACAGATGGACATGTGGAGGAAGCTCTCCCAAGCACTAGCAGCATATGTTCCAGATGAAAGGCTTAGCTCTTTACTTTGATCATCTCTTTCACCCTCCCTTCTATAATTTTCATATCTGAAACAAACAGGTGCCTGTTGCTGATGTTGAGAAAGGGAAAAACGAGCTTGTGAGTTTTCCCTAGCTATACCAGAGACACCGTGCCCAAACCAGAGACCATTTGAATGTGATTCAGAACCTGAGCAAATCTGTTAGGAAGTAACTTTCCCCATGAATAGAATACAGTGGTACCTCTACTTACAAATAACTCTACTTATGAATTTTTCTACTTGCAAATGGAGCTCCGTCCGCCATCTTGGATGCGGTTTAGATAGGATTTTTTCTACTTACGAATTTTTAGATAGGGTTGCTTCGACTTACGAATTTTTTCTCCCAATGCATTCCTATGGGATTCGACTTAAAAAAATTTTCGACTTACAAATGTGTGTTCGGTATGAGGCATCCTGTATTACATGGTTGAAGGAATGGGTCACACTTAAAGATACCGACCTCCTGGACCTCGAGGGGTTTAACAACGTATTCGGTTGGTACAGTTACCTTTGGTATGAGAAAAAAATGGGACATAAAGGCTTTATAACCCATGTAATTAGGAAACCACTATATGAGGTTTGGGTTAGAAATAAACATCTCCTAGAAAGGAAAACCCCAAGGTGGCTGTCGCCAACAGAGGTCCTAAGTATAAAAAAGATAAATATGGAGGCAAATTGGCTACGGTATGATGACATCCTTATAGACTCGAAAGAAGGCTGGAAAATTAAGCCATACGAACAACTAAAAGAAAAAGGAATAGGATGGCTGCAGTATCATCAAATTAATGCCCTGTTCATGAAAGATAGGAAGAACCACGGATTTGAAAACAAAAAATCTAAATTCCAATTAGAATTAGTGGAAGGTAACGAGAAACTACTGTCCAAAATGTACAACCTTCTACTTGAGTGGCACACGAAAGACGAGGCGACAAAAGAATGTATGATTAAATGGGCAGTGGACCTAGGCCATAATATAAATATAGATCAATGGCAAAAGTTGTGGAACCACCAGATTAAGTTCACTGCCTGCGTAATATTGAAGGAAAACATCATGAAAATGATGTACAGGTGGCATCTCACGCCCGTCAAATTGGCTAAAATATATAAAACAAACAATAAGAAATGCTGGAAATGTAATATAAAAGATGGGGATTTCTACCATCTCTGGTGGACGTGCAATAAGGTAAAGACTTATTGGGAATTAATCTACAATGAATTAAAAAGACTATTGTGTTATACTTTCCCAAAGAAACCTGAAGAAATGCTGTTGGGTATACTGGGGAGGGAGATTAAGAAGGAAGATCAAAACCTCTTCATGTACGCCACCACGGCAGCGAGAGTTATCTTAGCTCAAAGGTGGAAGACACCAGAGGTTCCAAATGTAGATGAGTGGAGAGAGAAAATGACAGAATTCTTAGAGTTGGCAAAAATGACAGGAAGACTAAGAGACCAAAAAGAACAAAGGTACCGAAAGGAGTGGAATAAGTTCATGAAATATTTGAAGGATTATGTTAAATGATTAAAAACACTAGTAGAATCACATTTAAAATACAACAAAGAATTATAAAGCCATTGTCCACAAAAATATAAGTAAAATTATATGTTAAATACAGGTGAGAACAAATGGCAGGAATATATATATACCGGTATATACAAAGGGAAATCCTAAGTAAGATAAGGACAGGCAAGAAAGAGTATGGCACCGAAAATGGTGGAATTGGAAATAAAACCAAGAAAGAAAACATGAGGAAGTCCAGTTCGAAAGAACAAGTGGAGAAGATGAACGTTATAAGAGAAGTAAAGATAAATACGACACAACCAAATTTTGATTGTATAAATGTAAGTTTATTCAAGAGGTGCACAGACTTGTATGTTTGCTTTTATTTCTGTATATGTATTAATTTTATTGCTGCATGTACCTAACTCAGAAATGTTTAAATAAAAAATGATATGAAAAAAAACAAATGTGTGTTCGGAACGCATTAAATTCGTAAGTAGAGGTACCACTGTATTTAAAAAAAGTAAAGGTAAAGGACCCCTGACAGTTAAGCCCAGTTGCAGACGACTCTGTGGTTGCGACGGTCATCTTGCTTTACAGGCCGAGGGAGCCGGCGTTTGTCCGCAGACAGTTTTTTCGGGTCATGTGGCCAGCATGACTAAGCCGCTTCTGGCGCAACGGAACACCAAAACCAGAGCAGTGCATGGAAATGCTGTTTACCTTCCCACTGGAGCGGTACCTATTTATCTACTTGCACTTTGATGTGCTTTCAAACTGCTGGGTTGGCAGGAGCTGGTCCGAGCAACGGGAGCTCACCCCGTTGCGGTGATTCAAACCACCAACCTTCTGATCAGCAAGCCCAAGAGGTTCAGTGGTTTAGACCACAGCGCCACTCACGTCACTGTATAGAATATATTCATGTACAAATCATAGTCAAACCTCCATAGGCACCTCCACTCCAGTTCAAGGGCAGAACTTAGCCCACATGACTAGTGGCAAGAATCTGGATGGTCTCAGTTATGTGTCCTGACCAACAGGCAGAGCAATAGGTGCACCCATTTCTCCAAGCGGAAAAGCCAGATTCAGGAAATGTCTGTTTGCATGTCGAGACTCAGTCAAAGACCATGCATACAGCCAGTCATCTGAAGGGCAATGGAAGGACTGAAACCTCTGGTGTTGCAATTATGAAAGAGGATGTCCTTCAGACTAAACAGTTACATCAGATTGAGGGTTGAAAAGGAAACCTTGGGTGGATCTAGACACAGGAAAAACCTGCTACAAATAAGTCAAAAATTTTCTCTAGAGAAAAAATCTAGAAAAAATTCTCTCTATAGAGAATAAATCTCTATGGAAAACCCTGTTTTAAAATTTCCTACTCTCTGGCGCTATCTGGAGTTGCTTGTTTATAGTGCATTCAAACCGCTGTGTCTTTAGTGATGTAGCTGAGTCGCTTGATGCTTACTTTCCGATCACTATTGAACATCCGATCACTATTGAACATACTGTATTGCTCTGGCAGATAGTTGAACAATGCAAGATGCTATGTTGATGACAAAGATTTATATTGATCCATTCCAATCTGGTTTCTAACCTGATTTTAAGATAGAAACAGCCTTGATACAGCAAGGACTGTATGGGGAGGGAATGCAACCCTGTTGGTTTTCCAGGTCTTCTCTGTGGTCCTTGATACCATCAGCTACGGAATCCTTCTGGGTTGTCTCGCCGGAGTGGGGCTGAGGGAACACCGTGCAGGCTGGCTTCCACAGTGCAATCCTTTCTGAGAGGTGAACCTTGAAGGTTATGCTGGAGATCACTGGAGTCCCATCAAGGTCCCGTTCTGTCCCCTATGCTTTGAAGCACCTGCATGAAACTGTTGAGAGAAGTTGCCTGAATGCTTGCGCTACAGTGTGATCAGTATGCTGATGATATGCAGCTCTATCTCTCGTTTCCCCAGGTGTCTGGGAAGCAGGTTTCAGAAGGATGAGAGCAAGCAAGCTGAAGTAGAATCAGGTGGGGAAATCTGCTCATCTGGATGTAGGGGTACAACTAGTGTGGAATCAGCTTACAGTCCTCCTGAAGTTTACAGCGCCTTAGAGGGTCTCCAGGACTCAGTGATGGAGATGCAGGTAACATCACTGGCCCTGAATACATTCTATCAGTTGATTGGCCAGCTACAGCCCTGTCTTGAAAAAGCAGACCTTACCACAGCGATCCATGCCTTAGTTACACCCAGACTGGTCTCCTGCCATGTGTTCCATATAGGCCTTCCTCTGAAGATGGTCCAGGTGCTTCAGGAGGTGCAGAATGCAGCTTCTCCTTTACTTGTGGGGACTAAGCAACATGATGCTGATTCTGTACTAGCTGCATTGGCTGCCGCTGCACTTCTGAGCCCAATTCAAAGTGTCGGTTTCTACTTTTGAAGCCATAAATGACATGGGCCTAGGTTACTTGATGGATTACCCACACCCATAGACTCCTTCTCATAGGTTCAGCTATGGAGACCCTGCTTGCAATAAGGTCCGTCTGGCTGGTGGATACAAAACACTGTCTTCCCAACCCATCCTCATGGCTTCCCTCCCATGGGAAGTGAGCCTGGACCCAGCACTGACTGTTTTTCTTTTAAAAAATGTGTTCTAACAATCTGATTGTTTTTACATCTACTTCAAACTGATACATATCGGCCCAGGTTTTTAAGTTGTGACTTAACTGTTGTTGCTATTTTATCATTTTACTGATGACTTTTAAATTGAATTGCTTGATACTTTTGTTATGATGGATTTCTATTTTATCTTCCTAATTTGTTTTATGATGTCAGCTGCCTGGAGAGGTCTGTATATCATCTTGAAAGGCAGCATATAATACATAAATAAATTCTGTAAAAGAAAATCCAACTGCCAGTTGTTGTTCTGGTTTTTTGTGTGTGTGGCAATCTGAACACATAATCAGCTGTCATTCCTTAGGCTCTGATTGCCACATGAAGGTTGCTGGAAACATCTCCATGAGCTTGCAACAACACGTTAGAGGCATTGTATATAGCTGCTGCCATACAACATCATTCTTACTGGCTTCCATATGGCAGTCATCTTTTCTTTTCCATTCTGTATTAATAGTTTATTGATTTTCTGGCAGCCAAAATGGGAAAAGTCAGCCCTTAGAATTTAGAACAATTCCTTATAGAACAATTCCCAATCTTTCAAAGGATTGCTAGGGGGAACTGCAATGGAATGTTGCTGTATGAAGTGCTCCTGTTAAGTATTCCATCCAGGATATTCCATTCCACCCCCTCTCCACCCTTATTTCCCATTTCCCCCCTACCTCCAGCAGGTAGCCAGCATTCTATGCCACTGAGCATGCTCAGTTGTCATTTACCTCCCCCGTTTATGGTTTCTTCCTGCAGATACCACTGTCTTGTGCGTGGATGGTGCTGTTTTGGCTACCTAAGTATGAGGACTTGGAGAATTGTGTTCATTATTAGTATGTACTAGTGATGGGCCACCTCAAAATATTGCAGTGTATCCCTGGTATGCATGGGTACTTGAGCTTGTGGCTGGGGAGGGGGGGGGAACCCAAGTTAGTTTGTGCTGCATTGTGGGTCTAATTTCACGTACATTAAAAAAAAAGCAAACATTAGAAGTGCAATCAGTCTGTATTAAGTACTGTGGGCAGTTATAGTTCTGACATTGGGGACATCTTAAAATTGCTTCTGTGTACAGTACCAGAAAATGACCTATCCAGACAATGAGGAGGTTCTCTCTGAACTTCAACAAAATCTGGTTGTCAGCATTTTCTTTCCAAGTCTCTCAATAGACCATTTTTTTTGTATTCTTATGGGGCTGTTTTGAGGTTTCCCCCTATGGTCTCCATAAATTTATTTTGTACTTGTGCAAACCTTGGGGTTCCCTTAGCCTGCCTAATCCTCCCTCTTGCGGCACCCTCATGAACTTTGGAAGAATGCATGTGATTATGACCTGAGTCCCCTGCCCATTCTAGAAGCCTGATGTGAGATGTCAGAAACCTAGAACTGGGAGCAAAATAATCCTCTGTGTTTGAATAGTTCACCTTTGGCTATTAAGAGGTCTGTGTGGTCACATAATACAATTTGATTGATTGCTTGACTGTTAAGTCAATCTAAGAAATGGTCTTGTTCAAAATTATGCCTAGGAACAAGAGCTTGCGTACTTCATTTGCACACACCGAAAATCAACTGCTTTGATTTCTTAATTATGCGCGTTCTCTGCATTTCCTAATGTTGGTTTTATCATCAACGTTATGTACAGAGGTGTATAACTTACGGAAACATTGTAATGTCCACAAAAGCAAATGCTTCCTGCCCCCCCCCCCCAGCCAGAAGAGAACTATTAACATAAAATTATAAAACTGTTATCAAATCATTTTTTGTTAAATTACTAAAGGGCAAAGGGTGGTGGTGGGGAAATAGTTTATCAGTCATCTCAACATTTACTTGCATAAGAGTTACTAATATTTAATTAATGAACTCTTCATTCCCCTTGTTCATTTTCTGCTTTCTAAGCATTAGCGCATGATGGGTATTTCTCAGCAACCGATGCTTGAGCAAAGGGCACCTCAGTTTCCACAGTATAAATGTCACATGAAAGTAGGTGCAAGTAAAGTGATTATTCCTCACCATTTCACTTGCTGGCGTATGTGGGCCTCATACAAAATAAACAGGCTTGTTCTCTGCTACAAAGGAAAGGCACCAGAATTGCCTGCAGGCATTCATTTTGCTGCGAATTTATGGCATGACTACAACATTTGCATTAATCCCAGTATCCAT
The DNA here is from genome assembly GCF_963506605.1 of Zootoca vivipara. Taxonomy (NCBI): domain Eukaryota; kingdom Metazoa; phylum Chordata; class Lepidosauria; order Squamata; family Lacertidae; genus Zootoca; species Zootoca vivipara. The sequence goes on from NC_083277.1 coordinate 50,084,234, forward strand.
AAATGCATTCACAAAGCATCCATAAATTTATTCTGCAAGTATTTCACTTTGCTCATACAATTTACATTAAGATCCATGCTAGCTTTACACATCATAATATGCTATTCTTTTCTCCCATTTTTCTCTTGCCAATACGTTGCATATTTTAAAGCTTTGCTAGACTCCAAGCCAGCAAGGAACTGCGCGGCTCTATGGCAACTGCCACGTTTCCACTTTTTCATTTACAAATCAGTAACTAAATTCTCATTAAATATTCTTAAGCAGTCTGTTCAACATATGTTTCTCTGGGTATCAGCACTTATAAGGGGGGAGAAAATTAAATCAGTAGTTAAATTTACTTCCTAATAGCTGAAGATATCTTTGAGACAGAATAATTTTGTAAATTAAAGAATATGAAGGGCTTCCCAGAGTTATCCATCTCCTTAAACGAAAATAAAATATAAATTAAACTAGTCTTGATCAAAGATGGATGCTCATTTTCTTGTTTAAATTGGAGCAGCACTGATAAATTGTACACAAAAGTCTGGCTGAGTAGAAAGAGTGAACACTGAAACACCCCTCCCCCCCCAGCTATGACTTCTTTTTCAAATCTTAAGCATTCCCCAACTTATGAAAGTATCTATGCTTTTAAGCAGAAGGCTCTTTTTAAGTAAAATACATTGCAACTCTATGAATGTTTACTCAGAAGCCCAGCAGTGTTCAAGATCTCGTTTAGGATTGTGGTCTTGCAGCACAATTTTATAGATCATAGAATCATAGAGTTGGAAGAGACCACAAGGGCCATCCAGTCCAACCCCCTGCCAAGCAGGAAACACCATCAAAGCATTCTTGACATATGGCTGTCAAGCCTCTGCTTAAAGACCTCCAAAGAAGGAGACTCCACCACACTCCTTGGTAGCAAATTCCACTGCCGAACAGCTCTTACTGTCAGGAAGTTCTTCCTAATGTTTAGGTGGAATCTTCTTTCTTGAAGTTTGAATCCATTGCTCCGTGTCCACTTCTCTGGAGCAGCAGAAAACAATCTTTCTCCCTCTTCCATATGACATTCTTTCATATATTTGAACATGGCTATCATATCACCCCTTAACCTTCTCTTCTCCAGGCTAAACATACCCAGCTCCCTAAGCCGTTCCTCATAAGGCATCGTTTCCAGGCCTTTGACCATTTTGGTTGCCCTCTTCTGGACACATTCCAGCTTGTCAGTATCCTTCTTGAACTGTGGTGCCCAGAACTGGACACAGTACTCCAGGTGAGGTCTGACCAGAGCAGAATACAGTGGTACTATTACTTCCCTAGATCTAGATGTTATACTCCTATTGATGCAGCCCAGAATTGCATTGGCTTTTTAAGCTGCTGCATCACACTGCTGACTCATCTCAAGTCTGTGGTCTACCAAGACTCCTAGGTCCTTTTCACATGTACTGCTCTCAAGCCAGGTGTCACCCATCCTGTATTCGTGCCTTTCATTTTTTTTTGCCCAAGTGTAGTACTTTACATTTATCCTTGTTAAAATTCATCTTGTTTGCTTTGGCCCAGTTGTCTAATCTGTTAAGGTCATTTTGAAGTGTGATCCTGTCCTCTGGGGTATTAGCCACCCCTCCCAATTTGGTGTCGTCTGCAAACTTGCTCAGGATGCCCTCAAGCCCATCATCCAAGTCATTGATAAAGATGTTGAATAAGACTGGGCCCAAGACAGAACCCTGTGGCACCCCACTAGTCACTACTCTCCAGGATGAGGAGGAGCCATTGATTAGCACCCTTTGGGTTCGGTCAGTCAGCCAGTTACAAATCCACTGAATGGTAGCATTGTCTAGCCCGCATTTTACCAGCTTCTTTACCAGAATATCATGGGGCACCTTGTCAAAGGCCTTGCTGAAATCAAGATAGGCTACATCCACAGCATTCCCTTCATCTACCAGGCTTGTAATTCTGTCAAAAAATGAGATCAGATTAGTCTGACATGACTTATTTTTCAGAAACCCATGCTGACTTTTAGTGATCACAGAGTTTCTTTCCAGGTGCTCACAGACTGTTTGCTTAATGATCTGCTCTAGAATCTTTCCTGGTATTGATGTCAGGCTGACTGGGCGGTAATTGTTTGGGTCCTCTCTTTTCCCCTTTTTGAAAATAAGGACAACATTTGCCCTCCTCCAGTCTGCTGGAACTTCGCCTGTTCTCCAGGAATTAACAAAGATTATTGCCAGTGGTTCTGAAATCACCTCTGCTAGTTCTTTTAATACTCTTGGATGTAGTTCATCTGGCCCTGGAGACTTGAATACATCTAAACTAGCCAAGTATTCTTGTACTACCTCTTTACTTATTCTGGGCTGTGTTTCCCCTGCTGAATCATCTGCTCCATATTCTTCAGGTCGGGAATTGTTTTCTTTTTTGGAGAAGACTGAGGCAAAGAAGGCATTGAGGAGTTCTGCCCTTTCTCTGTCCCCTGTTTGCATTTCACCATCTTCTCCTCTAAGTGACCCCACTGTTTCCTTGTTCTTCTTTTTGCTACGGACATACCCATAAAAGCCCTTTTTGTTGCTTTTAACCTCTCTGGCGAGCCTGAGTTCATTCTGTGCTTTAGCTTTTCTGACTTTGTCTCTACACGTGCTGGCTATATGTTTGAATTCCTCTCTGGTGATTTCCCCCCTTTTCCATTTTTTGTACATATCCCTTTTAAATCTTAACTCAGTTAAAAGTTCTTTAGATAGCTACCCTGGCTTCTTTAGGCACCTTCCATGTTTCCGTCTCATTGGTATTGCCTGAAGTTGTGCTTTTAATATCTCCCTTTTAACAAACTCCCAACCATCATGAACTCCCTTCCCTTTTAGTATTTCTGTCCATGGGATCTCACCCAGCGTTTCCCTAAGTTTTCTGAAGTCGGCTTTCTTAAAGTCTAGGATTTGAGTCTTACTATGCTTGGTTGCTCCTTTCCGCTGAACAATAAACTCCAGAAGAGCATGATCACTCCCACCTAATGATCCTGCCACTTCTACCCCACTAACCAGGTCATCACTATTGGTTAGGACCAGATCTAAAATGGCTGATCCTCTTGTTGCTTCTCCCACTTTCTGGACAATGAAGTTGTCTGCAAGGCCAGTGAGGAATCTGTTCGACCTTAATGTCTGCTGAGAAGTAAACCTCATTGAGTTGCTCTGCCACTTGGGCCTCTGATTGGCCCATTTGAAGCCAACTTACTGGGTGGGAAGTTCCGCCCCATGGTCAAGACACCTGGGGGGAATTTCCCAATAACTAGTGAACATGTGCATTCAGCTTCCAGGGGAAGACAGTAAGGGGCTGTGACCACTGCCCACTAGGAAAGCAGTGAGCATCCAATGGGTAACCTCCCTGTGAACAAGTCTAGGTGAATGTTCAGTAAACGGCAACCAAGAACTGAAATAATGATGTAATGAGTCACAGAAGAGGAAGCTCGGCATGTGCAGCTTCTATGGTGCTAGCTAAGCATTGTCCTGCTTTAGCTGTTTGTAAACATTGTGACCTGCTAACCCCTGCTAAAACACGTGCAGTAGTAACTTGATTTGGAACTATAGCTCTGATTTGTCATCCCAGCAAGGAATATATTGGTTTTGTTGCTGCCTCAGGAAGATATAATGGCCTCCTGTATATAAATGTTTCCTATATCAAGAAACAGGACTTCCGTTTCTGTGAGGTCAAGATCCTTCGCTTTTGTTCTGCTGCACCTGCAGTGATGCTGCTCAGCGTCAGGTATTTATTCAACTTCATGTCAGATGTCTGCTGTAGTTTCTAGGTGCAATTTTTCCCTCCACCTCAGAAAACAGTTGCTTGACAATAGCAGCAGCAGTAGCAGCAGCAGCAGCAGCAGCAATAACAACAATTTCTGTCAGAAATGCTTTCAGAAATCGTGTCCTCCCTCAAAGAGGGCATGTGTTGCGGTGTGACCTGGCAACTGAACCCTGGGTACGATTGGATAGCCACAACACCCTATCAGGCGCATAGCAAGGTAGGGGCAAAGGGGTGTGTGCCACCCCTAGCTCCAGTCTGGCAGGGGCAGCGCCCCCGAGCCCTGGCCCGCCCCTCGTCTCCTCTGCCTGAGCAGGAAGAAGCAGAGCGCCGGCCGAGTGCCGCCACTGCACCCTATTGGTAGGTCCCTGGATGCTGGGACCCAGCATCCAGGGCCCATGCATGTGACCCAGAGCTTCCTCTTTTGGTCAGTGCATCGGAACACCCGCACACCTCTCCCTATATTTAGGGCTTGCGCACTTGACCTTGCTATGCCATCATGTGTCGCCTGTCATGGGACAGGGACATGGCAGGAATTTTCCCCACTTGGCTGATTGGCTGGTGCCACTTGGGTTTTGCCTGCCGCGTAGCAAATCGTCACAACTTGTAAGGTTGCGGATAGGCTCTGGTTCAGGTGATAGAGATTGGGGAACACTCTCGCCATCCCTATGCGAAGGGTATTCCATTAAAGGAATCCAGGGACTCAATGGTTTGGTCAACCCCGAGAGGGGCTGTGCCCGTGCCTGAGTCCAGGGGGACATCTGGGCAGTGGACATAGCATGTCCCTGGCTTTCCGCCATTCCCACCCTAGGCTGACCTATGCTGGTGCCCTGGGTCAGGGCTGCCTGCAAGGGTGCAGGGAGCTAGTCGAACCAGAGCCTATGCAACCACTCACCTGACATAATCAATAAAGTTGTGGCCTAAATTCTGCCAAAAACCAAACCAAAATTTGAGTCTTGTCTGAATTTATTTAAGGGGGGAGGTTTAAAGGTCTAAACACGCAAAACTGTCAATCCAGATAATGTCAGAGGTGCATACAGAAAGTCCACATACTTGTTGGATGAGAGGGACTCCCTTATTGATTGATCGCCACAGTGGCTCCCAATGCCCAGCTTTTTCTTAGCTATTACCACTGCCTTCTCCTCAGGGAGTTTTAAATCATGATTGGATGCTGCTTTCAATATTAATACTGTATATATTAAATCACCGTTGTACGCATTCAATATTAATTGAATAGTGCACTGTTCTTTTATTACATGCTCCTTAAGGAATTCTTATGAAAAGGCTGTTTATAGACATTTTAAAAGAAATATAAATATTAAATTCAAATATTATGGTTTAGTGCTGGGAGCTGATGCAGCAAAAAGAAATAAAGGAGGAAAAACCTATGCCAGGATTGGAGGGACATAGCTACAGGTTTTTAAATCTAGAGCCAAATTCCTAGACTTTGTGGAGGAGAAGCATTTTTTAAACATGAGATTCCCGTTTCCTTTGTGAATTTGGGAGCATACTTCTCCCTACACCCCTCCCTCTTCTTAAACACAGCAGTTTTCCAAAATGGAAGCATAGCATCAAAGTTAATTAACCTTCACTTGCCCTTGTTAAATCCAAATTTGTCTCTAACCAGAATGCACTGCCTTGTAGGAAGATATAAGTGCTGTTTTGTATGAAAACCGTGAGTTTTAAAAGAGATACGTACTTTGGACAATGTCTCTTTCAATCAATTTGCAGCAGTTTGAAAACAGTTACTTCACAAGGCTAATAATAAAGTGCATGGAAGAATAGTTTCACAAATGGTAGCATTTGCACATGTGTCCATATTTGTTTTACAGATTTCAGCTTTTTGCACTCGTTTGGTACACCCAGGCCCTGTAGTAGCGGAGAGCTCTCATTCAAGGCCAGACCCACTGACTGAGCAGTGACAGAGTCTGAGACCTAATTTTGAGTATTATGAAAGGCCAGGAAATTTCTAGTTATTTTATTTATTATTGCTGTATTTTTACGATGGTCAGTGTGGAGTGACACTTGTGTGATTTATTTTGCCTCAGGTGCCAAAATGCATATTCCAAAGGGTGGATGCCATGACTGAGCCTGCTTTGTGGAGGCCATGGTTTTGAGAAATTATTTCCTGACCTACCAAAAGCCTTTGTCCCCCCCGCCTCCCCCCAGTAAGTCACCTGCCTTTTCTCAGTGAAGGTTTGAATAGCATGGTCTTCTCAAAGATTCAGAATCATAGACACACTTACTTGGGAGAAAGCCTTATTACTATTGTTGTTGTTTATTTTTAATTTTGAAATATGCAAATCCAAAACAACGAAGAAATCCCCTCCGAAGGAACTGAAAGAGTGACATTATGTAATATTTACAGGTAAGTAGCCGTGTTGGTCTGACGCAGTCAAAAAAACCCAAAACAATCCTTCCAGTAGCACCTTAGAGACCAACTAACTTTGTCATAGGTATGAGCTTTCGTGTGCATCCACACTTCTTCAGATACTTCTTCAGGTGGTATCTGAAGAAGTGTGCATGCACATGAAAGCTCATACCTATGACAAACTTAGTTGGTCTCTAAGGTGCTACTGGAAGGATTGTTTTGTTTTTGATTATGTAATATCGACCCTATTTGAATGCTTTCTTCTTTTCTGGTTATCAATCCTTGTGACAGCATTCTGTGTGTAATTGTAGGTGAAGGTAACGAATGAAATAAAGCAAAACCAGTTATCACTTAAACTGTGGAGCCCTCTTGGAGCCAGCTTTTTCCCTTTATATTATTATGATAAACAGATAAATATATAATGTTGCCATAGATAACATAATCATATATAGAGTTCTAAAAACCAAATACAGTCTAAGTGTTCATCTTCATTTATATAGAATACTGTACTTCGTTTGCTCTACTATTTAAGGACACAAAGAGATTGAAAATATATATATTTATATTTTATTTACAGTGGGGCTTCTAAGTACATGTGTATGGGATTGTGCTATTAAGAGGGCACTAAGTGAGTTGCATATCTTAGGCACACAAAAAGCACCCCATAGTACTGTTAGTACCCCCCCCCCCAAATTGGCATCTAAGACGAACCACAAAATGGCATCCGCATCCCCAACTAGGAAGAAAGTGGGGAGTGAAGATTGACAACAGGAACAAAGGGTGAATAAAGAACTTCATCGGGATCCACTCTTCCTGTGGCTCTTGTTGCCTGAGGCAGTCACCTCACTTTGCCTCATGGGTGGGCCGGCCCTGGTTAGATATTTTAAAATGAAGGTATAAACTCAGAAAATTGTACTGTTCATTGTCATGCCTCCTGTACCTATTCAAGTTGCCATCGCCAATACTCCGGCCATTTTCATGAGGCTTCCTTCTATCTAATTTGTATATGACTTCTGGAGAGGGAGGGAGGGAGAGGGAGAACATTCTAAGGACCATATTTTTGTGATAAAACGACCACATTTTATTACCGTTTTAGTGAGTTCATCTTACCTGAATTATCCCCGGCATAAGATGTAGTGAGATAGTGATAGATTACCTTAATGAATATTTGACAAGCAATGAAACTGGGGGGAATATATTTGCTGGGCCAAATCACCTTTTAAAAATCTTCTCATTTTCTTTAGTGTTGCTTATTTTAACTGGTTATTTCAGATAGTTCAGCCAAAAAAAAAAAAAAAAAGCTTTATCACTAAGCGCTTGCTGGGATGAGATTAGATGCAGAGGGCTCATTTGTGTTCCCATAGCACTCAAACAACACACAGGTGGGCGAGCTCATACTCTTTTTCTAATTGACCAACACAAAATATCATTTATATATGTGCGTAAACATTTATATACACGTCCAGGGAAAAGATTAGGAGAAGCCTTTTTTTTATTACACCCCAATATCCAAGCAGTGAGAGATGCCAGGACTTCCAGTGTTTACCCAGGCAGGGGCGTAGTGAGGCGCTACGACACCCGGGGCGGCAAATTGGCATGCACCCGGGGGGTGGCGGCGTTGCTATGTAATGGTGCAAGCAGACTTTTTACCGGGATGCTGGAGGCTCGGCTTGGGAGTCGCAGGGGTGGGGGTGCCATGGGAGTCACAGGGGTGGGGGTGCCATGACCACCTCCATTCCCCCCCCATTGTGACGCCCCTGTACCCAGGGTTCAGTTTCCTTGGAATGAAAGTCAATGGAGCTTGTGATGTCTTCAGGATAGATGGTTTTATTTACACATATATGTACAAACTGAGCATAGGATGTGAAGGGCATGCAGCATTAATATACCAATGGATCTTGCTTTCCCATTACGTTTCCTTCCAGTCCACCCCCCACAAAAGGGCATAATTTTAGGATCCAGCCCACAGAGAAAGTCAAACTTCTCTGTATCTCCAGCTTCTAGCCCAGCAAAAACTTACACACATACAGACCTTGCCTTCCAGTCCATTGTTCTCCTACCTAGGCTCTCATGGCATCAGCCTGCTTTGGTGGGGGAAACCTACATCCCCCTCCTGGAAGCTTCTTCAGTTGTCACTGTGGCAACACATCTTAATCTTTCAGATGCTGATGATAGAAATTGGTTGAGCCAGCTATTACCATTAGAAACTTGCTTGATCGGTTCAGCAGCTTTTCCTACTAGATTCTAAGCACCAGGGCTACAGAATCACAGGCCTGAAAGGTACCCAGAGATATCATCCAGACTGACCCCTTCAAACCTATAATCAATAAACCTGATTAAATATAATCAGATTAAAGGAACCCCCTATCTAACACCACTATCTTATAGTTGTTGTTGTTTAGTCGTTTAGTCGTGTCCGACTCTTCGTGACCCCATGGACCATAGCACGCCAGGTACTCCTGTCTTGCACTGCCTCCCGTAGTTTGGTCAAACTCATGTTCGTAGCTTCGAGAACACTGTCCAACCATCTCGTCCTCTGTCGTCCCCTTCTCCTAGTGCCCTCAATCTTTCCCAACATCAGAGTCTTTTCCAAGGATTCTTCTCTTCTCATGAGGTGGCCAAAGTATTGGAGCCTCAGCTTCACGATCTGTCCTTCCAGGGAGCACTCAGGGCTGATTTCCTTAAGAATTGATAGGTTTGATCTTCTAGCAGTCCATGGGACTCTCAAGAGTCTCCTCCAGCACCATAATTCAAAAGCATCAATTCTTCGGAGATCAGCCTTCTTTATGGTCCAGCTCTCACTTCCATACATCACTACTGGGAAAACCATAGCTTTAACTATACGGACCTTTGTCGGCAAGGTGATGTCTCTGCTTTTTAAGATGCTGTCTAGGTTTGTCATTGCTTTTCTCCCAAGAAGCAGGCGTCTTTTAATTTCATGACTGCTGTCACCATCTGCAGTGATCAAGGAGCCCAAGAAAGTAAAATCTCTCACTGCCTCCATTTCTTCCCCTTCTATTTGCCAGGAGGTGATGGGACCAGTGGCCATGATCTTGGTTTTTTTGATGTTGAGCTTCAGACCATATTTTGCGCTCTCCTCTTTCACCCTCATTAAAAGGTTCTTTAATTCCTCCTCACTTTCTGCCATCAAGGTTGTGTCATCTGCATATCTGAGGTTGTTGATATTTCTTCCGGCAATCTTAATTCCTGCTTGGGATTCATCTAGTCCAGCCTTTCGCATGATGAATTCTGCATATAAGTTAAATAAGCAGGGAGACAATATACAACCTTGTCGTACTCCTTTCCCAATTTTGAACCAATCAGTTGTTCCATATCCAGTTCTAACTGTAGCTTCTTGTCCCACATAGAGATTTCTCAGGAGACAGGTGAGGTGATCAGGCACTCCCATTTCTTTAAGAACTTGCCATAGTTTGCTGTGGTCGACACAGTCAAAGGCTTTTGCATAGTCAATGAAGCAGAAGTAGACGTTTTTCTGGAACTCTCTAGCTTTCTCCATAATCCAGCGCATGTTTGCTATTTGGTCTCTGGTTCCTCTGCCCTTTCGAAATCCAGTTTGCACTTCTGGGAGTTCTCGGTCCACATACTGCCTAAGCCTGCCTTGTAGAATTTTAAGCATAACCTTGCTAGCGTGTGAAATGAGCGCAATTGTGCGGTAGTTGGAGCATTCTTTGGCACTGCCCTTCTTTGGAATTGGGATGTAGACTGATCTTCTCCAATCCTCTGGCCATTGCTGAGTTTTCCAAACTTGCTGGCATATTGGGTGTAGCACCTTAACAGCATCATCTTTAAAAATTTTAAATAGTTCAGCTGGAATATCATCACTTCCACTGGCTTTGTTATTAGCAGTGCTTTCTAAGGCCCATTTGACTTCACTCTCCAAGATGTCTGGCTCAAGGTCAGCAACCACACTACCTGGGGTGTACGAGACCTCCATATCTTTCTGGTATAATTCCTCTGTGTATTCTTGCCACCTCTTCTTGATGTCTTCTGCTTCTGTTAGGTCCTTACCACTTTTGTCCTTGATTATGGTAATCTTTGTACGAAATGTTCCTTTCATATCTCCAATTTTCTTGAACAGATCTCTGGTTTTCCCCATTCTATTGTTTTCCTCTATTTCTTTGCATTGCTCATTTAAGAAGACCCTCTTATCTCTCCTTGCTGTTTTTTGGAAATCTGCATTCAGTTTCCTGTATCTTTCCCTATCTCCCTTGCATTTTGCTTGCCTCCTCTCCTCCGCTATTCGTAAGGCCTCGTTGGACAGCCATTTTGCCTTCTTGCATTTCCTTTTCCTTGGGATGGTTTTCGTTGCTGCCTCCTGTATAATGTTACGAGCCTCCATCCATAGTTCTTCAGGCACTCTGTCCACCAAATCTAAATCCTTAAACCTGTTCCTCACTTCCACTGTGTATTCATAAGGGATTTGATTCAGATTGTATCTTACTGGCCCAGTGTTTTTTCCTCCTTTCTTCAGTTTAAGCTGGAATTTTGCTATAAGAAGCTGATGATCTGAGTTACAGTCAGCTCCAGGTCTTGTTTTTGCTGACTGTATAGAGCTTCTCCATCTTTGGCTGCAGAGAATATAATCAATCTGATTTCGATGCTGCCCATTTGGTGATATCCATGTGTAGAGTCGTCTCTTGTGTTGTTGGAAGAGAGTGTTTGTGATGACCAGCTTGTTCTCTTGACAGAACTCTATTAGCCTTTGCCCTGCTTCATTTTGAACTCCAAGGCCAAACTTGCCAGTTGTTCCTTTTATCTCTTGATTCCCTACTTTAGCATTCCAATCCCCTGTAATGAGAAGAACATCCTTCTTTGGTGTCATTTCTAGAAGGTGTTGTAGGTCTTCATAGAATTGGTCAATTTCACTTTCTTCAGCACCGGTAGTTGGTTCATAAACTTGGATTACTGTGATGTTAAAAGGTCTGCCTTGGATTCGTATCGAGATCATTCTGTCATTTTTGAGATTGCATCCCATTACAGCTTTTGCCACTCTTTTGTTGACTATGAGGGCCACTCCATTTCTTCTACAGGATTCTTGCCCACAGTAGTAGATATGATAGTCACCCGAACTGAATTCACCCATTCCCTTCCATTTTAGTTCACTGATGCCCAGGATGTCGATATTTATTCTTGTCATCTCATTTTTGACCACATCCAGCTTACCTCTATTCATGGTTCTTACATTCCAGGTTCCTATGCAATATTTTTCTTTACAGCATCGGACTTTCCTTTCGCTTCCAGGCATATCCGCAACTGAGCGACCTTTCGGCTTTGGCCCAGCCGCTTCATCAGCTCTGAATCTACTTGTACTTGTCCTCCGCTCTTCCTCAGTAGCATGTTGGACGCCTTCCGACCTGAGGGGCTCATCTTCCAGCGTCATAACTTTTATATGCCTGTTGTCTTTGTCCATGGAGTTTTCTTGGCAGGGATACTGGAGTGGCTTGCCAGTTCCTTCTCCAGGTGGATCACGTTTAGTCAAAACTCTCCACTATGACCTGTCCATCTTGGGTGGCCCTGCATGGCATAGCTCATAGCTTCTCTGAGCTATTCAAGCCCCTTCGCCACGACAAGGCATTGATCCATGAAGGGGATCTTATAGTACTGACTGTTATAAATGTCGTAATTCATAAATGCTCTCTCTGCCCAAGGATTGGCATATAATATCATCAGTCCACATAAATTAGTTAATGAAGCAGATACCTGAAACCTCAGTTGAAAGCTAATTTGAAACAACAAACCAGATAAGAACGTAAACCCACTGCTGAATTACGGTAGGTATAAGGTCCACCTAGTTCAGTATCCTGTTCTGTATCCTGATGGGAATCCGCTATGCACAACCAATTCAAAAGCTAGAAATAGTCACTCTGTTTAACCATAGGGATGTGGATTACACTTAGCAAGATATCTGGTATTGCTGAGAGTTTAACAGAATAAAAATCTGAACGAATTGCAATTTCTCCCATCATTGTTTTTTCCTCGATTAAAATAAACCAACCTACCCACAGTGATATTTCACTCCCATATAATGCAATTAGTATATTCTGTGCCAAAACTCTCAGTTCTAACCATTGATGTTCATTTATGGTATTTATACTATTTGGATGTGCCCGATAAACATTCATTGGCTGCTCCCAGGTGAGCATTTATTGAGCGATCAGAGCTGCTCATGCATTCAGGTTTTCCACAGCGTCCACATGACATTCTCAGCATAAAAATGTCAACCTCTGTTTTTCCTCATTTCATTCTGATTGACTCTTCCTAAGGAAAGTCCTATGAGTTAAAGAACAAGACAAAAAACAACCCAAACACTTGTTTTCAATGATGTGTTTGCAAAATATCTGTCTACCCCCTTTTCAGTATTAAGCTCTTGTCTAGAAGCAACCATTGTTGAGCAAAATCGCAAGTTCTCACAAAGACTCATGGCAATGGCAATGCTTTCCTTTCACACCCATTGTTAGGATTTCTGAGGAATGGTTTTCCTCCCCCCTCCCCATGCCTGTTCCTTCAGGAGCTGCCTCACTCCTCTTATCGTTTGCCTTTGTTCTTTCTGGCACAGATAAGAAAAGTGGGGAAGTGGAGCACACTCCTCTTATCCCAGGGCTTTTTCTGCCAGAGCAGAGTTGAAAGACTTAACAGAGGCACATAAGAGTCATCTGTGCAAGCGAGTGCCATTCTTCTTACAAAGCTCCAAGCCCATCATAATAAATGGCTTTCATGCAGCCGTCTGCTGGCTTTTCTATAGGTTCGAGATATAGCAAGCTGTTTTTACAAATAGGAAGAATGGGTCGTGTGAAAAGCTGTCCTGGAGAAATATCAGATTAGGCATTAAGCCCCAGCAGCGTTTTGACTCTCTTCAAAATACAAGGCATTTAATATATATGTTTTCCCATTATAAACGAAGGGGCCTGAACAAAGCAGAATAATGACTTGAAGCCTCTGGACCTTGGTTTCCTCACATTAGCACAAAAAAGGCACCTTACAAACACCTAGGTAGATAATAAGTAGAACAGTCATTCTTTATTCTTGCACCGTTTCCCCAGTTGATTGAATTGATAAAGAGGAATTACTGGCGCAAGCATAATAAATGTAAGGACAATAATTGAATGATAAGAGGCAAACATCTCAATTAACTATTGAGGGCACTTTTCCAGGTTGCATGAGGTGAGTGGCTTCTCATCCAGCTAGCATTACAGTAAGATGTAATTATTACAAACTGATCAGCTTTGAGCTGGAAATTGCAGGAAGACATGACCTTGAATTAGTTTATTTATATGCCACTTTCCTCGCAGTGCGCTCATGATAAACATCAACTAATTATAGTTCACAAAACCACCATGACATTTGAACAAACAGTTTGAAAGAAAGCACACTTTCAAACCATTCAGATAGCACACATTCAATGTTACCATGAAATAATCTGGACTCATTTTAGATTTAGCTTTTTATTTATTACCGGTATGTATTAGCAGGTTAAACCAAAAGAGGTAGCCCAGCCCACACTGCTAACACTAGTTTTAATGTAGCCTCCCAGAAGCCACAACAGCCTTAGCTGCCCAGGGACTTAGATGGTTCACAGCTGGCTCCCTGATCTCAGTGGCAGACTTTGGACTCTCAAATTGCAGTGGCGCCCTGTGCAATGCTAAAATTCATCACCCTCTGCCTCTCATGCTCCATTCTATAGCATTGTTTTGGCATCCACTGTAGCACGGGTGACCAAAGGAGGCTGGCAGAGATGGCTTGCATAAATAGAAAAAGTATAACCAGATGTTGAAACTCTAACCAGATGTTGAAACTCCTGCTGCAATAAGACACAAGTGCTGCTACAGTGGAAGTCCTACTCTGAGTCACCACGAGGCGACACTCAGGAACATGTGGTACCACTAAACGTTCTTCCTCAGATGGTCGCACTGACTGGACATGTCTGTAATGGCCAAGTTGGTTCTTCAAGTAACCTGGTGCCAAGTTTTTTTATATACTACTAGCTGTCCCTGCCACGCGTTGCTGTGGCTCACCCGTGTGATTTCACCCACCCTGTGCCGATCCATGATGTATCCCACATACCCAGTTCACATTTATATATATATAGATTAGCAGAATCGGAAACTTTGCCTGCTAGCATATTGGCAGCATAGGAGACAACTCCTACAATAAAATATCTGAGGGAACTGGGCTCCCAGAAAGCTGATGGGCATTTCCATTCAAATAGTGTGTGCGCACTGCGTCATGTGATCGATTATGTGGGGATGGGCATACCTGGGCCCCCACAATATTTTATTCAAGTTGTCATCCCTGATTGGCAGCCAGTGAAAAAATTCAGATAGCACACATTCAGGTGGTCGCTCTCATCAGCAGTCTGGTCACAGCAGTCTGCAGCAGCTGCAGTTTTGACTCTACCCCCACCCCCTGGGGCAGCCCTTTATAAAGCATGTTGCAGTAATCCACTTTTCAGATTACCATTGCCTGAACCACTGTGGCCAGGCTATCTTTGTGTAGGAACAGTCATGATTGGCATACCAGCCAAAGATGATATAAGGCCCCATTGAGGCCACTTGGGCCTCCAGTGACAAAGGTAATTCCTGGAGTGCTCCTTGAGCCCTTCTGGGAGAATGACAAAAGAACAAAAACAAACCAGGGCAGCAAATATTGAAATAATGTGAGAGAATAGATTGTTCTTGCCTCTGAGAGCAGATACGACGGGATTGGGCAGACGAGCAGGCAGGCAACAGCAATGCCAGGCTCCTGGTCCAGTTCCATTTGGACTATCCTCTTCCCCACAACCCAAATCAGGACCAGCTGTCACCAGCTACGCTGTGGGAAGGGAAAGCGAAAGAAGGAAGAAAAGGCTACGCTAGGTACACATTATACCTAGAAGTACTGCCCCTGCCCCAGGCCATCTACCAGCAACTACCCTGTGGGAAGGATTGGACGACTTTGTATCATAGAATCATAAAATTGTAGAGTTGGAAGGGACCACAAGGGGCATCTTGTCCAACCCCCTGCAATGCCGGAATCTTTTGCCCAACATGGGGCTCGAACGCACAGCCCTCAGATTGAAAGTCTTGTGCTCTACCAACTGAGATAGTGTTTTGATATTGTTTGTTGTGATTTTAT
This sequence comes from Zootoca vivipara, assembly GCF_963506605.1. NCBI lineage: Eukaryota > Metazoa > Chordata > Lepidosauria > Squamata > Lacertidae > Zootoca > Zootoca vivipara. Next base: position 50,099,496 of record NC_083277.1, read on the forward strand.
AAATGTATTTTGACATTGCTTGTGTGAGCTGCCTTGGAAAGATTTGTATCGTGAAATGTGAGATATAAATAATTATAATACATGAATAATTAAAATTGGGGCAGGTTTTTTTTATTAAAAGGGGGGGGGAACACAGAAGCAACTTTGTGGGATTCATCAGGAAATAATAGTACAGACTCTTCTTATTATTGCTAATAATTAATATTCAGTGTGTGTCATCTCAAACTTATAATCAGCAGATATGTGGGAGGGAGGCTAGGATTTTTGCACATGGGGATATTAACTCGCTTTCCAAAACCTGTTTAGCAGGCATCAAGGCTTAACTGGAATTTTAATCTAGGGCTCCCAATCTAATGCTTTACACTTTAGAAAACAAGTGGATGTATTCTGTGGTCTCACTGTGTAGTTTCAGCTAAAAGACTCCTAGTTTTCTACTGCAGTTAATCTCCAAACCCAATCTTTTAATACTTTCAATCACTACTCCCTCTTCTCTCCCCCTTGCTATTCTTTCCCATTCTCTTTGCTCCCATTTTTCAATCTTCAGTTCACATTTTATTTTCCACCCACCACTTCCCCCACCCCACCCCCCATCCAAAGGACAACTGCAATAAGTTTGGACAGCCCACAACAAGGCTGCTGTGGCTGTGCCATCCTTCATCCTTTAGGATATTCATGACTTTATCGTCAAAAGGCTGTTTGTCTCTGGCCGTGGGTAGCAAAAATAATCCGAGCCCTTTGCGATTGTGACTCTTCCCCTCCAACCCACATACTTTAGTTTATAGACTATCACTTCTACTTAGCAAGAATCAATCCTGAGGGGTCTTTAACTGGAAGCACTGATACAGGCTGTAAACTTGAAATTCAAATCACGCCTGTCTACCTGTCATAACTAGTTGCGATGAGGCATTGAGCTTGTGTCTAGTAATTTTATTGGCTTGCATTCCATTGCATCACAGATCTATTGCAGCAGGGACAGTGTCGGTTGTTGGTGTTGCCAGGCACCTACAAAGGCCCACACCCCAGTAGGTGCCCACTGCCATTCACTGGTGCCTGCTGGGCCTTTCCTCCTTCTATTTCCTGTTGCTCCTCTGTTCACCTCTCCCCTATGAACAAGTGAGCAGTAACAGGAGTTAAGGGAAGGAGCAGCAATGTCCGCTGCCTTTGATTCCTCCTTCTGGCCAGGTGTGTAGATTAGGCCCAGAGGAAGAGGGCAAGTGAGGGAACAGCAGCGAGGAGAAGGTGTGCCCCGCTGAGAGCATGTTGCCCAAAGGCAAACCTGGAGCTGACACTGTGTTGCTGTCCATTGTGACAGCGAACAAAATGGATGTGACATATTTCTGATGGATGGTTTTGTGCTATTGGCAAACGTAAATTCAATGTTTGGGCTATGACTCGGATGTCTCAGCTGTTTTCCTTTTGGCATTTACTGTTCAAAAACAATAGGAAGATGTGCCTTTAACTTGACTTTCTTTTCAGTATTGGTCATCTGTTTGTGTTTTAATGATGTCATTGTAGACTACCATGATATTTTCCCCTAATTTGCTGGCTTATAAACACGCCTATAAAAACAAATGATAAATAAATATTGTTTTACATTCTGTAGGTTTCTGAGTGAAGAAACGAGAAGATTTTGTGTTTATTTTTACTTATTTTCTACCTGATTGTTAAAAACCACAGCAACATTTAAGTGGTTTACAATAAAATTGACTATTAAAAAAGTTAAAATAGGAAAACAGTTCCTAGAAACTTCCATTTTCTCATCCTGGCTGCACAGAGGAGAGAGATTTCAAGCATTCTGTCCATTTGTTGTGTGTGGACAAGACCTGTGAAGTGATGCTTTTGGAAGAGATGATCAGGCTTACTCCGTAAAGAGAGGCAGCACACAGAAGTGCTGACAGAAGATAATGGTTGTGCTCATCCCAGTATCAGTGTAATGACATTAAGGGGGGGGAATAGAATGTTGATAACCAACCCTCTTCCAACTTTAATTTTATTATTCCAATTGCCTAAAGAAATAACTAGAGCCAAATCTGTCTTTCTCCCCACCCCCTTCTCTACAGCACTGTGCTCTGTTCATTTTTATAAATTGACGCCACTCCATCTGGGATCACACAGATTCTAAATTCCCTGACCTATTTTTTAAAAAATCCTCTGGTTTTTTTTCACACTTGCAGATGATTTTTCCTCACCACTGCTATTTTTAAACTGTGGAAATCATCCCAAGATGGTCCTGAGAAATACAAGTTCCCTGTGGAACACATTTCACGGTTCCGGAAAGCTTTCATTTCCAAGTTCTGCTGGGCTTTCTTTCTTTCTTTCTTTCTTTCTTTCTTTCTTTCTTTCTTTCTTTCTTTCTTTCTTTCTTTCTTTCTTTGTTGATGTGGAGGTGGGGTCCAATAAGGGAGAGACTAGAGGAGGAGGAGGAGGAGGAGGAGGAGGAAGAAGAAGAAGAAGAAGAAGAAGAAGAAGAAGAAGAAGAAGAAGAAGAAGAAGAAGAAATAAAAGCTGGGAAATATTTATAAATTTTGGCCATTTGATTAGAATTTGCCTCAGACAGTGCAGCACTGTGAGATCAAGGAAGAGAGAATTTGAGGTGGTAGAATGGCCAAATCCAGAGCCATTTTTGAGCTCATTCTGGTAGGGCGGAAGGTGGGGCTGGTGTTTTTCATTCCTCCTCTTTTCCACAGCCTTAAAAAAGGTTTTGACTCACGTTTGTCCTATTAGTTGCAATGGCAGGGGAAATAAGCATGCCAGTGCCTGGGCTAGCATCCTTCTCCTCTGCCCCCTGTTCTGCTGGGCATGTCAGGCCTCAGTCTGACAGCCCTAATTTGGTCCACATACCAAAGGTTCCTCACCATTGAACTTGAGGGTTTATATCATGCCAGACTCCATCAAAACATATATCCTTGATATGGGGGAGATAGCAGTCTGCATCTGTGCTACTTGAGATGGATGTTACGTTTTGTGGGAGGAGAGGGTGCTGACATTAGAATAAACTATTCTGAGACAAAAGATGGTCTTGTTCAGGGCCTATGCCACAGATACAACTTAACATTCTTGTTTTATTATGGAGTAGTCCAGTGGATTTAGTTGTGGGAATCTGTGCAGAATGTCATGCAATATCTAGGAATGTTTCAGAAGGCTGGTATAATGAATGGCCTTCCCAACCCAAAGAAGCAGCTGTTATCAACTGAGGTGACATCAAGAACAATTGCTAGGGAAACTAACTGGTCTTGAAAAAATGGAGAGAGGGAGGGAGAGAAGCAGGAGGAAAAATGCGAGAGTATGAAGTCTCAAATGCACAATAATACAGATATAAAGAAAAGGGCAGGCCCCACCCAGACAAATGAATTATGCTGCTTTTTTGTCACTTCTGAATTCCCATGCCTCCCTTGTCAAGAAATGCCCTGTTCATAAACTGATTAAATAAGATCTCTCAGCAATGAAGATTTAATGTCTGGATTGTATCTCATAATATTTTTGACAGCTCCATGGAGTTCTTTCCAAGAGCTCCTCTCTCTTGGGCCTATTCTTCTGTCGATAAACTCACTGAAAGGTTGTTGTCCCACTGCTCCAGTTTTGAGGAGCATAACATATATATATATACTGTATATACAAAGATAGGAAGTGGCTTTTCCTCTCCTCACAGTGGCAAAGTCTGTGTTCCTGTAGACTTCCCTGTCAATTATTTGCCTTGCTTTTTATTCTCAGGTTGGAGACACGAATAACTTTACATTTTACATGAATGTGCATTTATAAATGCTATGTTAGATTCACCTGAAACGTACAATGCCAATAAGTTTTGTTCTTTCTTCATTGCCATTTGGATTACATGAAGCATCATGAAAGGAGGCTATTCTCTCCAGCAGATGAGAAATGGCAGAATGAGCTGTTTATTCTTCTTATTTTACGTTACTCACCATTAGGGATGGGCACATCTGTCGGTTTCAGTTTCTCATTTTTTCAATCTTAAATTCAGGTCTCCGCATGCCATGCAAACTCATCAGCATTTCTTCTAATATACACATTTTTGTAGGCAATCTTGCCTAATATATACATTTTTGGCAAGGCAATCTTCCCCAATACAATGCACTAATATATGCATTTATATGCACAGTATGCCCTCACATATGTAATTTTGCACACATTACTTGTCTGGAAGGCTGCACTGCAAAATTAAGAGATGTATGGATTTTGAAGGATGGTTAAGTCTGAATATTGTTTCAGAAAGTGCGAATTAGATGAGTTCACTCTTAGATGTAAGCTCAGTCCAATTTGTCCCCATCCCTAATCATCACAGAGCTATGTTTGACCTCATGGTGCAGAGGGTGTTAACTCTATTTAGCTCGGTATTCTCTACACAGATAGGCAGTAATTATCCAGATTTAAATGTCTCTTTCCAAGTACTTCTCGGAAATGACTGGATTGAACAGTCTGTGCTTGTGCTTGGGAAATCTTTGGGAAATGTCACAAAACACTTTTTTCACGAGGCTGGCTTTTTGGGGCTAGGTTAAAACTTCCTGTATTTAAATCTTTTTCTGAGTTTTATCCTTGGGGAGAGTAATATTTTGCATCAGGATGATAGACAAGAAAAGACACAGAAGATATTTAGGATTGATGGGGTCTTTGAAGCTATTTTACTGTAGTTCATCAATGTACTGCAGACTTTGTTCACAAGTTATAATCAATAAAAATGTCCTTCTTAAGTTCCAAAAGTGGTCAAACCTTTTAATGTGGTTTAAGCTTTTTAAAATGATTAAAGTTGCAGTGCCGTAAAACCTTGAATAGCACACTTAATTATAAAAGCTCAGTTATTAAAAGCAAGAAATTGAAGCCCTAAAATAGGTAAGGAGTTTATTATCTCAGGAATAGAGGAATGAATTTGGTTAAAATCTGCCGTGGATGTGTTTGGTTTCATCCCAAGTTTGTTTCTGTCCTGGGGGATATGCATTTATAGAGATGTGATGCTGGTATGTTCTCCTTCCTCTTTTTGATTACATCGGTGTCTAGACTGTTGCCCATGTCTGCTGTCATGGGGTTGTTGTTTGTCACATGATTGTGTGTTTTCATTCCACAGTGGGAAGTGACAAAGACAGGATGTTTGTGTTACTGTGTTTCCTGAAGTGGGACTATTGTCCTTTGTTCCCCTCTCTTTGCTGTCTGATGCTAGAGAGAGAGAGGGAGCCATGTTGCAGTGCTCCATGTGTGTTTATATGTAAATAAAATAGATTAGCCAAATGCTGAGTTGCTGAGGTCTGTAAGGGTGCAGGGAGCTAGTCGAACCAGAGCCTATGCAACCACTCACGTTTCTGTAATCAATAATGTTGGCCTAAATTCTGCCAAAGACCAAAACTAAAATTTGAGTCAAATGTGTGTTTATTTAGGGGGGAGGTCTCTGGGTCTGAACACGCAAAGACAATTCATTTTGTAAATGTTTTATTGTTTAGTCCATTGTCTATTGATCTGCAAAAAGTGGTTTGCAACGTACTACACAAAGCTATGCTTTTCTTTCCTGATATTGCAATTGCTGTCGCACAGTTTGCAACCTTAATAGTCATGAATAGTTACTTACTGAGTTGCAGGCTGCACTTTAGTTTTGGAAAAAAAACATGTACAGCTGAAGCAAAGTTGAACAGTCCCTCTCCTAAAGAAAATCCTAGCGTCAATAACTATTATGTTTATTTCTATACAAGCAAAGTTGTCTGCTTTTCCTTTCATTAGGATGGTCCTATTATATACTTGCCTTGATTTCTCATGAAATTCTCAAGAGGATTTTTCAAAATATATGCCACATCCTAAAATAATTATTTACCCACTGAGGAATTCATTTTCTTTGGGTAAAATAGCAATAGGACCACACTGAGGATTGTGGAGAAAGTGGATAGATCCCCCCTCCTTCTCTCATAAGCCTAGAACTTGTGGAGAGCCAAAGAAGCTGAATGTTGGAAGATTCTGGACAGATAAAAGAAAGCACTGCTCCCACAGAGCCAGTGATGGCCACCAACTTGGATGGCTTTAAAAGAGGATTACACAAATTCATGGAGGATAAGGCTATTGATGACCGCAATGGTTATGTTCTGCCTCCACAGTGGGAGGCCGTAATGCTTCTGAATTCACAGTCGCTGGAAGCCACAGGAAACAAGAAGGCTCTTCTGCTTGAAACCTGCTTGCTGGTTTCTCACTGGCATCTGTTTGGCCACTGTAAGAAAAGGTAGCTGGACTAGCAGGGACATTGGCCGGATCCAGAAGGTTCTTCTTATGCTCTTATGTTCAGGAAAAACAGTAGCTTGTTTGAACAGAACAGAACAAAACACACTAGCCTGTTCTGCACACAAGAACTCAGAAGGTGGACATGGGCCGAGGCCCTCATGCTACCGGTAGCCTCATCTCCATCATCCTCAGGCCCATGGGTTTTTCTTTAGACCTATGGATGCTTAGAATACAGAAAATGTCATCAGAGGGCTTCTAAGTGTTGGTTGTTGCTTGAAAACCATCCTGTGATCGCGAATCCCGATGCAATAGCTCAGTGGTAGGGCACATGCTTTGAATGCAAAAACATCCATGTCCAATACCCAGCATATTCAGGTAGGGCTGGGAAAGATTCCTGCCTGAAACCCTGCCGGTCAGTGTAGAGTGGAGAATACAAAGTTAGGTGGAGCAACAATCTGACTCTCAACGAGGCAGGTCCCTATGTTCCTATGATAAGACAGGGAGGTGTGCTTCTCTCCATTGTTTTAGCCTCTCATGTTCAGGTGAAGTTTATCTGAGCTATGATTGTGGAGGAGGGGAGGAATAGGACCAATAACAAGTAGTAAAGCATGAACATATTCAGGAAATGCAAGGAGGAAGAGGGTAAACCTGAAATGAGGCTCCAGTGATAGGTATGCTGAAGAATGGGTGGAACATCTCTGGAGAATTTCTGGCACTGAAGGGCCCCTGTACACTTGTGTGTTTGTGTGTGATTTCTTAATGTTCCCTTGATTGGTGCTGCAACTGCTTCTAGAAAAGCAATAAAATTAGAACACTAGATCCGGGAGGGGAGCATGCCTTGTGATGAAATTCCTAGCTCTTCCAGGCATTCACTTCTTGAGGACTTTTCACACTGAACCACTGTATCAGTTTGATGGATGGCATTTACAACCGTAAGGCATTTAGATGACATCAGTCAGATACAGCCTACTGTGGAGTAGAATGACTGCCTGGAGTAAAAACTGACAAATGCTTCCTTATCTTTATCTAATCCAGTAAAGTTTCCACTGCATGAAAAACAGCCTTGAAATTGCTGATGTCAAATATCAACATGTTTCCTGTTGAAAACGTTTGACCCGCATATCCATCTAGAACTCGCTTCCCTGATATCAGAGTACCTCTTGTCCTTTTGATGCTGAAATCGCTGCGGCTTGATGAGCAGGTGACGGATGATATTGTGAACTGCAAAAGAAACCTTTCAAAATGTTGTATTTAAACCCATAACTTGATGTCAGGAATTAAAACAATTAAAGATGCAGTCAGGGGCGTACGAAGTGGGGGGCAGAGGGGGTGGCCTGCTCCAGGTGCCACTCTGGGGGGTGGTGACAAGATGGTCTCTGCCTCCCCCAGCTGTAGAGTGGCCGAGGGCGCGTGCAGTCAGTATGGGCGCTGCTTGCGCGGCATCCGTACAGGCTACCACTCTTGTGTGTCACCCATACAGGCGTTTGTACGGGCTGTCTCTCGCACAGTGACCCATACTCTGTATGGGCTGCCGCACGTGCATACTCCGTACGGACGTAGTGCGTGGGCAACCAGGCGGTTTGCCCTGTCCCGCCCCTCGGCCTCCTGCCCCGGGTGCCGGAAAGGGTTCCTCCGTCACTGGATGCAGTCCCTTGGTCCTTGGAAAGGTGTTCCAAGGGCTATCACCAGTGGCAACTGCTGTCTGTTAGATTTGGTAGAGCAGAAAAAGGAAACCCAACAGTAGGCAGATCCAAAGCCAGGCAGATAGAGCTACCCTAGTTCTTGTTTAGTCCCCACCCTCCTCCTTGCTGTGTTATACAAGGGTGACATAGAAACTAAGGAGGAGAAGGAAGCTGGCAGGAGGTCCTGCCCCCAACTGGTTGTAAGAAGGCAGGCAGGTGGAGTCTGACTGAAAGCAGACTGAGGTTAACTTGGCAAGTTAAGTTATTGGGATTTATGGAAATGGCTCAATTAACAGATAATTTAAAGGGAAAATCCAAACAGGCATTTACGGAAAAGTGGGAAAAATTCAGGAATTATATGCAAGAAAACGACAACAGGGAAGGCATCTTCATGGCAGTTTTGCATTGATGGGTATATAACAAAAATTCAGACAAATTGGTATGATAGGCTTTATTATGTACAAAAAGGAAAAATAATACGATGAGGAATGTCAGTACATGAGGAACATAAAGGAGACACGTTGCAGATGGTGACGGGAAGTCAACAGCAGTATTCAGTTGTACTTAGTTATTTAGGTGATGAAATGATGTTATAATGTTCTTTTTCTTTTCTGAAAATTTTCTGTAAAGCATTACCTTTCAATAAAGATTTGTTTATTCTGGAAAAAAAATGAAAGCAGACTGAGGTTGGTGGGGCAGTGCTCACTTGTCCTAATAGGCTGCCTCCATTTTGTTTTGAATGTTAGAAGAAGCTGAAATCTAACACATATTAAAAACGCTGTGAAAATGCTTTTTTAAAAAAACACGTTTTGAAAATATATATTGGATTTGCCATAGCTCACTATTGCCATCTAGTGTCACATTTGTATATTGCACTTTACAACACACTTAAAACGTTTTATTTGCAGCTGTATAGCTGAGTCCGAAGTCTGCGGGGAACATGGAATCGCTGCCCTGCAAATATGTGGCTCTATAATCAGTGAGGAAGATGCTGGGCGTGTGTATGCTTGAAAGCAATGGGAGATATCAAAGTGAAGAATTTAATTTCGGATATACACCAATCAAAACATATTTTCTATGCTGATTTTGCATCCTAATGTATGTAATCTAGGTCAGGTCCTGGGATGTGCATCTTCAATTAGTTTTATTTATTATAAGCACGAAATGTTGATGGGGAGAAACCTTTTCTAGCTATGTCAGAAGGCCACATGCACTGTAAACAGCATAGCTTTCAGCAATAAGATTTCAGTTGCTGCCGATCTTCCTGGCTTCATTGGGGACAGGAGCAAAACTGTTTAGTCTCTCAATTACTTTAGCTCAGGACTGAGTGTGCAATGTTCACAAATACAAGTGCAGTAATTGCTTTTCTTATCAGATGTTCAGGACAAAGGAATTTTACTGATCCCTGCTCGACAGAAAGAAAAAGTCATATTTGATCACAAGGCTTCTCATTTAAGCACCATATTAACGCTTGCCTGTAGCCAAATTGAGTCACTACCATGCATCAGAATCAGCCTTTATTGATAGAGACATGATGGCCTTGATTTCTGATCCTACCTTTAAGTTAATAAGAAAAAATAGAAAACTCTTTAAAATACTGTACACCAACTTTACAGCTGGGGGAAAGAGAGAGAAAAGTCTGCCTTGCTATACATCAGCTATATTTTAGATTAAATTTAGAGCAATGGTATAAAATAAAAATGTTTGTTTTGCTGTTCAGAGATGGAATTCCAGGCAAGAAGGAAAGCAAGGAAGAATGAATGGATATTGTTCTTTAAGAAGCAGGATATTTCTCTTTGTCTCTCAAGTTATGTTGATATTTCTCTTTCTTGGTGAATTTCCTCCCAGAACAGGATGCCATCAAGATTCCTTCAAATCCTTTCCCAACATTCTCCACCTCCACCTTCAGCATTACAGAGAAGAAGTGTGCTGAAATTCCCTCTAGGTCATGGAGAAATATTTGAGAACCCACCTCTTACGTTGGCTTTTTCTTATGCTTCTTGCATTTGCTGGTCTTGAAAGTGTTTCCATTAATAGTGGTTAGATTGGTTTTATTATTTGCTAGCTTTTTAATATTTATTGTGTTGTGTTGTGTTGCATCTACAGTGTTGTCATGGAAGCTGCCGAGAGAGAGAGAGAGAGAGAGAGAGAGAGAGAGAGAGAGAGAGAGAGAGAGAGAGAGAGAGAGAGAGAGTTTTGTTTTATTTTATTCTTATACCCTGAGGTGTACACTGGATTTGGATGAATCCCAAAGTGAAGTGGTGTGCCTCAGAGGCAGACCAAAAGCAGGGAGGATCCCTGAAAGGCTTTGTGTTTCCTTCAGCAATCCAGATGTGTGTGTTTTTATTTAAAAAAATGCTGCAGACAAACATTCGAAACATTCGCTAGAAGCAAAAGTGATGCCCCAAAGCCATTATGTCATAATGGTGTGATAGATTAAGAGATAGCAAATACTGGAGTGAGGAGAGAGCAAAGAGAGAGTTCATTATGACTCATGGGTCAAGCTTGTAATTGGAATGAATTATTTTACCCAGAAAGTGAATTGCTTTTAGTTCTTACCATCCAAAAGAAAAACCTTTAAAGGTGTCTAGAGTACAAAAGGCCTGGACCTATTTGGCCTGAAAATTGTCAGGTTTCGTAATCAGGAGCAGCTCTCTCATCTCTGCAATTTTCTGAGTAATTGCCCACAAAATGCTAGGGGTGATTCTTTTTGTGTCACCCTAAAACTGAACCAGCTGCCCTTGCAAAAAAACAAAAACCCAAAACAAAAAACCACGGCAGCTATCCTCCTGAAATTTGGCAGGAGTTATTCCCCAATAAGGGGCACTCTTGCCTTCAAATTTCATCCAATTCTATCCCCCCTCCCTTTTAAAAATAGTTATAGCCCTTTTCTTTTTTTAAGGATCAGGCACCCCCCTTTCCCCCCTCTTTTTATTTCACTCACTTTCTTTTTTCCTGACAGGCAAGCTTGTTTGATGTATAACAGTATTGGCTACAAAGTGTAACAATATAATATTAATAAAATTATTTTTAAAATAAGAAAATAAGTGAATCAATACAAAGGCCCCTGGACCTATTTGATTGTAATTTGGCAACTGTTATCCACTCTAGAAGTGTTAGTATCTCTGCATATTTTATCCATTTCTATAAAAGGGGGGTATAGACATTTTTTAAAATCCCAATAGTGAATTGCGGGGAGAGGATGATGTAGATTGGACAGAACGTGAGCTAATTTTTTAAAATAATAATCATACAGTACCACATTATACAATACATATTACAATACAATATGAACAACAACTCTCTTAACCAGGTCAGACCTGCGGGCGGCATGGTATAATTCAAGGTCTGGTAGGTCAAATCCACCAGAACGTGAGCTAAATTTGGTAACCTATGAAACACCCTCAAACCTAGGTCGCTTGATTTCCAAATTGCCAGATTGCGTCTGAACCGAATCAGCGCACAGTCCTAATAAATATTCTTTCTCTTTACGGTTACTCCCGCAACCTCCACACAAGCCTATAGTAAACAACGTGGTCCAATTAATCCTGTATAGGGACCACATGTACATAATCACTTGCTCTACATAGAACGATGCACAAAACACCCATTTTAATCACACCTTTGGGAGTCTATTAAGTACAACAGAAGAGGAAATGTAAAGCAGAAAAATAAGCCTCCGTAATTTGTGTCAGGGCAGTTTGGCTATAATAAGGATATCATTTAGACTAGGTATTATATTGTTGTATTTATATATGGGCAAACTGCTTCATTGTGGTAGAGGAAATTTCATTTTTAGAGTTCTTCACTTTCATGCCAGTTCATTTCTATGTAGGACTTGGTTCTACTGAAGCAAGGGAAATATTTGCTGAATGAAACAAACTAATAAAATGACCAGAGGTGGGGGTGGGGAGTGGGGGTTGGAGAGCTTTTTCTGTGGTTTATTAATGGGCACTGTAAATGTCACATTCTTTTGCTGGAATACATTAGGTCAATATTAACCATATACAACTGCATATACACATATCAGTACATGTAGTGATATATTCAAACACTCTATTTCAGCTCTTTTCCAATCCTACCAGTGGAAACTACAGCAATGAATTCATGGCCAGAAATTACCACTGGTAGTAATTGGCTTCATTTTTCATGCAAATGCTTCTGCTATCATTACAGGGCACTGTGCCTAGCCCTCCATAGGTATTAAATAAATGTTTGATTGTAGGAGAAGTAGTAACAGCCACAGTCCTTCCATGTAAAACAATTTTCTCTGGAGCAATTCCAGCTGAGAAGGGACTTCTGTAGCAATCTTTTAAGGCTTTGTTGTTGGGAATTATTAACTCCCCAATGTCCTTCCAACCTGCCTAAATATAACTGGGCCTCTGCAACTGTGGCTGCCTGGGACATGGAGGTCATTAGAAAGGTCATTGCATCATTGTAAGACAGTCTCTCTGTTTTTCCCTCTCCCCATAATACTGCTGGTGAACGTGAGGTGAAAGGGGGGGTCAGACCATTTTAGCAAAGGTGAATATGATGTGTGGTACCATCATAAAAAAAAGATAGAGTTTCATAATCTTCTCATTAAATATAACTTCTGCTTTAATTATAGTTAGCCACATCTTCATCGTCTTATTTTAATTAACTCCAGAGGCTTTTCACGAGTCCAGTAGTTCTGGTCCTTAATTTGATCTACATTTATTAGGTCATTCACATGATCAGGCAGAAGGTGACTTCTTTGAGAACACAAAATTCAATTCAGCGGTGAAGGGGGGGGGAGAAGAACTGTAGCTCTGTGGTGTGCAAGCAGCAAAAGGAGATTTCTACTTCTTTGATTTCAGGAAACATAGCAGCAAGAATGAAGCCCTATTCAGGTTTTTGTGAAGTGTGGATACAGAGTGGGCAAAGAGCTAGTCTGGCAAACACATTTGTCAACTATGCCCCCAATAATGTGTGATGGACATCAGTCAGAAGAAGGATGGACACACAGAGAGAGACACACACACAGAGAGAGAGAAAGACAGGGCTTTTTCAGCAGGGATGAGAACCCTGATTCTCCAGGGTTCCTGTCCCCTGGAGAGAGACCTATGTGCATTCATCCATACTCCCCTAGACCCCCTTCAGTCTGATGCTGCTGACCATGCATTGGATGGAGTGTATGACCAGCACATGTGTAAGCATCTAGGGGCAGAGCTAGGCCACAAGTTCCTTCGCAAGTTTGGTACCCACAGGTACCCACCACCAGCCTGAAAATAGCTTGAATTGATGATAAGAATGACATTGAAGCAAAATCTTCATCCATTTGCTGTATGACTTCAACACAGGAGCTGTTTGCGATTCAAGGACCCGCCCCCCACGAGAAATAAAAGACACACTGACACATGAATTTAGGTTAATGGGTAAAATAAGGCCACAACTTTATTGGTTAGAG